>NC_058105.1:17582500-17885000 GCF_020171115.1 Neogale vison
GAAACGTGTTTGTTAAGTTTTATTGGATTCAAAACTCAAAGTTATGATGAAATAGTGTTTGAAAACAATTACACAAATAATTTTCAGCTGCCCACAGTTCCTGTCCCCGTGCTTTAATAAGCCACCATTTTGCATCAGAGATGTCTCAAGAATTCTTTCTTGGTCATTGGCTCCGGACCTCACCCCAACGAACCTCACTTATACTCTAAAACTTCATCATTTGGTGCCCAAATGTGGAGTTTTGAGTCTTTATACCAGGACTCTGAGCTTCGGGACAGAGTTGGGAAATCATGGGCTAAGGTCTTTTTTGGCACTCAGCTGTGCTACCTTGGATGAGCGGTGGTGCAGATATCAAGCAAACTCTTTTTCTGGCCAACTCTAACATAGAGCTCTAAAAGTAAGGAGATTTTAGAAACTGTTCTTAACAAAGATGGAGAGTACAAGATACTGAAATGAGTACGTGCCATATTAGGACTACTTCTTTAGTTTTGATCCAATGAACAATGCATAAAATGGAACCACAGCTGAGACAGAGCTTCAGCTAATTACCAACTCTTACACAATATGAACAAGAAATAAGTATTTAATGTAATAAGTCGCTCTTGTAATTTTAGCCCACTTGACAAATAGTGAAACTGATACTGGAAGTGAGGGGCTATCTAAATCAAAAGCCAAAAATACGTATCACTTCTTTTATTATTGGCTAGGAAGGAAACAGATCTAGAGAAAGAGTATTTTCAATGGTATTTTTTCAATGTTTTTCAATGGTTTTTAATGGCATTTCATAAAATGCCCAATGGATAACTTGGAAAACATATAATGACACAATAAAATTGAGGTTTTACATGAACACTTTTTGAAATAGAAAAAAATAAATTTTCGAACACAATACTCAAAGAATTGTGGTTATAATATTACTTCTATACACTCTTAATGCAAATTGGCATGATCTTCTTAAGAAGCAAAATGTTAACAAGAACTCTTAAAAATGTTTATCCCACTTTTGGAAATTTCATTCACTTAAAAAAAAAAAAAAACAAGAAACGGGTACCTGGCTGGCTCAGTTGGTTAAGTGTCTGACCCTTGAGCTCAGCTCAGACCTTGATCTCAGGGTCGTGGGTTCAGGCCCTGTGGTGGTCTCCATGCTGGGCATGGAGCCTACTTTGAAAAAAGAAGAAGAGGAAGGAGAAGAAGGAGAAGCAGCGGCAGCAGCTCTGCCTATGAAAGTGTTCAATTGAGTATAATGGCAAATAGTGTGAGGCTGACAACAACCATTCCCAAGAGGAGGGAAATGACTCCGCAAACAACTGTCCATTAATAGGATAGAATATTGGGGGAAATTGGGGCACCTGGGTGGCTCAGTCAGTTAAGTGTCGCACTCTCGTTCTGGGCTCAGGTCATGATCTCAGCACTGTGAGATCAAGCCCTGCATCAGGCTCTGTACTGGGCATGGAGCCTGCTTAAGATTCTTTCTCTCTCTTGGGGCCCCTGGGTAGCTCAGTGGGTTAAAGCCTCTGCCTTCAGCTCGGGTCATGATCTCAGGGTCCTGGGATCGAGCCCCGTATCGGGCTCTCTGCTCAGTAGGGAGCCTGCTTCCTCCTCTCTCTGCCTGCCTCTCTGCCTACTTGTGATCTCTGTCTGTCGAATAAATAAATAAATAAAATCTTTAAAAAAAAAAAAGATTCTCTCTCTCTCTCTCTGTTCTTCCCCTTCCCCGCCCCCTTAAAAAACATATTAGGAAACTCTTGAAATACATCATGTGAAAAACAAATAATAGCATATAAAAATATGTACACTCTGATACTCACTAACAAAAGCACATGCTTATCATGATCATGATAGTACACATAGACATATGAAATCATTTGAAAAGCTTTATTGACCATTTACTTTGTACCAGGTATTGTACTGTGTGTAGGAGACACAAAGGTGAAAAAATATGGTCCCTGCTCTGCAGGAGATGTGGTCTGAGTGCAAGTCATACAATCAAAGTGCAAAGTGTGGGGCACGTAGCTGGCTCAGTCAGCGGAGCATGTGACTCTATCCGGGGATGTGGTTTCGAGGCCCACGTTAAGTGTAGAGATTCCTCCTAAATAAAACCTTTAAAAAAAGTGAAAAGTGTTATAATCCACAAACTGCTTTTGGATGGCAGAAGGAACATCAAAGCCTGCTGAAAAATAAGGGAAGACTTCACAAAGGAGCTAAGACATAGGTGGACAAGAATGAAAGGGAATATAAAGAACAGAGATCGCCTGTATCGGGATGGAATGATTAGGAGTCATTTACTTTTCCACTCTCAAATTCTTTATAATATTAGATGCGTTCATAATAAAAAAAAAAAACCTGGAAGCTGTAAAAATAAAACCTTTTCTATCTGGCCACTGTGGAAAAGCTGTGTGTGAAATAATGGACAAATATACTGTAAAAATAAAGAAAATACATTTTGAAAGAAAATGTGAGGATTCTCTGGGCACCTTTCTCCTCCTCACTTCACACCACGATGGGCCAGGCAGCTCTCCAGAGGGGGCAACGACATTTCCTGGCCCCCTGCGCATGACGCTAACACGACATCTACCCTAAATGGTGGCCAACTTACCTCCATCACGAGGATTAGTAATAGTCCGGCGTCTTCAGTTTGGGGGTTTTTACTTTGTTTTGTATCTGAAGCTAGGAAGTAGCCATTCCAGCAGAACTCCTCAGATTTCCAGGGGGCAATACCAGTTTCGTGGGTTGAACGTTTGCCCCACAAAAAGATGCATCCGTGTCCTAACCTCCAGAAACTGTGATTACGACCTGACTTGGAAAAAGGGTCTTGGATAATGTAATTAAGCTAACGATCTTGAAATGAAATCACCCGAGATTTAGATTTAGGATGGGCCTAAGAGACAGAGGAAGAACTGGGCCAGGACACATAGGAAGGAAGCTGTGTGAAGATGGAATCGGGGATTGGAATCATGCAGCAGGAAAATGAGGAATGCCTGGAGCCCCCAGGACCTGGAAGAGGCAAGGAAGCTATGATGGTTAATTCTAAGTGTCAACTTGGCCAGACCACAGGATACCCAGATGCTTGTTCAAACATGATTACTCTGAGCTTTTCTGTGAGGGTGTGTTTCTGATGACATTAACATCAAATCAGAGGGCTTTGGGTAAAGCAGATTGCCCTCTATAAGGGAGACAGGCTTCATCCAAGCAGTTGAAAGCCAGAGTAAAACAAAAAGATGACACGACTCTCACCCCCAGCAAATTGACTTTCAACTTGATCGGAGATATTAGCTCAGGCCTTCAGCCTCCAACTGGAACACTGGTTCTCCTGGGTCTCCAGCCCGCCAGCCCACCCTGCAGGTTTTGGACTTGTGAGCCCTCATGTTCCTTATGATAAATCTCTCTCGCGCTCCATAGAATATACATATCCTATCAGTTCTGTTTCTCTGGGGAAGCCTGACTAACACCCAAGGATCGTCCGCTAAAGGCTCCCGAGGGGAATACCTTGGCTGACACCTTGATTTCAGACTCCCAGCTTCTGGAACTGAGAGAATGCACTCACATTGTCTTGAGCCTTCCACTCGGTGGTGGTTTCTTATGGTAGCCCCAAGAATCTTAGAGAGTTCCCCATGGCCTCTGACTTTTCAAGGATCTGGGCCAAGTGGCCTTTGGATCATGTTCAGAAACAAGGACTTCCATGGGCATTTTAATTATTTTTTATATTTATTTACTAGAGAAAGTGAGCACACGAGCAGGGGAGAAGGATACAGGGAGAGGAAGAAGTAGGCTCCCAGCTGAGCAGGGAGCCCTATGTGGGGGCTCGATCCCAGGGCCCTGAGGTCATGACCAGAGCTAAAGGCAGATACTTAACCAACTGAGCAACCCAGGGCCTCCTTCCATGGGCATTTTTATGTCCAACACAGGAGTCAGAGACATGTGCAAGACTAAGAAGGCACAACGTCATGGAAACACCCACACAGACCTGGATTCAAATCCTGGCTCTAGCACTTACTCTAACTCTCCTGGCAGGGAGGTCGTGGAGAGCGTAAGAGCCTCACTCAACCTCCATGACGCTATTTCTTCATCTAAGCAATGAGGGGCCCTATGAGGAAGAGACATCATATAGGTCACGTGCCTGGCCCACAGTACTAAGGATAAATTGTGCCTCTTCTCCCCCCAACCCCTCCTTCTCTCCTTTGTGAGCTCCGTAGGCAATCCCATCTGGTCTGACAGCCCTTGGCCCCAGCCAGAATGCATGAACCATTTCTCCCAGCTTGTGGAGTGAGCACCCTGTTCTTCTCTCAGGAGAAGACACCCTTTTACCACCCCCCCTCCACACACACACACACTAAAATCCTACTCCTTCTGAAAGCACAGCTCACGCTCCCCTGCCCCAGGAGGTCTTGCAATGCCCAGGCCAGTGTCCTCCCTCCTTCCTCTGAACTTCCAGAACACATTCTCTGAACAGGTCCTCTGACTCTTAGTGGCGTCTACCTTTTGCTCCCTCTCTTCTGTCTGTGCAGCCAGTTCCCAGCATGCAATCAGGCAACCTGGGAACTAGAAAACATTTCCCATAGAAACAATGTCACGGATGATTGTCAAACCAGTGGAAAGAGTACGCAATACTCTATTGGGCTTAGAGCTTCTGGAAGGCAGGCCTCCCACCCATTCCAAGTATTATAATTACGATCCGTTCTGCATCAGGAGAAGCAAGCTAGACGGTGCCCCTCTGTTCTGGCGGCGCCCTCTTGCCTAGCCGCCTCCTGGGCCCGTGGCCCCCCAGCCTCGGCTTCCCCTGGGGTCCCAGCGAGGCCGCCTGCCTGTCGCCCAGGGCTCGGGGGACCCTCGGGAAAACTGGGTCACGGTGCGAGATGGGGCCTCAGAGAGTCGCCAGGGCCCGTGCCCTGCGGTCAGGCGGGTGCGGGACGCGACCACCCACCCAGGCGGGGGCTGAAGATGTCAAGGCAGAGACCAGCAGCCCGCCAGGCACCGGGCACAGAGCTGAAGCGGCCCAACAGGTGCCGCCCCAGATGCACCAGGGAGGGCCCCAGGGGGGAGGCGGCCTCCTTGCCCTTGTGTGTGGCCTGGTGGCCATGGCAGCCTGCTGCGGAGGGGCTGGAGAAGCCGGCCCGGTCCACGTGTGGGCCAAGGGGAGGCTGGGCGTCTCTGCTGGGACAGGGCTGCCTTTCCAGCCCCAACTCGAGCCTGGACGACCCCTTGCGCTTTCACTGAGATGAGGCTCAGAGAAGGGAGGCCCCTCCCTCTGCTGCTCAGGGTCGGGGGCTCTTCCTCTGGCCCGTGGGGCGATGAAGAGCAGCTCAGCACTCCGCCTGGGGCTGGACGGACACAACTGGGGTTTGTCCTCTGCTGTCCCATGGTCTGGCTTAACTCATTCATTGCTAGAGGGCAATATGATACAGTAGAAAGAATCCTAGACTTGGAATTGGGTAAACTTGTGTTTGCATCTTCTGCCACTTGGTTCATATGTGATCTCGGGAAAGTTATTTCATTTTTCCAGGTTTGTTTCCTAATCTGGAAAATGGAAATAAAAATAGTGTCTTCCTCAAATGGCAGTTGTAAAGATTAAAAATATCTTTTAGAAAAAATTGTTGGGGGGGGCACCTGTGTGGCTCAGTGGGTTAGGCCTCTGCCTTCAGCTCAGGTCATGATCTCCCAGTCCTGGGATAGAGCCCCACAATGGGCTCTCTGCTCAGCAGGGAACCTGCTTCCCCACCCCCTCTCTGCCTGCCTCTTTGCCTACTTGTGATCTCTCTGTCAAATAAATAAAATCTTTTAAAAAAGTAAAAATAAAAAAATAATTTTTTAAAAAATTTATTTATTTTACAGATTGAGAGCAGGAGCAGGAGGGGCAGAGGCAGAGGGAGAGAGAGAAACTCAAGTAGACTCCATGCTGAGCACAGAGCCCGATGCAGGGCTCGATCTCAGGCCCCTGAGATCATGATCTGGGCCAAAACCAAGAGTTGGACGCTCTACTGCCTATACCACCCAGGTGCCCCAAGCTTAAAAGTATCTTGAACACAACATACAGATGACAAATATTAGCACCCTTCAATTGGGGGGAGGGTTATTTTTTTTTTTAAGTAAACTCTACTCCCAACATGGGGCTCAAACTCACAACCCCTGAGGTCAAAGAGTCCCATGTTTCAGCGACCGAGCCAGGCAGGTGTCCCAACTCCCTTTCTTCTTTACCTTGATGAGCCATACCGACTTTCAAAAATCCATGTCAAAACATTTGAAGGGTGGATCTCATTTTCTCAATTGCTCTAAACACTGCTTTCAGTAAATGTCCCACTGCCCAGCGTTTTTGCCAGTATTTTGCTATAGGGACATGTGGCTGTGATGTCATGATTTATATAATAGGCTCTCACCTATCCATTCAAAACCTTTTATTCCTTTGGTGGGCTTTTTTTTTTTTCCTATGTCCTCTTCAGATTTGTTTTTCACCTTCCTGTAGAACCCCAAGCTGGACCCAGGCCTCTGGGTAAGTTTTCATCACTGCTAAGCAGAGTGGGTGAATGCTTACTTGTTTCAGCAGACAGATGTTTCTGAAAGAATAAAAGAGAGTACGAAATAACATATGTAAATCGCCCAGCATAGAACAGGACTTCGATAGTGAGCAGCTGCTGTTATGATTATTATTACTTTTATTATTATTATTATTATTATAAAGCAGGAAAGGATAGGGGAAGACCCTTAAGAGGAAAGCTTTATCATTCCTGTTCCCTCTGGAATGCTGAGCTCCAGATGGGTGGACCTCAAAGGCCTATTCAGTCATCTCAGCAAGATATTGAGATATCCCCATCTAAAGTCAATGAAGTCCGCACAGTTGTCAACTTGATCCCCTAGCCAGAGAGAAAGAGGAGGCTGGCCAGCCTAAAGTTCCTTTTAAAGGCTCCAGACAAAAGGTTAATAAGGAAGTGGGGAGGCCCTTCCGGGAGGGACACAAAGGCAAGGCCCTCCCCTCAAGGAACTTAGACTCTCCCCTTGGCTCACTTCTTTCCCTATTATACCCACTTGTATGTTGTTTTGTAAGTGTCCTTAAATCTTTTCTCAAGAGAGTCACTTGGAGATCCCTAATTAGGCCTGTAAACCGGACAGGGACAAGAGCCCCTGGCTTTTACTTCTTTTGTTCCCTGTGGCTCTCACAGCAGCTAGAACAGTCCTCAACACAGGGCACAGCCTCCATTGAAGCAGCAGACTGTCTGACCTTGGGGACCTGGTCAGCCTCAGCTTAAGTTGTGTTAACACAACTGTGTTGAGGACTGTTGGGGACTGGGGCTGGCTAGCCAGGCTGGAGCAGATGGGGGTGGGGGAGGGGGCCCCGGGCGGGGGGTGGGGAGGCTCAGTCATCTCCGGGAGTAGATGGGAGATAATTACCTCTACAACACGTGCCCAGATTACCTTCTGCGGCATTGAGTCTTTGACAGCAAAATGCCTGTTAAAAGTGATAGAAGCCGAAGGGAGGGGACAGGAGGAGGGGGGAGGGGTCTGTTCACGCGCCAGCACACTTGGAGCCTTTCAAAGCCTGACCTTTTCAGGTGTGCTTAAGACTGTAACCAGCTGGTATCTTCTGCATGCTCCTACCACCAACGCAGTAAAGGCACTCAGTCTATGGGACTTGGTGTGACATCTGCTTCTGGTGGCTGAAGAGTCATCAACCATACGAGCGAAAGCACAACATTCAGTTGACACTGCAAATTCAGGGCCGCCTTTTCGTCTTGGGGTGAAGGAGAGCTCACACGGGGTCAGAAAAGACTGCCAGTGGAACCCCTGAGATGGCATGTGATTTAGGGACTGTCGTGTCTTCTCTCTGGGGCCAGGGAACAAGGCTCCTCAGTCCTGTTGATGGGGGGGGGCGGGACACAGATTTCATCCCTGTGGTTCCTGAGGGAGGGACGGTGGAAGCTACAAGGAGGCAGATTTCCACTCTATATAAGGAAGAGCTTTCTAACCCACTAGAGCTGTTCAAACCTAAATGGGCTGCCTGCTAAGGTAATGAGTTCTCCATGTGGGTGAGTGTTTAAGTTTCTGATTTTGTCTTCCTAACCACATATCCTGCTGCTTTGCCCAAATTTGCAAAACCGAGGTCCTAACCGCCCACGATTCAAAGGGACTAAGCATGAGACCGTGGCATCCTCACCTCGGTGGCCCGCGGGTCCGCCGCCAGTCCTGGCCCAGAGGGTGGGGATTTCTCCCCCTAGAAACCGAGGCTGGGTCTCCTAAGCGGGGATCCCGGAGGAGGCGAGGCTCAGACCGAGCACATCCTGGGGTGAGTTAGGATGGTCCTGTTTTGACCCTGGGGGAGTTGGGCACTCCAGGTGCGGGGCCTTCCTTCTGATGTTGGACTTTCTGGGTGCCAGGAGGGTACGCTCGTGGAGAGTGGTTTGGACTTGCATTCTTCGGCCCCAAGGAAGAGCTGCCACCGAGCAAGCCTGACAAGTACATACAAGACATTTATAAACTCCCAACCATTTTTCACTAGCTCACCGGTCCCCTAAAGGATGTGAAATTAGCATTCTTGACCTTTGACCCTACACAAATCATCATTCCCTGAAAGACTGGCTATTCACAAAGCAGAATTCAGCCACTCAGGCCAGATAGACTCCATCTGGAGATGTGGGCTTTGAGAGGCAGATTTGGAGCTCTATCTGGAGTGCCATCAAGTCGTAAATGCATTCGGCCCCCAAATGACTATTTATTTTAAAGAAAACATTAAAGATTTTTGGGTGCTACTTTCAATAATAATGCTTTACACTTGGGAGGGAGTATCCATCTCCATTGACAATTTACAAAGAGTTTTCAAGATCCTGGACTTATTAATGAAAGGAGCAAAGACTCAGGCCACCACTGGAACATACGTGCTCCGTGAATCTGAAGATCTCAGCCGATAACTCACTGAGGCCCCTTGAATGTTTATATCCTCTCTTGCTGGCTCGGGACCCATTTCAATGCACTTCCATGAATGGGTACAGAGACCCTGTGGGTCCCCTCCCGGCCACCACCCATCTCCCCTTTGGCCATTGAGAACATCAAGAGTGCCCTTTCCATGAGATTGTCTGAGAGTATCAGGGCTAAGGTGGCCATTCAGGACTGAGCCCTTTGGGAGGGGAGCTGAGAGGGACCCAGCTCACCTCTACTCAGGCCCCAGATGCTAATGGGCAAGGGGAGGGGACAGAAGTGGGACAACTGTCTTGGGGCGTAACTGGAAACAGACTCAAAGACGAGAATCAGGGGAGAATCTACTGAGGAAGTTATCCCCTTTCATCCTCCAGCCAGCCCCCTGAGGTTGATGTTACTATCCCTAGTACATGGACAGATAAGAAACAGGCCCTGAGAGGCACAGGCACCTGCCAGGGGTCACACAGCCCCTTGCTTTCCAGACCTTTCTGTCCCTGGGGCTTCGCTGTGGCTCACCAGCTGCCCCAGCACCACCTGACAAGGAAGAAGGCGGAGACCGATGACAAGAGATGCTTTCCCTTCCGGAGCATCTGCGGTTCCCACGCACGACACTGAGCCAGGGACTGGCTGGAGCGGCTCTGCTCCTCCCACCCCTGCCTCATACCTGTTGCCTCTTCCTGCATTGACTACCCCTCAGGTACCCCAGGAACACACAGTCTTTAGTTTGCATGGCTCCCCCCTCCCCCTCCTCCATCCGGGACAAGCGGGAGCTCTTATCCTAGAATTCAACCCTCCCCGGAAGCAGGAATCTATGTGCTAATGTGTTAATCCTCCTATTCAAAAGGTCGCTACTTCCCTACTGTGGGGACCAGCAGTGGTGTATAACCCGCCCCATACAGTATTTCTGTCCTGGGGTGAGCCTTGTTCCAGCCTAATTATAGCACAAAGGGGAGTTTAGACCCACTCATGCAGTTGTTTAAATTTACTGGGAGCAAACAGGGCTAGGGGATTTGGAATAGTAGCAACAGGGTCCCGACTTCCAAGTTACTGGAGACCACGAGATGGCCAGAGCGGTCAGGAAAACTAAGGGGACACGGGAGAGTCGTGCCTGTGTGGCCTCGCCAGCAAGATCCCCTGAAGGGGCAGGGGAGCGTGGGCAAATTACCCTACCGCCTAGCTGGGGCCACAGCTGGCCTCCCGGAGGACTGTGGCCCTCCGTCTGGAGTGCCATGGGAGCCTGTAAAAAGGTTGCCTGCACTGTGGGAACCTTTCCTGCCTGTGTGGGAAAGAACTGGGCTCGGGTTTCAAGCAGGCCATTCTGAGAAGGCCTGTGAGAAAGAAGGCTCAGAAAGAAGGGCATGGTGGGAGCAGGCCAGCAGGCTTTTCGGAGTGATGGTGCCGGTGACTTCCCTTCCTCACTGGCTGGGGCTTCCAAGTGACACAGGCCAGGTACAGTGACAGGCAATGGGCACTTGCTCCTACTTTGCTCAACAAATAAAACAGAGGAGACTATCTGGGAGAGGATAAGTACCTGGCATTCGCCCCCCCACCCCCCTCAGCGGGTCCTCCTCACTGGGCCTAGAAAGCTTCTGCGGAGCCCCCGCCTGGGAGTCAATAGGCTGGGATCCCATCTCTTCCAGTCCCTGGCGCTCTGCTAGGGAACTTCCCAGCTCCACTATTCCAGAGTTTACCTCTTGATGAGAGTCTTTAGATGTTAAAAAACAGGACAGGACATGCAACTAGAGCACACAGAGGACTCTCCCCACCCCCATCCTCCCCGCCTCACCTCAAAACTAGGAGCGCCATGATGGTTGGGCTTGGGTTGTGAGCGGCCTCACCCCCGAGGACACACTTGTGTCTGGTCATAGAGGACTAGCCCTGGCTGCTCCTGAGGGTCCCTGGGGGCCGCTGAAGAACACAAGCCTATTATTGTTGCCCTGTAAGGACCTTCTGACTAACAAGAGACAAGTGCCTTTGAAATCTTAACTCTGGGGGCGCTAGGCTGGTTTAGTCCGTAGAGCGTTGGACTCTTGGTCTTGGGGTCATGGGTTTGAGACCCATGTTGGGTGTAGAGATTACTTTTAAAAAGCCGGGGTGGGGGCGGGTTTGAGATCCTCATGAGCAAGCTGGGCAGAGCGGGGAAAAAAATGCACCAAAATGCATCAGTGGTCAAAAGAATCTTTGGATGGGGGATAAAGAAGTTTTCCATTTTTCCTTACCTTTCCAGCTTTTTCAGGAAAGTGCCTATGTCAGTTTTTCTAAAAACTGCTTTGCTCAAAGGAAGCTGGCCAGAGGCCATGATCTATGTGGCAAGGTGACTGGGGCCTTGACAGGGCTGACCTTTAATTTGGGGTTGTAGTAATCACTAGCTGCGCATATCTAGTTAAATGTAAATTAATTGAAGTGCAGCAAAATTTAAAATTCAGCTGCTCTGTTGCACTAGCCACACTGCGGGGGCCTAGGAGCCAGCTGTGCTAGTGGCTCCTGTACTGGATAGCACAAATATAAAATATTTCCAGCATCTCAGAAAGTTCTACTGGATAGTGTTGCCTTGGAACATCTATGGAAATGGGTTTGAATGGAATGGGTCTGACCTTACTACGGAGACAAAAAATATATATTTTTTTAAGATTTTATTTCTTTGACAGAGAGAGAGAGATCACAAGTGGGCAGAGAGGCAGGCAGAGAGAGAGAGAGGAGAAAGCAGGCTCCCTGCCAAGCAGAGAGCCCTATGTGAGGCTCGATCCCAGGACCCTAGGATCATGACCTGAGCCGAAGCCAGAGGCTTAACCCACTGAGCCCCCAGGCATCTCCAGAGACCAAATGTCTTTAAAGCATCTACTTAAGGGGAGCCTGGCTGGATCAGCCCCTGGAGCAGGAGTTCCTAGATCTTGGGGTGGTGAGTTTGAGCCCCATGTTGGGTGTGGAGGTTACTTAAAAATAAAATCTTAAGGGGCGCCTGGGTGGCTCAGTCCATGAAGTGTCTGTCTGCGGCTGAGGTCATGATCCCAGGGTCCTGGGAGCCTGCTTCTCCCTCTCCGTCTCCCTCTGCCACTCCCCCTGCTTGTGTTCCCTCTTGCTGTATCTCTCTCTGTCAAAGAAATAAAACCTTTAAAAAACAAAGCAAAATAAAATAAACTCTGAACAAAATAAAGCACTTGGAATGCTTTGCTTATAGTAATGGATTGTTCCACTTTATTTTCTCGTATTTATTCAAAGAGGCGAACTCAACCTCTTTGGGCAACACTTTGTTAGTTGTCACTGTATGATCGAAAGTGGTAAAACATTAATTGCTGAAAGCATGCTCTTACTGCTTTTCAGATAGTAGTTGGCCTTGGCACATCCTTCTGGATCCCAGCTTTCGCTCTCATTCTAGAAGACAATCAGTCCGTTCCAGAAGCTGCTCTTTTGCAGGATGGGTGAGATCTCCTGAGAGATCCTGTAATGCCTGATAGGATTCCAAAGCAAACTGTTGCCCCCACAACTTACTCACAGAAAACTAGACCTTACTGTGGGGGTGGAGGTGGGGGGGCAGAATGGAGGTAGACAGGAGGGATGGGATGGGTAGGGGGAGAAGCCCTGGCAACGGTGACATTTTGACTATTAGCCAAATGTTTCTAGAAGATGAAAAAAAAATCTTCCTTCTATGGAGATCTGGAGTCCCTAGAGATTTTAGTCTTTCCCTCTGGCTCCTCCTGCAAATAAGATGCTGGGGTCTCACCCATTAAAAACTCCTCCTCGGGGTAGGTTAAATGTCAGTAACTGGGCTAGGCTACTGTGGCCAGGCGCTGTGCCAGGCACCAGGGACTCAGAAATGATCAAAACTCAGTGGTCGCCCCCAAGGAGATCCCTCTTGAACAGGGGGCACAGACTTCTCCTCCTGCATCCAGTATGCTAGGTGCTACATGCAGACACTGACGGAGTGCAGGGGAGCAGGGAGGAGGGAATGCTGCATTCGGCATGCCAAAATGAGAAAAGGTTCCTAGAGGAGATGCCTTGAGAACTACATAAAAGATGAATATAAGGGGGCACCTGGGTGGTGCAGTTGGTTAAGCATCAGACTCTGGGTTTTCAGCTCTGGTCGTGATCTTTGGGTCATGGGACAGAGCACTGCATCAGGCTCCAAGCTCAGTGCGGAGTCTGCTTGGGACTCTCTTTCCCTCTCTATCCGCCCCCCTCCCATGTGTGTGTGCTCACTTGCTCTCACTTTCTCTCCCTCTCCCTTTAAAATAGATAAATAAATCCTTAAAAAAACAGATGAGTAGGGGCACCTAGGTGGCTCAGTGGGTTAAAGCCTCTGCCTTCAGCTCAGGTCACAAGTTCAGGGTCCTGGGATCGAGCCCCGCATCAGGCTCTCTGTTTAGCAGGGAACCTGCTGCCCCCTCTCTCTCTGCCTGCCTCTCTGCCTACTTCTGATCTCTCTGTCAAATAAATAAATAAAATCTTTAAAAAAAAAAAACAGATGAGTAGACGTTAACTAGCCAAGAAGGGGTTAGAGGTGGGTATTCAAGGGAGAGGCCTGGAGCCATCTAACTTCGGACCTTGGGGAGTGGAGAGCAAAGATGGAAAGCCCATGGCTTCAGCACAGGGCAGAGGTGGGTAGGAGTAGGGGGACACCTGGGTGATGGGGTAGGCATGACAGGCCACAGAGGACCCTATGTGGACTTTGGACTTGATCCTGATGAGAATGAGAACCTACTGAAAGTCATACTGGCCAGAATGGACCAGAGAGGAGTAAGTCTGGACAGAAAATGCTAGTGGAGTGTCAGGCTCTGCTTCTCCTCCCAAGATACTTACTGGAATCACTCACTCAAGGTCTCTCAGCATCCAACTGTCTCTATAGCCCATTCCATTGTCTCTGAGCATGTACGGCAGGAAATAGCCTCGGAATTAGCCAATAGGCTAATTTCCATTTATTTAACTGGTTTATAAAATTGGCACAAGGTGCCAGGCACAAAACTATAAAAGAAGAATAAGGCATGGCCACTACTGCCCTTAACTCTCCTGCTTTTTAAATTTAAAAGCAAAAACGAAAACAAAACCCAGAGGGGCACCTGGGTGGCTCAGCTGCTTAAGCACCTCTTGATTTCAGCTCTGGTCATGATCTCTGGCCTGTGAGATGGAGTGGGCATTGGGCATGGAGCCTGCTTTTGATTCTCTCTCTCTTCCCCTCCGCCCCGTCCCCTCTCCACATGCACAGTCGAAGACTCTTTCTCTTAAAAAACAAACAAACAACAACAAAAACAAAAAACACCCAAAACATGACTTAAATAATGGAGAAATCTATCAGAGGGTTTGACTGTAATTTCAACAGCAGTGAGGGTGACACTGCTCTAAGACCTCTAAACATGTTCAGAATTATAATGACTTCTAACAATAACTTTGGTAATACAAACACCTTTAGGTATTTAGATTTTCTGATTTGCCCAGAGAAGTGAGCCCATAACCAGAAATCCAAGTTAGCCAGTTCCTTCTCTGGCCTTGGATGTACTCCTTCCTTTGAGAAATGAGGACAGATCTAATAGCACTTCTATATCTGACAAGGCTATGCTAGAAAGTTTAGTATCGAGTCCCATTAACTGTTTCCATATACACTTATATACGCAAAACATTTCGCCTTTCTGTTCTTTTTTTCTTTAACCAAAAAATTCCCCTTACTCTATTTCTCAGGAGGATTTGGTTCTCTTTCCCCCTATGATTTCCAGAACATTTCAAAACTCTTCAAATGAAAATATGCGAGTCATGACTTGTGGGTAGCAAGCTAGGACTTGTGGGGACAGTTAGGGGGAGGGCAAACTCTGAGATCTGCCAGCGATTGTTTTCTCTCTTGATTCGAATGAAGGAAAAGATCATGTTATTTATACAGCATAAGGTTCCAGATTTTCAGGAATGAAATCCGAGCCCAGCATGTCAACATATTGGTCTGGTCTGTCTTGGAATCTACAGTAGATGGATTTCTTTGTGCTGGGAAACATTAGGAAGGTCAATATTCTTTTCGGATTTTTTTCTTTTAAGAAAAGAGTTCATTCTCACACTCTAAAGTGGTGGTATTAGATATCATCCAGATAATACGCTCAATGGTCGTGCAGACTTCAGTTTCAAACATAAAGCCCCAGGGCAAACAGCTTTTACATATTCAGTTACATGTTCTTTACTTTACCGATAATGTTTTTCCACAAATAGTCCCAGCCTGGGAGGAGATACAAAAGTGAACAACCCAATGAAATAAAAATAATCGTGCCGTTAATAACAGTGAGTCCCAAATCGCAAAGAACCCCGCGAGTCACGGAGACCTGGGCATCCCGGTCAGGGGAACCTGCTAGAAGCAGGTAGGTCAGAGGCCTTGTGGGGCGTGGCCGGGCGGGGCGGAAATAGCGCTGGGCCCGGATCACAGGACAGGACTTCCAGGTCCTGGCCTCTTTCTGATGAGCTCTGCAACAACGTGTATAATCACTTATCCTCGATGGCTTTCAGTTTTCTCATCTCCAAAAGGAAGGGGTTGGCCTGGACCTAGAGGAAAGGGCCCCCCGAGCTCAGCACAGCTGTAGCCCTGCCCCTGGTTCTGCCACTGGCCAGTGTGGAACCCTGGACAGACAGACGTCTCTGAGCCTCAGTTCCCTCCTCGTCCCTGTAAAATCAAGGACAATAAACTTTCCTGACTGAGGTACGCTGGGTATTAACGGGATAATGTTTTCAAAGCGTCTGGCCCACAGTAGGCAGCACTCTGGCTTCCTCTAGCATTCCCTTCCAGCGCTCAAACACCCCGGGCCCCCATCCAGTTCCACTGTCTCCAAACTCCGGTCCGTGGCTTAGCAACAGCCCTCATTCGCAATCACTGCAGGGGCACACACACCTGAACTGCTGCTTTCAGTTTTCCAAATTGCCACTAAAACTTGCTTCCCGCCAAGTATTTGCCCCAACTGGGCATCCCCTGAAGTGCGTCGCCACACTTTCTTGCTTCCCGGACTCCGCTTTCATTTCTCTTTCCCCAGGCAGAGGCGGAGCGCAGCGGAGGGCGCCCGGGACAGGGCTGGGGACCGAGTTGGGCCACCCATTCATTTCCGCCCCTCCAGGTGTCTCGGGGCCGGCCCGGGATGGGGCGAGTGTTTCCCACGTCCGGAGGGCGCTGACCCGGCCCATCTTCCGGGCACGGGCCTTGGGATTAGCAGATCCCAAAATAGGGTCCCTTGGGGGGTTGGTCTGTTGGCGGTTTGACTGACGTGGCCCGGGGAGAGGGCTGCTGCCTGGTGGTCCTTCTTTGGGACGGGAACTCCTTGCTCGGAATTCCTTAATTCCAGGGAGGCTTCAGATACATATTTATAAAAGTAACATATATAATTTACATATATTTATAACAGGATTGTAACCACATTAGAGAAACTTTGAAAAGCAGAGCAAAAGAAAAACCCTTCCCCATTTATAATTACAACTCCCAAACGCAGAGGCTGGTAGTATTTTGCTGTGTGTTAGTTCTGTTGTGTTCTTTGAGTCCTTTCTCAAAGCTTTCATTTTCTTAGCTCTATATTCTCTCTCTCTCTCTCTCTCTCTCTCTCACACACACACACACACACACACACACTTTATGCACCTTGTTTTTCACAATGTAAACTTTTCTACCTAGATGCATCATGGTCCTTATTATTTTAGTAACTGCAGACTACACCTAAGGGATTCAGTACGATGTATGTTACAATTTTGTTGTTGTTGGCCCTTTGGGTGGTCGCCGATGTTCTTCTATTCTAACTAACACAACCAGGAATGCATATTAGCATAACATCTTGTCTTTTCACCCAAATTTCTTTTTTTTTTAAAGATTTTATTTATGTATTTGTCAGAGAGAGCAGGAGGAGTGGCAAAAGGAGAGGGAGAAGCAGGCACCCTGCTGAGCAAGAAGCCGGTTGCAGGACTGGATCCTAGGACCCCCCACCCCCATCATGACCTGAATTGAAGGCAGACACTGAACCCACTGGGCCACCGAGGCGTCCCTTCACCCAAATGTCTTAACATTTCCTTTAAGTCACATCATAGAAATTGAAATATAAGGTTAATGAGTATGAACATGTTCATGGTTCCATCGCCCTTGCCTGGATGTGTTCCTAGGGGTTGAACCAATGTAGGCTCTTACCTAATGGCAGGTGAGCATCCTCTCAGCCCCCCGATCCTGGCGCGGGCTCTCACCTCTGTAAAAATGTTGGTTGATTTTTTCCTTCCAGGGTAACTATGCTGTGATTTACAGCGAGAGGAACACCTTTATCCCCCTGGAGTTTGATTACTAGTTTTGTCTGTGTTTTAAGCAAGCCTTTTGAAGTGAGTGGGATTTGAATGAAGAAAGATGCCTTAGTGAATAAAGCCTGGGAAGTTGTCCTGTCCTCATATTCAGGGAGACATGGTGAGTTGAAGAAATGGATGGAAATTCTTCGTGGGGAGGAAGAGACCAGGCAGTGCGGGATGAGTTTGGGAGGGAAAAATGGCGGTGCCAACCTCCTCAATGTGACCCAAGTCACAGGTGCAAGAGGGATGGATATAGAAGCGGCAGGTTGGACCAGTTAAAAGAAAAAGAGCCTGGGCTCCAGGCATGAGATCAGCATTAAGGATTTGGTGAAGGGATGGAGGAGGCGTGAATTTTGGATTACAGAATCTGTCAGGTACAATGGGGAGGGAATCCTGCACTCTCTTATTTTTTGAATACTTTCCCTGTGCCCATGGTTTAGAGGTTATCTCAATGAATAATAACCCAAGGAGGGAGGTAATATCATTATCCTCATTTTACAGATGTATAAACTGAGGGTCTGAGGGGTTCCCTGTCGCAGCCAAGGCCACAGATGTATATTACAAGTGGCAGAAAGGAAGATTTGAAACCATGCCTTCCTACTTCAAACCTAGGGCCTTCAGGATCAAGAACAAGATTTGGACAAAGGACAAAAGAGAAACAGCATTTATCCAGGCCATGAAAGCCTGGGGTCAGGCCTAGGTGGAGAAAGACCAATGGTCAAGAGACATGCTTTCCTCTCCCCTAGATCAATGAAAGAATGTGTCTCTTGCTCTGTTTCAAGTGCCTCCTCTTTCTGTCCCAATTAAAGTAGAAACTGTGTGGGCTTAGAGGGCCTGTACTAGACAAAGCCAGTGCTAAGTTTTTTTCTTTTCTTTCTTTCTTTTTTTTTTTTTTTTAGAAATTGTATTTTATTATTTTTTTAAAGCAAGTTCTCCACCCAACATGGGGCTTGAACTCATGATCCTGAGATCAAAAGTCACACGCTTCACTGAATGAGCCAGCCAGGCGGCCCCAGAGTTAAGTTTTCAAAGGCACTTGTCTCCTAGCTCCTTATTTCAACTTCTTGTTATTTCACTAGAAAATGCCTTTGGGTTTGAAACATGGATTGTGTCAGACGGGTCACCAGTTCAGATGTGTTCTTATCCCCCTGCTTTCTATCCGGCGTATTGTCTTCGAAAGCACGGTTATGTAGCACATACCACGTGGAGATCTCAGGGAACCGGGGGAATGTCTTAGTGTGGCTGGTATGGAGGCCTGGGTTTCCAGAGGAGAGGGCTCAGTGCTCACGGAGGAAGGAAACCCAGCCGGCCCCACTGTCTTCTGAGACCAACAAACTTTTATATAAAATAACAGTAATGACAGGTAATTATTTTGATCTCCATATTCAGATTCTCTCTCTCTTTTTAAAAAAGTTTTGTTGTTGTTGTTTTTGTTTTTTTAGTAATCTCTACCCCCAAGGTGGGACTGGAACTCACTACCCTGCAGAGTCGCTCCCTCCACCAACTGAGCCGGCCGGGTGTTCCCCTCCACCGCATCTCTCTTTATTTCTATGCTATAAATATCAAAGAGATAATAATATTTATATTCTATAAATATAAGAGAGAGAGAAATCATGGAAGGAAATATTCCAAAACATTCGCATCAATATGGGCTGTGGCTGCCCGGTGGTATTATAGCAAATTGTAGATTTTGTTTTGTTTTTCCTTTGAGGAACAAGAGCCAACTTTTTCATTTGTTCATTTCTTGCATTTGAAGTAGCCCTCGATGGCATCCTTGGCCTGAGATTCTTTGCCCTCGTCCTTCCCTATAACACAGCTGCAAGCCAGCCCTTTGCGGGGGGCTCTCCCCCTGTGTCCCTTCCACCGAGGCCTCCTCTCTCCCCTGTCTCTTGTTGTCATCAACCTTAATTAGGTTGATTTGGTGTTCAGCACAAAGGGCCTCCCCCAACTTGACATACACAGGCCCGTCACAGTTGGATGCAAGCGCACAAAGGTGGGCTTGGCCTTGTGGAAGGCTCTGGCAGCTTTTGTGAATTCCCGGGGCTAGGGCCATCCTGGACCAGGGCAGTCTTCCGCACCCCCTTATAAAACAGTATTAACGTCCAAGATGCCTGCAGCTGCAGAGCCTTCCTCTGGGCCAGGGCTGGAGCTGAGTCTTGAATGCACCAGAGTCCAGGCTTTGGATCTGCAAGGAGAGAGCTAGCTCTTTATTATACTTTTCTGTGTTTCCCCAAACTGTGCATAACAAGGACGATGAGCGTTGATATTTGGAAAAACAGTTATGAAAACGGTAAGTTATTATTTTTCAAGACTTTATTCATTGACTTGAGAGAAGGAGAGCAAGCAAGAGAGCGCATGATGTGGGGGGAAAGGCAGGCTTCCCACCGAGCAGGGAGCCCGATATGGGGCTCGAAACCAGGACCCCGGGATCATGACCTGAGGCAGATGCTTCACCTACAGAGGTGCCCCGTAAGTTATTATTATTATTTTTTTTTTGTAGATTTTCAACATGTTTCATTTTATCAATAAAAAGATTAATAATAAAAATAAACTTACTAGCTACTGTGTCTTTAATTTTGCGCAGAAATTTAAAGAACTTTCTAGATTAACCTTAGGCTATAACCCTTTAATTTGCATGATTTTTTTTCTAGTCTTTTATAGTTGTCCATCATCCTGATACCCAAAATATGAGAAAACGTTTACATCCGTTTTCTAATTTAACGTACACAAGAATGTTAATATGCCGTATCATGGCTATCTTGAAAATATATTCTGGAATCAGTCACTTCGCTACACCTCCTGTCACGACCTGAGTCCAAGCAGTTGTAAACTCTTATAACCCTGTAGGCATTTCTGGCTAAAACTGGCTCAACCCCCTTGAGTCCTAATCTCCTCAGTGCCTGAAGGCGCTTTTCTTGTTTTTTGTTTTTTGGGTTTTTTTTTCATTTAAATTGCATTACACCAAAATTCTGCTCAAAAGATTTTTTTTTTAACCAGTAGAAATTTTTATTTAAAATGCAGTTTATTAAGCATTATCTAGGGGCTCCATCACCTAGCCTATTTTTAGTTACCTAGCATCTTTTTATTTACCTGGTCTATTTTTTTTTTAATTTTTAATTTTTTTAATTTTAATTTTTTTTTTACCTGGTCTATTTTTATTTAGCATTTAAAATGTGCTGGCCTGGAGCTAGGCACAGGGGCGTAAGGAGATTCATAGGGAAATGTGTAACTGTTTCATTGAGTGCCTGTTATTTTGGTACATCTTTTAACTTATTTATTTTATTTTTTTTAGATTTTGTTTATTTATTTGACAGAGAGAGCACATGAGTGAGTTGGAGGAGGGACAGGGAGAGGGAGAAGCAGATTTCTCACTGAGCAGGGAGCCCAACCCTGGGCTCGATCCCAGAACCCTGAGATTAGGACTTGCGCCAAAGGCAGATGCTTAACTCACTGACCCACCCAGGTGCCCTATGAGGTACATTTTTTTTTCACAGTAATCTCTACACGCGACATAGGGCTGGAACCCACCACCCCGATATCAAGAGTCACAGGCCATACCGACTGAGCCAGCCGGGCGCCCCTAAAAGGTACATTTTTGATGCTTACTCATTTCATCCTCCAACAATCCTGGGAGATCGGTTTTTACTACTGCTAGATACAGATGACCACACTTGGGGTCCCAAAGACCATGTGCCATGGCTGAAACTAGACAGTAAGTTAGTGGAAATTCTGGGCCAGGAAAGCAGGCCCACCTGGTTCAAAGCTTGTGCTAATTATATGCCATTTTTCTCCCATAGTATATACACTCATACAGTATGATTCCTGGCCTTTTAGACCTTACAGTCTAGTTGATGATGAGATAAACACACACAACAATACCCAGCAGCCACTGGTTACGGACACTCATCACCGAAGTCCTCGTGGAGCCCAGCGAGAAGGTCCACTTCGTGAGTGTTTGGGGAGGTTGCTCTGGGCTGCAGTGAATTCGGCTTTCCTTGACCCCGGCCTGGCCTCGGAAGTGTTTAGGCTTGACCGTGGCTGGAACCACCGCTGCTGTCCCAGATCATCCAATTGCAAATGGAGGTTTTATTCCAGTCTGCCTTGAACTATTCAGGCAGGGCTTCTCCAGCCGGAATGCACATACCAATCACCTGGGGATCTTATTAAAATGCAGATGCTGAAGGAGGCGGTGTTGGAGTGGGGGCTGGGAGCCTGCGTTTCTTTCTTTTTTCCCTTTTTTTTTTTTTTTTCAAATAGCAGGACTTTTTTGTTTTGTTTCTGCAAGACTTTTTAAAATTTTTATTTACTTATTTTTAAAGTAAGCTCAATGCCCAATGTGGGGCTTGAACTCAAGACCCCCAGATCAAGGTCACATGTTCTACGGGACTGAGCCAGCCAGGTGCTCCTGGGAGTCTGCATTTCTAGGAAGTTCCCAGATGATGCTGGTAATGCTAGCTTGAGGGTTGGGGAGCAAACACTAAATGGAGTTAAACGGACTAACCCAGACCCAGACCGCCATCCTGTCTCTGAGCCCCAGGCGGAGTGCTGAGCTGCTCTTCGTCTCCCCACAGGCCAGAGGAAGAGCCCCCAACCTTGAGCAGCAGAGGGAGGGGCCTCCCTTCTCTGAGCCTCATCTCAGTGAAAGCGCAAGGGGTCGTCCAGGCTCGAGTTGGGGCTGGAAAGGCAGCCCTGTCCCAGCAGAGACGCCCAGCCTCCCCTTGGCCCACACGTGGACCGGGCCGGCTTCTCCAGCCCCTCCGCAGCAGGCTGCCATGGCCACCAGGCCACACACAAGGGCAAGGAGGCCGCCTCCTCCCTGGGGCCCTCCCTGGTGCATCTGGGGCGGCACCTGTTGGGCCGCTTCAGCTCTGTGCCCGGTGCCTGGCGGGCTGCTGGTCTCTGCCTTGACATCTTCAGCCCCCGCCTGGGTGGGTGGTCGCCTCCCGCACCCGCCTGGCCGCAGGGCACGGGCCCTGGCGACTCTCTGAGGCCCCTTCTCGCACCGTGACCCAATATTCCCGAGGGTCCCCCGAGCCCTGGGCGACAGGCAGGCGGCCTTGCTGGGACCCCAGGGGAAGCCGAGGCTGGGGGGCCACGGGCCCAGGAGGCGGCTAGGCAAGAGGGCACCGCCAGAACAGAGGGGCACCGTCTAGCTTGCTTCTCCTGATGCAGAACGGATCGTAATTATAATACTTGGAATGGGTGGGAGGCCTGCCTTCCAGAAGCTCCAAGCCCAATAAGAGTACTTGAGCTTCTCAGTCAGTCTCTCACACACAGAGGCACGCACACACACTTTAAAGAGCAGGCCAAAAAGTGTTATAAATAAAATTCTAGAACATGAGTGGGAGGAATAAACAGGAAAATTTCACTGTAAAAGATGAAAATGCACTAACTTCTTGAGGGATGGCATCGCTCAGCCAACCCACAACTGTGCTATTAACCAGAACCCAGGGGGCGCCTGGGTGGCTCAGTCGTAGGCGTCCGCCTTGGGCTCAGGTCATAATCCCAGGCCCACATCCAACACCCTGGGAGGAGCCCGCTTCTCCCTCTGCCTGCCGCTCCCCCTGCTTGTTGTCTCCCTCTGTCCGTGTGTCAAATAGATAAATGAAATCTTAAAAAAAAAAAGGAACCCAGGCTATGCATGCTGTTGCTCTGCTCGGGTTCTTTCCTTTCCTTGTCAGTATGTGCTAGAGACCACGTAAACCCTGTTGGTTCTCAGGGTAAGGCTAGCAGGAAGAGAAAGACGGCCTTTATGGGGACCCCCATGGCTCACACTTATGTTGCCAAGCATTCTTTTGGTCCGGCCGGACAGGGATCTGAGCTGCCAACCACATAGGTGTGGCTCTATGCTCTTCCCTCTCTTTCCACTCTTCCCCAAGCTGACTGTCCCTCACTATCCCCCCCTCTGCCCATCTCCCAATTCTCATCCTCTAGACCTTTGTGCGAGGCATGCTGTTTATCTAACAGGCCCACCTAGCCCTTTGAGATCTTCGGTGTGGCTATCTCCCCTCGCCTGGACCCACCCCCAGAAGGCCCAGTGACCTCACCCCTCCACCGATCATGAGGACCCCCAGCTATCTGGAGCCAACACGCCCTGCCTGCCTTGTGAATTAGTGGTGTGGTCCCTGCCGACAGTGGATGCTTCTGGATTACAGTCCAGCCCTGTGGCTTTTTCCCTGTTCATAATTATGTACTTGACACGTGACCTTTTCCAGAACTTTAAAAAGCAGAGTTGTCCAGGAGGCAGTCCTTGTTTTGATGACTTTAATTGGAGACGCGTAATTCACTAGATAGCTGTGTAGATGGTTCATAACTCCTGTGACCTTTCTCCATCAGCTCATTCTCCTCTTGGTCCCCCCCCATTTTTGGTTTAGTGTTTGTGATGGGTTAATAATTCATATTTTGGGGGCCAAGGAGTATTCTCCAGAATAATATTCATAGTTCTAGAACTGCTTTCGATTCTTCTACAAACTCAAGAGACGCACACACAGAGGTTGCTAGGAAGGAAGGAAAAAGGCTTTTGCATTGGCCTCCACAAATTAGAAATAAAAGAGCCCTAGAGAAAAGATTGGTTCTGAACAGCTCAGAAGAACTCTTAGAGAATCTGCTAAATAATATTTTTGTCTGCTGTTTGTAAATGTGACTCGCTTTGAAACCATCTGTCATGCAGTCCTTTGCAGAGAGCTGAGAAGTATTTAAATCTGTGAAAATGAGTATATTTTTGTATATACCAAAGCAGGATTTTAATGGGTCCCTGCTGCACGCTGTCCAGTGCATTCTTTGAAACATGATTTTACCCAATTGTCAAGTAACATTGAAAATGGAATTCAAAGAAGGGATGTGGCAGTGAATGGAGAGGGTGTGGTGCAGTTTGTAGCTGTGTTTCTGCACAGAGGAGCCGAGAGGCTGCAAGGCAGGTGGGGGAACAGGGTTTCTTCATGAGTCAAGGGGCCGGGTTGCAGTTTTTGCTGCTTTTCCTCCTGCTTAGGGAAGCGGCCCTTCCCCAGGTTGGGCGGGGGGCTGTGGGGGGGGCGGGGAGGGAAGTAGGGCGGGACACTATGGCCAGCTGCTCCTCATTTCCTAGTGAAGTTCTAGCTTTGTGCAGCCGGCTTTGGGCATTACTGGCAATTCAGTGCCCCCACCTTTAATGACATCGCTGTTTTCACTGTTGCCCTTGGTCCCTGTGGCTAATACCCCAACCAAGCAGAACCCAAGACGCCTAAATGACTGGCAGTGGCTGCAGCTGTTGCAGCAAAAAATTGGAACATCATTGAAAAGGCTTCCTCATGTCGAATGGAGAAAGTAGGCTCAAAGGAAAACTCTCTCCAAACAACTGTGAGGCGAATCACTAGTGTTTCACATGTGCTGTTGTGGGTCATGAGTTGTCTCTCGGGGGCTATGTCTTGTCTGCCCACTAAAATTGTAAGTTGCAGGGTGCCCAGCTGGCTCAGTCAGTAGAGCACACGACGCTTGATCCTGGGGTCCTGAGTTCAAGTCCCACGTTGGGGGGGGTACTGTTTACTTGATAAAAAATGTTTTTTAGATAAAATTGTAAGTTTCCTGAGGGCCAGGATCTTGTCTAGGGCAAAAATCAAGTATCAGAGCTGCAAGGAACTGCAGAACCCCAGTCGCACAGGTGAGAAAATTGGAGTCAAGAATAGTAGCAAAGTTAGGACTCAGTTGGAGGACTCTGATTCACAGCTCAATGACTTCTTACTGTGCCATTCTCCAAGTTCTGCCAAAGACAGCCTGCTCCACCACTGCCATACCAAAAGCAACAGGATAGAACCTTCTCTTAACAATACCCAGCCATGGGGCACCTGGGTGGCTCAGTCGGTTAAGTGTCTGATTCTTGGATTCAGCTTCGGTGATGATCTCAGGGTCATGAGACTGATCCTGGCATCAGGCTCCACACTCAACATGGAGTCTGCTTGAGATTCTCTCTCCCTTCCCCTCTCCCTCTGCCCCTACTGCTTGTGTGAGCACAAGCTGTCTCTCTCTAAAATAAGTAAATAAATCTCTTAAAAAATAGTAGGTTAGGGCGCCTGGGTGGCTCAGTGGGTTAAGCCTCTGCCTTCGGCTCAGGTCATGATCTCAGGGTCCTGCGATCGAGTCCCACATCGGGCTCTCTGCTCAGCAGGGAGCCTGCTTCCTCCTCTCTCTCTGCCTGCCTCTCTGCCTACTTGTGATCTCTCTGTCAAATAAATAAATAAATAAAAATCTTTAAAAAAAATAGTAGGTTAATACCCAGAAGAATCGGAAATCAGAGGATGAATGGATTAACAGATTATAGTATATAAACACACACTGAATAGCCTTGTAGCTAATGATTTATGCATCTGCTTGGTTATTTCCTTAGGAATTCCTGGGTATGCAAAAAATGGAAACACAAATATCCACCAAGCAATAAATGGATAAATAAAATGTGTGTATCCATATGAGAGAATACTATTCCGCCATAAAAAGGAATGAAGTATTGATGCCTGCTACAACACGAATGAACCCTAAAGGCATTGTGCAAAGTAAAATGAGCCACACAGGGACCAATACTGTAGGATTCCACTGCATGAAATGTCCAGAACAGACAAATTTATAGAGACCTGAAGTAGATTAGAGGTTGTAAGGGGCTGCTGTGGGGCAGGGGGAGGGGGTGAGGGGGAGTGACTGCCTAATGGGGATGGAGTTTCTCTTTGTGGTGATACATATTTTTTGCACGTTAATAGAGGTGGTAGTTTTAAAACCTTGAATGCTTTTATTCATAGTACCTAAAATATCAATTAAAACCAGCAATTTTTCAAGATCATACCATTTGTATACATTTATTAAAGATAAACAAATTAAAATGAATCCAAACTCTAAAGGAAATAAAGTCAGGAGTATAGAAATTAGATTTGATTATTTAAAATCAGAAATGGGACTTCTGAAAATTAGTTTTCTTTACTTTTTTTCTTTTTAAAAAATTTTATTTATTTATTTGACAGAGATCACAAGTAGGCAGAGAAGCAGGCAGGCTCCCCGCTGAGCAGAGAGTCCGATGGGGAGCTTGATCCCAGGACCCTGGGATCCTGACCTGAGCCACAGGCAGAGGCTTTAACCCACTGAGCCACTCAGGTGCCCCTGACTTTTTTTAAAGTAGGCTCCACACCTAGCACAGACCTCCCCAGTGGGGGTTTGAAATCACCACCCTGAGATCAAGACTTGAGCTGAAATCAAGAGTTGGAGGTTTGACTGACTCAACCCTCCAGGTGCCTGAACTTTTTTTTTTTAATGTAAGGTCTGCACCCAATATGGGGCTTGAACTCATGACCCTGAGATCAAGAGTCACATGTTCCACCAACTGAGCCAGCCAGGCACTGCTACAAGTTTCTCTTGGTAAATTTTTCTTTTTAAGCTCTCTCCTTCCCTTGACCCTGAGACGTCAAGGGGAAGAAAGTCAGGGTTCTCTTAGACATGGTGGAAGTGACCAGGCATAAGCCCCTTCCTGGGGTCTGCCCGCTTTTGCCATCCCCCCCGCCCCGCCCCTGGCCCACGGAACCCTGTATGCTGGAATACGGACTGGGTACTCTGAGAATTAAGAGCATGACGGTTTGAATTATCCAAAGTCAGGCTGGGTAGCAGAAGTGTATATACATGAGCATGAGCAGGGAGCGACATGGGAAAACCCAACCCCCACCCCCATGCTGTGTGTACAGCCTGGATTCAGCTAGATGCTCAGAAAGTCTGTGCAGGTTCCTAGTTTCCTCGCTCATTTGAATTCATTATTGTTATAGCAACAGTGCTGTAGACATCACCCATCAGTGGTTAGAAAATGACAAATGTCAAACTATGTCTGACCCTGACTCTCTTCAGCTCTTTTTATCTGTGGTATCTCTTTGGAATAAAAATGCCTACTCCCTGCTGGGTCTTCTTAAAAATGCACATTGTCTCTTCACATAAAGGCAGGGATGGTGGTGCTATGGAAAAAGAAGAAGAGAAAGAAGAGGAGGAGGAGAAGAAAAAAGAAAAGGAATGCCATCTGACTTTGCAGGTTTAAGCTGCAAGTCTCACTACCTGTAGGGCCCGATTGCCATTTCATTAAGGACTTTCTTATGTCGCTTAAAACGTTCTGTCCCTTTCTAACGGAGCCTGTGTTTTGTGGCTGGGTTTTCTGATCCTCACAGCAGGGCAAGGGGGTGGGGTGGCGGGCGGAGACAAGGTTTCATGATGTTCAGGGCCGGAGTTGGGGAGGACACCCTTCAGATCCTTGGAGTCCTGTAAGGGGGGGCAGGGGTGCTGCCACCAGATCGCTGGTTTGTTTTTCCAAACAAGGTAGAGAATGAACATAAAAAGCAGCTCATGCTACCACATGTAACAACGTGTCCTTTGCAATCTCGAGGCGCAAAGTGCTTGAAACCTAGAAACCCTTGTTCCCTCTGAAATCCTGACTAAAAGGAACCAGGATAGAAAACACCATCACTATTGCCCCCGTTCTAGTCAGAACCTATGTTTTGCCTCTGACCGTCTTTCCCCGGCTTGAAATTTCAAATGCAAAAGGAAAGGTCAAGGTTGAGGTGGATGGACCAGACAAATGTCAAGGTCCCTTCCAGATCTCACATTTGAATAGCTTCTGCTTGGACAGTGCTTGGCTGCCAGCCTCTCCTCTGTCCTTTTGCTCACGCAATTTTCTCATCGGCTGCTTGCGACGCGAACAAGCTGTACAAACAATTTTGAAAAATGAATGTTTCAGAAGTACCTTCGCGTGTACTGGTAGTTTTATTGAATCAAAAGGATATGAAGAATTAATTTTCTTTCCATGAATGTTCCATTTATGTCCGATGGGCAAATTAGAGAAGAAACTCTCCCAATTACATTGAAATGCATGTTTTATATCTAAAGCCTAGGTCAAATCGTAGGCCACAAGCTAGAGTAATGAATATCTATGGCAATTGTTTTTGCCGTTATCAGGAAATGCACCCAGTGCAAAGTGAGTCCTTTTTTTCAGTACTTAGAAATGCCCTTTATAAATAGACTATAGATAACAGCTTAAGGATGGAGAAGACTAACCAGCTTTCCATGCAGAGTTTGGTCTTTGTTCTCCCATGAGCGTGAGATATGAGTCGTCGTTTTTTTACAGAAGTTACAAACTTCCTGAAACCTTTGCCCCAGTAGTAAAGTATGAGAACATATCAGTACCAGTGACATGAGAATGTCCATTTTACTCTTTGGGCCTCTGGCATCTCACCAGGAAAATGGGCACAAGAAACATCTTTCCTGTAGTGAAAGGACCCTAGCAGATAAAAATAACTCGATCCCTTTGTGTTCAACAACTCGTATCATACAACGCTAACTGTGGAGACCAATACGGATATAATTCATGTGTTCCGATACAAAATTATTAGACCAAAGGGCGCCTGGGTGGTACAGCCCATTGAGTGTCTGGTTCTTGGTTTCGGCTCAGGTTGTGATCTCAGGGACATGAGATTGAGCCCCGCATCGGGCTTCACGCTAAGCGGGGAGTCTGCTTAAGTTTCTCCCTCTGCCCCTCACCACATCCCCCCCGTTTTCTCTCTCTCTCTCAAATAAATAAATCTTCAAAATTATTGGACTAGGGGGTGCCAGGGTGGGCTCAGTCGGTTAAGCATCTGCCTTGATTTTTTTAAAGATTATATTTATTTATTTGACACAGAGAGAGAGACAGCGAGAGAGGGAACACAAGCAGGGGGAGAGGGTGAGGGAGAAGCAGGGAGAGGGTGAGGGTGAGGGCTTCCTGCTGAGCAAGGAGCCCGATGCGGGCCTCAATCCCAGGACCCTGGGATCATGACCTGAGCAGAAGGCAGATGCTTAACGCCTTTGTCACCCAGGCACCCCCAAGCATCTGCCTTCAGATCAGGTCATGATCCCAGAGTCCTGAGACGGAGCCCCATGTCAGGCTCCCTGCTCAGCAGGGGACTCTGCTTCTCCATCTCCCTCTATGTGCTCACAAGTGCTCTCTCTTTCTTTTAAATAAATACATACATCTAAATATGCTATCATACTAAATAGCATTTCAATGCTGGCAGGGCTGGGTCTGAGCAAATTGTGAAGTGGATGGAATGTCTAATAACCATAAGGAGAGTATTAGCTAATATTTGCTCTATTGAGCCCCAACTTTCAGGCCCCATGAGAAGGGATACTGTTTTATTCATAACTGCGCTTCCAAAGCCTTAAAAAGTGTCGATCCCAATAAATACTTGTTGAGTGAAGGAATGATCAGATGGATAGCAAACGAGGGCTGTGTACCGGGCAGGGTGCTTAGTGCTTTCTGATTAAGTCCCTGTAGTTTCTACTCCATGCCTTGTGCTGAGGGCATAGAAAGCGCTAGGGGCCAAGAGGAATGCTTTTCATATGTTTTCTCTTGTAATCCTCGAGGAGGGGTAGGTGTGAGAAAAAAAAAACGAGGCTCAGGAAGGGTAAGTTACTTACCTAAGGACACATGGTCAGTAAATGGCAGAACCAGGGCTTAACTCTCGCGGTGGGTGGGAGGTAGCCCCACTGCCCCACCTCTTTCACTGCCTTTCCCTTTGTGTCTTTTATGCATTTGTTTTCTGGTCTTCATCTGGAATCCCTGGATGAAGAAATGCTGGGCCCTCACCATGGCTGTGGCTGCTTTCAGTCCATTCTGTGCCCCCTCGCCGCCTCCCCAGATCATTGTTTCTAAGGCACCACTTCTGTCTTTTCAGTTTATACATCATCAGTGTCGATGGGATCAAGATAGCACTGTCATCCCAGGGTAACGTGGCCCCGTTATCTGGCACCTTCTGACGTGATAGTCTTCCAGATGAACCTGGACTCAGCTAAAATCAGGTTTTCACTGGCCCCCACTGGCCCCCTACATCCCCACTCTTCTGCCTGGTAATTTCTCCCTGTTCTTCAGGGTCCAAAGGCAGTCCTACTCTCTCCAATCTTTTACCCATTAGCCTTGCACTGTCTTCCAAGTTTTCCTGGGTCTGTTTCGGGCTTGGGGCACAGTGAGAAGTGACTGTAATTGAACTTGGACTCAGAGGGCCTCAATTTAAGGCTCCGAACCATTTTCCTCACCCATAAATTATGGAAAATAATACATATTTCACAGATAATACATGTGGAAGCAATTCCTAAACTCTGTAGTACTAAGCAAATATCAGTTATTATTAGGAGATTGGCTTCCCACGGAAGAGTTTTTAGGCAAGGAGTGGGAAGCTTATAAATGATGCTATCAGGCTGATTTTGTGACAGCCCCTGCGTGGATGGATGGAGAGAAAGAGAGAGGTCAGAGGCCAGAGGCCAGAGGCCACCTGTTAGGAGGTTGGCTCTACAGTCCAGACAAGAGATAATGGAACCTGGACAGACCCTGATGGCCATGGAGTGAAAAGGAAGACTTGAAATGTCCAGGTGATTACAGAAGAAAAAGAGAGCACAGTGGGGACCATAGGCACAAACAGGAAGTAAAGTGGCTAGGTACCCGCTGCCTATGTTTAAAGTTGTAAACACAGTTGAACTCTCTGAGGGAGAAGGAAAGGTAAGGCAGACTTCAAGTGTTAAAGAAACTGAAGGGAAGTATGAAATTAGGAGCCAGGAACAGACTACACACATCAACTCTTTCCAAGTGACTGATCCTTCAATTACTGGTACTTCTGTAAATTTCCAAAGGGACCAAGAGGAGGCTGACAACCATAGAACAAGGAGTGACTTGGGATACCCCTCCCAGGGGACAGGCATTGCCCTGTGTTACCCTCACCATTGTCTTTCTGCACACGCATATAGATCCCACCTCTTCAAGCAGACAGTCAGCTCTTGAAATGCCTCCGGTCTTCCAGCTTTCCAGGGCCTTCTCGGAACCCACCTTGGTACATAGCAAGTGGTCAGCAGGTATTACTCTCTTGGCTTCTTAAAAAGGAAAGTCACAGCATTGCGGGGTGGGGTGGGGTGGAGAGAAGGTTACTTGATGAAATCTAGGCTGAAGAAGGGCATAGTTTATTTGGCAAACTTTCATCTCTTCTTAAGTGGTCACTAACATTTAAAAATCAGGAGATTTCAAATACATTTCTAGGTCTTTTATTCCCGTGGGAGACTGGCCTTAAAGAGTATGGCAGGTGAACCTGTACTCTGCAGGCAATAAGCATTCAAATAAAAAAGAAAACCTGAGAGAGGGCTTGCAGAGAAAACATGGACAACGCATGGTCGTGCTGGTGCTGAACTGTCTGGGAATTGATCTGGAAAGCGATGGGGTACCATGGGGGGAGGGGCAGGGCTCAGCAGCGGAGGGTTGGGGGGTTGGTGTCAGAGGCTCCCTCTGATGGCTGGGCAAAAGAGGGATGGGGCAAAGGGAGAGGCTAGAGGGCTCTGGGACAGCACCAATCCTAGGAAAGGAAGTCACGTTCTACTCGCCATCCCTGTGTTTGGCAACCAATCTAGCTCCCCAGCAGGCCAGGAGATGTACCCCCAGAGCCGAGAGAGTGGACCTGACTCGTTCTTGGCTTGGAGGAGCGCAGCGGGCAGTGCATACGTTGTTCTCTGCCCGCCAGCGAGCCTACCCCAGTGCCTTATCAGGAGAAATGCCTTGCCTGGGAGAAGCAGGTATATCGTAAATGTATTCTTCTTTTTTTTTTTTTAAAAGATTTTATTTATTTATTTGACAGAGAGAGATCACAAGCAGACAGAGAGGCAGGCAGAGAGGGAGATAGAGGGAAGCAGGCTCCCCGCTGAGCAGAGAGCCCGATGCGGGACTCGATCCCAGGACCCCGAGATCATGACCTGAGCCGAAGGCAGCGGCTTAACCCACTGAGCCACCCAGGCGCCCTCGTAAATGTATTCTACCTAAGAGAGCCTTTTCGTGTGGGTCTGACCCAGTGCATTCGACTGTAAACGCCTTGTGGTGTGTATGTCTTCCCTCCCTCTAGGGATGGGCAGCATTTTGGCACATAGTAGGTGCTCAGTGAACATTTAATTGTCTGAAATAGGGACGCTCCTGCAGGATCTGGGTAGTTAAACTTTCACAGCTGACCCTAAATGAGACCCATGGGATTTGGTCAGAGGCCTTAAATTTTCAGTCTTGGTTCAGCTACTCAAGATTTCCGTGGCTGTGAATGAGCCGCATAACCTTGCCGAGAACGTTTGCTCATCTATTTTTATTTATTTTTACTTTGGATTTTATTTTATTTTAAAGGTTTTATTTATTTATTTGTGAGGGAGGGAGGGAGAAAGAGAGAGAGAGGGAAAGAGAACAGGAGCAGTGCAGGGGAGAGGGAGAAGCAGGTTCCCAGCTGAGCAAGGAGCCCGATGCTTGATCCCAGGACCTTGGAATCATGACCTGAGCCGAAGGCAGAGGCTTAACAACTGAGCCACCCAGACACCCCTATTTTTATTTTTTAAAAAGATTTTATTTATTATTTGGAAGTGAGAGAGAGCACAAGCAGGGAGAGAGGCAGAGGGAGAGGGAGAAGCCGACTTTCTGCCTGAACAGGGAGCCCGATGTGGGACTTGATCCCAGGACCTTAAGATCATGGCCTGCGCCAAAGGCAGACCAGATGCTTAACTAACTGAGCCACCCAGGCGCACTTGCTAATCTATTAAAACACACACACACACACACACAGAAATTTTCTAACAGAGGAGTGCAGCTGAAGTCACTCTGCAAACGGTAAAGTACTATATGACCCAATGTAGCGTATCTGTAAAATGGAACACCATCCAGCCACAGAAAGGAAAGAAGTCCTAATATCTGCTCTCACATGGATGAGTCTTGAAGACCTGATGCTAAAGGAAAGTAGCCAGACACAGGTCACATATGGCAAGACTCCATTTATACCAAATGTCAGAGTGGGCAAATCCATAGATCCATACAGCAGATTAGTGGTTTCCGTGGGCTGGGGGGTGGGGAGAAGGGAATAGACTTTCCTTAATGGGTATGGTGTTTCCTCTTGGGATGATGAAAATATTCTGGAGCTACGTGGTGGTGATATGGCACACCTTTGTGAGTGTGCTAAATGCCACTGAGTTGTGTACTTAAAAATGGTGAAAATGGTAAAATTTACGTTTGCATCTTCTACCACAATAGAAAAGTTCCCCAAAAGTGATATAGGAGAGTTAATCACCTTGAGAAGCTGTTGGTTCTTATATTCTAAGCGCAGAATCCAATCCATTTTTTTTTTTTTTTGGTATTCAGATAACTTACAGAGTGGAGGCATCTCCACTAAGGAGCCTCTTCCTAAGAGAAAAGCTGGAGTTGGGGGTGGGGGGAGGAAAGGAGGAGCAAGGGGCCATCTGAAAAGGGAAGCTGGATGGTATTTGTTTCGTAGATTGCCAGTTGTTCACCCTGTTTGTATTTAAATGAAAGGAGGCTTTGAAGTGGGAGCCGCCTCTGAGCAGGGCTTGGGGTTCCTGTCTTGTGTGGTAAAGTTCAGACTTGTCCAGATCCGTTTCTAGCCAGGGGTTACTGTTTCTGGTGGAAAAGACTCAAGTTTTGGTTAATAATACATGAGCAGGAAAAACAGGAGTAAATTGGGCGGGACGGGAGGGGGTGGGCAAGGAAAGAGTTCCCCCTGGACTTGGGAAAAGCAGCTTTCAGATTTGGGCTCCATGGTTTTTGGGAGGATCTTTTTTCATTTACCGTCACTGGATTTCCTTTTGTTATTACCGTCGGCTGCATCTCAGATTGTATCATCTTTGGTAAAGAACATCTTTCAGTAAATGCATCAATCAGTGAAAGTTAAAAGTGCTGGGCTAAACCCTATCGATAATCTGAATGGTATCAGTTTGAGAAAAAGGCGGACTAATGGCAGGAAATTCACCTGGAGGGGAGTTTGCATATTTAGAAAAACTCCTCTGCTAGTTGCAGGGTTAAATGTTCTGCCCACCCACAGAAATTGTAAGTTTCACTAATAGGTCATGGATCTGTTTACCTTGATGATCTCCAAGAGTTAATAAAATCTAGAATAGTGTGCAGTGGGCATCCAAAACAATAGCTGACCTAAGTTTCTACAACTCCACAGAGCCAACATGTCAACGTGGTTTACAAACAGCAGTGGACGAAGTCTCAACAAACCCTATGAGGGTGATAATTGTAATGATGGTTCATATCTTCACCCTATGTAATTTTATGGGAATTGAGAGTCTAGCCAAATAATAAGTTCCAGCCCCTTTTATCTGCCCAGTTCCCAGCACACTCCCGAGGTGTCTGAGGCACTTCTCACCCTAACCTCTTAAAGCAGATTGTAACAATAACAAGGGTAATGACAAGTTCCCAATCTGCACAGTTCCCTTCATTAAAGGAGCCCTGGGAGCTTCAAAAACACTCATTAATGGAATCTGACAAAGCTGGGAAGGTGGGAAGACTCGCCCATTTCCAGTTTTCTGGTGGCTAAGTGGAGACTGGGTCCCAGAGAGCTGTGAGTCTCTCTCAAGAGGCTTGAGGGCAGAAGGGGCTTGGGGTCTTGGGCTACCTTTACTCCACGTGACCTGGAAGAGTAAATCAGGGTTCTGGACCCACACCCCAGCTGCATGCTATTAGCAAGTCGCTCCCTTTCTCTGCGCCTCAGTTTCCCTACGTTTACGACGAGGATTTGGGCCAGGTTTCCAAAGTCTCGGAGGTCATCCCTGAATGTCCCAACGCCTCTATCCTGGGGTGAGGGGGGAGGGCTCTCCCACTTCGGGGTTTGGTTAGACTTGTAGCAGAACCGGGCGTGGCAGGGGGAAGGCGGGGGAGGAGAATGCCTGCCGGGGTTCGGAACAAGTCGGTGCTCATGGAGCACCGTTGGGTGGAAAGCAGGTCTGAGAGGGCCAGGTGAGGGTCTAGTGCCAGCTGGGAGTCCGAAGTCCCCTGGTGCCTGCAGCGAAACAATGCGAGTCATGTCAGCGCCTTCCGCTCCTGGCCCAGGAGCTGTTAGGGGCGTCCTCGGGGCTGCGGGGCGGCTGGGAGGGCAGGTATCGAGGCGGGAGGTCTCCCCCGCCTTTGGCCCGCGGTCAACGAGTCAGGTGGCCGCGCGCAGATAGCCTGTGACTCGGCCGCGGGCTTCGGAACAAGTGCCCAGGCGCGCGGTCCCCCCAGGACTTCGGCCCTTCACCCGGGAGAAGTTAGCCCTCCCTCTTCGGGTAGGGGGCGGCTGGCATCTCCCGCCTCCCGGGCGAGGGGAGGAGGAGCGGAGGGAGGAGCCCCGCGGGGCGTGTCGCGCGAGGGAGCGCCGCGCGCCCGGTGCGGCCCCCTAGGAAGTGGATTTGGCCGCTCCGGATCCCAGCCCGCTTCCAGGTTTTCTCCCGTCCCGGCCCTGCGTGCTCCCGCCCGTCTCCCGGCCCCCACCCCCCCGCCGCCCGCCGCCCGCCCCCCTCCCCCTGAGTGCCGCCCGCTGGGCCAAGTTTGCCGAGCGTCGCCGCGCACGCCGGCCAGTCAATCAGCGGCGGAGCTGAGGAGGGCACAGCCGCGCGGCCGAGGGCAGAGTGAGCCGAGCGGAGCCGAGCCGAGCCAGGAGAGCGGACCCGCGCCGGGCAACCCAGAGCCGCGCGCAGCGAGCGCCCGCCGCCGCCCACGCCCTCCGCGGCCCCGGCGGCGCCTGCCACCTTCCCCTCCTTCCCCGCGCCCCTGTCCCGCTGCCGGCCGGCGTGCCCCGTCCGCCGCCCCGCGGAGCCCGGAGTCCACCGGCCCGCGCCTCCGCTCCCGTTGGCCGCGCATCGCCTCCACGCCCTCCGCCTCCACCACCCCCTCCCCCGGTCGGGCGCCTGGCACCGGGGACCGTTGCCTGACGCGCGAGGCCCAGCTCCACTTTTCGCCCCGCGTCTCCTCCCGCTGCTCTCCCAACTCCTACCCCAACTCCCTCGCCCTCTCGGTCCGCTCGCGAGTCCCGGCCCCGCGCCGCTCGGCCCGCGCTCGCCACTCTCCCCCGGTTCCCAGAGGTGGGAGCGCGTCAGCCCCGGCCCGCACCATGGCCCGGTTCGGCTTGCCCGCGCTTCTCTGCGCCCTGGCCGTGCTCTGCACCGCGCTGCTGGCTGCCGAGCCCAAGTCGAAAAGTTGCTCGGAAGTGCGACGGCTTTACGTGTCCAAAGGCTTCAACAAGAACGATGCCCCCACGCACGAGATCAACGGTAGGTGGGGGTCCTCGGGAGGCGTGCGCGGAGGCAGGCACCCCGGGGAAGGGGCCGCGGAACCCCCGCGCGGCCGCAGGTAGTCTGGGACGGCGGTGTGTGGGGGGAAAGCCGTGGGCAGGCGGGAGAAAGCGCGAGAGCGAGCCCCGGCGCAGCGCGGCCCCCCGGGACTGCGAGGCGTGGTGCCCCGCCACCGGACCGGGTGCCACCCCGCATCTGCTCCCGCCTCACCGCGCCTTCCCGGACCCGGGGAGTCCCGAGGACTCTGGCCCGCAAAGTGCGTGTCGCCGGCTCCGTCGCCTGTTCCGGGTTGAACTCTTTACTGGGCTCCCCGCTTTGTTGTGTGGGTGACGAGAGGCCGGGGGGGTGGTGAGGGTCGCCGGCGGGGTGTTTGTGTGTGTCTGTGTGTGTCTGTGTGTGTGTGGGGGGGTGGCGCAGCCTACAGCGTGCCAGCTTCCCGGGGACGCCAAACGTGGAACTCCAATGGAGGTTTCATTGATGTTCTTTTAAAAACCCTCTCCCCGCCTCTCCTCTACCGCTGACGCGGATTAGGAGTTTTAGTAGCTACAGCGGCTTTAGAAGTCGCGTTTAAAAAGCAAACGACTCTCTACCCCTCCAAACCCTGAATTTTGGGAACTCTCCTGCCTTCCGGAAGGTGCTGGACGGGAAGGGTACTTCCACTCCCCCCCCCCCTTTCTTTTTTCTCACCTCATTTTCAGGGTTAATTGCACATTCAATTACAAACCTTTGAAAGGACTGACTACAGGAAACCTGAATCGCAGTTTGGAGATGGTTATGCAAATGGAGAAGCCTTAGCCTGTGAAAAAGTTCACCGGATTTGGGCGCTGGGGGATGCGTGGGGTACTGGTGAAAGCCCTTCTCTGAGCTCCGGGGAGGCGGCTTTTCGGCGGGCGCCCTTCGCCCCTCCCTGCGAGGCGGTGGCGGCCGCGGCCGCGGGTCCCCTCCAGGTCGCGGTCTCTCATTCGCGGAGGGCAGCTGTTGCGCGCATCCCCGCGGGCCGCACTGGAGCCGGCGGCGGCGCAGGTAGCCCGTTCGCCCTGAGGGTTCGGAAAGAACCGCGGATCTAGCTGGCGGCTGGCCAGCGTAACCTAACGGAGGAGAGAGCGGTTCGAGCCCCCGGGGCGGGGGCAAGCCTCCATTCCGAACCTTTCATGGAAATGAGGAGAGTGAGCCTTTGCTCGCGGTGCTGGTCACCCGGGTGGGGCGGGCAGGGGGGCGGCAGCCAGCAAAGGAAATACTGTAATTTTAACCAGGCGCTTCCAGAGGCTTAGGAAGACGTGGGGGTCATTTTTTGGAAAGGCTATTAATAACCTTGGAGATTAAGTGCAGTCATCAATTACATATAAATTACAAAGGTAATTGAGGGAAGTCGCTGGGCACTTTCCCAGTGTATTCAGCATCCGTCTAGAAATAGAACTCAAGAAATTGCCGGAGCAGCCTAGGAGCCCGCTGCACCTTGGCAGTTATCAAATGACTCGCACACGACTGATTAGAGACTGTTTGCCCTTGAGCTGCTTGTCTTTTTGCGAACTCAAGTATGTCCTCACAGCGGCACGATTTTATTGGTTGTGGAGCCCTGAAAAGCCCTCTTTCTTTCCCCTCTCCCTCCTGCCCCGCCAGAAGAAGTAAAGTGAACCAGCAGCCACTGAAGCTTGGGGGCTCCACAGGTCAGACCTGGGGTCTTTGTGCCCTGCACGGTTTGGGCCTGGTCCCAGCAGAGATGATTGGCGTGAAGGTTACAGTTGTCATTCCCACATTTTGAAGGGATAGAGGCAGCGATGCACTTAATGGGAATGTGACAAGTTTTCATCTTCTGCTCCTGCAAACAATATGTGCCTTTGAGAGGGACTGGAGGCATTCAGGGAGTGGGCTGTGAGATTGCCCTCCCCGCTTTCTCCAACTTGGCTCTGGGCAGGCTTCTCATGGCAGGACACCTTCCTAGCCAGCATCTCAGGAAAAAGGAAGTTTGAAGGGTGCTCAAGGACTCTGCTAGGTGTTCCCTTCGATTGCCCTGGTGGCCAGCAAACACCTGAGCGATATTTTTGCATATATGTCTATCTGGATATTTCCCCCAAAGATGGGAGAGTTATTAGTGACCAGCAGCAGGAAATGGAAGCTAATGTGCTCACACCCAAAACATTTTATTCTTTTTGTCTTGTCCTTCATCTCCCTCCCAGGGCTGCTGCTTTTATTTCCCCTTTTGAATGACCTACTGGACTGCATTCTCCTGAGGAACAAAGGAAGTGCCTTTTTAGCTGGAATCCTTGGAAGACCACCAAGGACTTTAGCTCATGCAGTGCAATTTCGCACCACTTTCAACAATAACAAAAATGCATGACTGAATGGCTCAAAAATGTGGAGTGTTAGAGGCATTCATTGGAGTCTAGGACACTGTCACAACACAGACAGACCCAAGTAAATACCTTTAGACGGCCAGTATAGAAACAGGGGGTAATCTTTACCATCACCCTGGCCTGTCCAGATGCATATACATGAGCCTTGTCTTCCCTGAGCTACGCTCAGATAATTTTGGTCATTTTGGGGAGCGTAGTCCATACAGTGACTTGTGTACGACCCATGTCTGAATGAATTGCCAGGCACTTTCCCTGGCCAGGGGTCTTTGTATGTGGTGGTGGTGCTGGTGGAGGGGTGTGGGGTGGGAATGATGATCTATTTTTTTTTTCCTATGCAAAAAGTTCAGGATGGTTTTTCAGGCAAAGGGTCATAACACCTGGGTGCCTAGCACCAGCCTTAGCCCAAGTTTAAGGTTTTATTTCTGACAGCCTTGTACTTGCTTTCTAGAGCTTTGAACGGGCTTTAAGAATACTGTATTTTTAAGGAGGCTCAGTCTTTTGAGATCATAATTAAGGTAATTTTGATGTGCTCTCAAAGGTGTCAGGGAGCACATCATGCCAACAGGGCTCCGGGACCCAGGCGAGGTCCCTCATTGCCTATCTGCTTGACCCCCGACCTTCTCAAATAATGGGGAGTTCAGAAGGGATCTTGAACACAAAGGATAGGTATTTGTTCAGCTTTCAATGGGCATATCTTTTTGGAGCACCTACTATGTGCAGCATTCTGTGCTGGGCAATGTGGAGGCAACAAGAAGGGCTGGAGGGGCCTCCGGCGCTAGGACCTTTCCAGGCAGGAGGGGGACAAGCCACACGTGCAGAATCCGAATGCGACATGGAGTGAGAGAAGTACCATCTGAGTGGCACAGATCAGGAGTAAGGAGCACCCACAGACTTCCAACGGAGAAAGGATTTGGGACCAGATTACCAACTCGGTAGTGCTAGTTCACTAGTAAATTTAAAAATCTAACCATTTTCATTCTGCCTTCCATAAAGACAGGGTTAGAGAGAGGCAACCGTTGGCATTTAATTTTATTTGTAATTTTTAAAAAAAAGTTTCTATTTAAGTGATGTTTACTGCCAACATGGGGCTCGAACTCATGACCCTGAGATCAAGGGTCACGTGCTCTACTGACTGAGCCAGCCAGGAGCCTCCTCAGGCATTGGGATTTTATTACTAATCTAATTTTTACCAAAATTGTCTTTAAGTGCGAGACAGTTGGTTAGGGGTGTTCTGAAGCCTGCCATAGGTCTCTTTCAGAGGGACTTTGAAGGATACCAAGGAGAACTTTGTGCCATGGTGGTGATGCTGTTTTGTTTTTTTTTCCTGTTCCCATTCATATTCATGAGCAATGCACTTGCACACATCTGCACATGCACATATATGTGCCTCAGAGGGTTCCGGGAATGACAAGCTATGTTAGGGTTATGTGGCAGAAAGTGTTTGCGTGTGCTGGAGAGGTAGGCATCCTTTTTAATGTAGAGTTGCTTACTGCATGTAAGACACAACATATGTCCTCAAGATTTGCATTTCCTCTTTCCCACTTGAAGTAGGTGGGTTGGATTTTGCAGAGAACTTGCGATCTTCTATTCTGTTGGAATCCTCAGTTTGGTTCCCTTCGTTTTATTTAAGAAAGAGGGTCTAACTGAGCCAGAGGACCTGTCAGCATAGAGATCGTCTCAAGTAGTATAGGAACTACTTCCTGGACATGCTCAAAAAAAGACCTTAATAAAAAGTTCTGGCATATGCAGCTCAATCTCTAGTTAGAACATACAAATATAAAATGTTTGATTCAGCATAATTACTATTTTCCTTTTTTATTTGACTCACATTGGGGTGCATGCAATTTCAGGATTAGCTGGAGACTAGACTGAGGAATGAAAAGGAAGTTTCTTGTTGTCTCTACAAGGGAAACAACATTGGCGTTAATCTAAATCAGTTGGAAGGGAGTGTCTGGCTCCCCAGGAACGTTAACTGTTTTACCACTGAGATTTTTCCTGCATATGTTCACAAAAAATACATTTTGGCCTCAAGGAAAAGAGCTTGTAGCTATTGGTTGCTTTCTCTGGACCTGGTCCTAAGCTAAGGGCTTTACATATTCTCTCTTTTAAATCCACGACAACCATACGAAGTCAGAAGTATTATTCTCTTCATCATCTTCCCCCATTTTATGAGACGAGGAATCAAAGGGCTGTGGAAATAGATTCACTGGCTCCCAGCTGGTTGGTGGTGGAGGTGGGACCTGAACCCAGGTCTAACTTGGTCCAGAATAACGGTCCATGCATTGTTGTATAGGTCCTAAGACAGAGTGCCTTCCCGAATCCCATGGAGGGCCGGCTTCAAAAATAGAAGCTACGAGAGGACCATCGGCCAGCAAAAGACCATCCCAGCCCTATTCTGATGCCTAGGTAGAGCGCGGAGCCAGCCCTGTGCTTTGCAGCGAAGTATTAATACCCAGACACAGACAACCTAGTGTTAACAGTAGAAGGAATAGAAATTGTATTTCCTGGGCCTAGGGGAGCCGGTGATGGTTTCTGAGGGGGGGGAGTGTCCTTAGTGAGACTGTTTCAGGAAGAGAATTGGTGTCCCTGCATGTTAAGTGTCCGTGAGGCCGGGGGCATAAAGGCAGTGAGAGCTGTTTTAAGTACACAGTTCTCCTTAAAAAATGTTTTAATTCCAGTAGAGCGAACATACGGCGTTTCAGGTATACGATACAGCGATTGAACAGAAGGATGCAGTTCTTAACTGGCCTGCCTTCCTCTTGGCTTGTTACCCTCTCATTCCGTGCTGACCAGCACCAGCTTCGTTTCCTTGCCACGCGGCTCTGAATGGAGTCCTTCCTCCGCTTTGAGCTTCAGTGGCTTCAAGTATCACAAATGATACTTTCATTAAGTCACCTCTGAACTCCCCTTCCTCCTAGCTCTTTGCTTGAATCAGATCGATGGTCTTCGCCCGAACTGCCTCGTGTTCTAGTCAATGGTGCGTGTGGGCACCTGTGTGCCTTCTCGGCTGTGAGCAGCTGGAGGACAGAGGGGGCAGCTCCTGCTTTTCTGAGTACTAAGTGGGGCAGCTCAAGGCAATATTCGGTAAATGCCTGTGGGGTGAGGGGTGGGGGCTAGCAGAGACCGTTCTTTCGCTTTCTCTGCCAGGATCCCAGGGCCATAATGGGGTTTAGGCTGCCTTGATGATAGATTGTCATGCCATGGTCTCTTGCTGTCTTGGGGATCTTTTGGAGCTAGACATTCGAAGTGAAATAAATTTACAGTAAATCTCAGTGATAACAGCGGTAAAGCATATAATAAATGTTTTTTATTCCTTTTTGGGGGGGGTAAGATGGAGTGTTCCTCTTAACCACTTCATTAAAAACCAAGTGCTACAGGAATTTTTCGGCAAGATCCAGAATTGTTTTTCTACTCGCTGAGATCTCCTTTAAGGAATAGATAACTGAGACTTCCGTGTTAGGCAATTTGGAGCGAATTTAGAAGAGTGATTTAGCACATTGGATTTGGCATGAAGAGCTGTTCAGTGCACACTGGTTACCTTTTACAAAATAAAAGCTGAAGTTTATTGTCTTTACCAAGCAAAAGGACGCAAGCTTAAGGATATCAGGATATTTTATATAAGCAGACCCACTAAAGCACCCACAGGTAAGAACTAGCATTTCAATTCCACTTGGCTAAGCATCTGTTGCTTACTACAGAGAACATGAAAGTGCAGAAAATTCATGAAGCGATTTCCATCCTGGAGGTAATTTGAAATGTTATATTTAAGTTCTGATGCATTTAATTCAGCAATCTGGTGGGAGAGAAAAATCAAAGCGATCCATCAGGCAGGTATTCAACTTTTGAAAAAGAAACTCTAACAAATGTTAGAAATTAGGGAAAAAATTGAATGGAAGAGTTATCCAAAAAAAAAAAGTCCATAACCTCCAGGAAGCCTGGAAACTATGTAAAAACATCTTATTGGAAGCCCAGATAAATGTGTGCCAGACATCAAAAAGACCAGCTGCTTGGGGGAAGAAAAAAAGAAGGCGGCATGACTAACTGGCAGAGTAAGAGAGGCTGCTTCAGGGGAGAAGGAATCTTCCACAAAATGGAAAGAGCTTTGGCCAGGGGGATAGGGGGAAGGCCGCGAGGTTCGGCAGGGCAGGTACAGACTAGAAAGTGAGCTAGCCGAAGGAATTGGAGGTGCACCTTGCAAGAGGTTTGAAAGGAGGCCGGGTGATGATCATGGGGGAAAGGGTGGGTTGGGAAGTCCAGCCCATCAGAGGCAAAGCAGGAAGGCTTCTTTAAGGGGAAGCCATGCCTGATGAACCTCTCCACTGGCAGACATAGTTTAGGTTTTCACGAATTATGCAGTGGGATTCCAAGGCAAAGAATAGTCAGAAAACGCATTTCCTTTGGGATAGGTGGAAGTAGTTTTTTACACAAGGAGGATGTGGTCTCCTGGCAGGGGCAGTCCTAGTTTGGCCTTGACAGATTCGATGTCTGATACCTTTGCTCGGGTTCTCTCTCCTTTGTCTGAAAAATGGGAGCACGGATGTGAGAATGCTGTATTAGAGCAGAGATTGTCGACCCTGGCCACACCTTAGAATCACCTGGAAAGCTTTGAAAATCTAACGCCTGGGCACCACCCCCAGACAAATTAAATCATGCTTTCTGGCAGTGAGGCTAGGCCGTGATCATTTTTAAAAGCTCCCCAGTTGGGGCGCCTGGGTGGCTCAGTGGGTTAAAGCCTCTGCCTTCGGCTCAGGTCATGATCCCAGGGTCCTGGGATCGAGCCCCGCATCGGGCTCTCTGCTCCGCGGGGAGCCTGCTTCCTCCTCTCTCTCTCTCTGCCTGCCTCTCTGCCTACTTGTGATCTGTCAATTAAATTAATACATAAATAAAAATTAAAAAAAAAATAAAAGCTCCCCAGTGACCCAGCTCCCCAGTACAGCCCTGGTTGAGAACCACTGCCCTAGAATTATGCCTGAGTCCCTTCCATCTCAGATTCTACGATTCTAAATTTTCCAATGAAATTCATCATAAAGGGTTGTCTCAGAGGAGAGCTTTAATTTAGATGCAGTGCGCACTCATTTTAATTTTGGCTAACTTGGATTTAAGAGGAAGGTCTGAACTTGGAAAAAAAATATTTTTTAATCAAGATGCAAGTGACGCATAGCCTGGGATGCTTCGCTGCGGGCAGAGAAGTAAGCCGAGGCCATTGAGAGTACTTTGGAGAGAATTAGAAAGGAATCCAGTCTTGCTTGTCATTTATTAAGTGTCAGTGTGCTAGGTGATATTTCTTTCCTTTCTCTTTATTGGTAAAATAAAAAAGATCTCTTTATCCCTTACTTTAATGTCCTCTTTGCCATGTGTTTATTTTCTTCAAGTATCTTATCAAGAAATAGAAGTACAGTAAATCCCTAGGCTTCTGGCCGGCACAGCCATCCAGAACACAGCTGGGAATGTGGAAGTAAGCAGAAAATCTACAGGATGGAAACAGCTGTCATAAGGCCTGTGCATTCTACTTGGAGACAAGGCCTTTGGGAATTTATCATCAGCAATCGATGATGGAGTAGCTCTTCTATCAAGAGTAAAATGCTAGGTGCTCGGGATTCAAAGAGGTTTAAAAGGAGCCAAGCTTTTGAGGTGCTTGCGTTCAAATTGGGGGGGAATGGTGAGAAGATAGAACAGTTCTCTGCCTTCCCAGTCCCTGGCCGGTGAGAAGTAGCCAGTAGTGCTGGTTGGGGAGTGGAAGGGTCACGGGGTTGTGGGGGGGGGTGCGATGATTTTTAGAGGCAGGCAAGACTTCTGGGAGAACTGAGAGTGAAACAGGGCAGGGACAGACCCAGGACTTGCTGATCTTGGCCGTTCCTTTCGGTCCCTTGAGTGCTTCTGGGATGGGGCCAGTAGCAGAGGGAGCTCCCTAAGTCCTGGGGCACTAGGGTGTTTCGGGCAGTATTCAATCAGAGTGCTTGGTATCATTACCTAGTTAGAGAGTAGACCGGGGAAAGTACGCCTATTTGAAATCCAAACTTGCCCTAGAAAGAGAGGAAGGTTCAGTTCACTTACACATTCACCATGGTAGGGCACCTCGTTTCCCAGCACTGGATCGATAAGGAGTCCATTCTGTGTCATTTTGTCCTTTTCTTAAAAAAAAAAAAAAGTTAAAGACTGTGTATTATTAATTTAGTGGCTTACTCACTTCAGAGCTTTTGGTTGGTGCTGTCCTAAGTCCTCTAGAAGATCCAGGTTCCATTTGGTTCCTAACTCCTGCCACTGCCTGCCGGGCTCTGCTTGGGACATGGGCATTCTGACCTGAAGTCCGAAGAGGCAAGAGCTGGTTTTTGGTTGGAGGAGACAGGTTTAAATATTTGAATATTGATTTCCCTTTTAAACATTTACCAAAGTGAGTAAATGGATAATGATGATTAGAGAAGCACTAGAGGTTATGGATAGGGTTAGGACATTGCATGGTCCTTGTGTTGGACCATGTGCCTCATTGGAACCTTTAAAAAAAAAGAAGCCCTTCTTTGCCCCATCATGCCTGATCTGAGGCCATGGATCTCCAGTTTCTGTCACAGGGCAGGTGTTCGAGCCACATTTGTGGTTCAAAGATCAGTTCGAGCGAGACTTTTGACTTTGGTATATTTTGAATATTTTTCTGTTTCTCTCTTTTCAGTGAACTCAGGCGAAGCTGTTTATTTTAAAATTTCTGCGTTTAGTCGTAGATGCCTAACAAAAAAGGGCAAAAGACAGAATCCTCTTTTCAAACCTGGAAACTGAGTGTTACTTCTTGCTTGGTGGTGGGAGTAGATTACTTGATGTGGTTTGTTTTAATCCTGGGGGACAAATGGTTGCTTCTTCTACTGTCCATTCCCAATGTTAAGAGGAACCCCGCTGTACCTGCAGCAGTGCTTTTAGGAAAGGGAGGCTGCTTTTGCTCCTGGTCCTTGCTTCCACCTTTCTACCGGGAGCTCACTTCCTGCCACGTCCTCAGGAGGGGGGCAGCGGGCCCCTGGGCAGACTTGGTTTCATCTAGTCTACCTCAAGGGCACCTGTCCTCACTTCATCCCAGCCATCCTTTCCATTCCAGTCCTTTCTACCCCCAGCTACTCTCTCCTTTGGCTTTCGCCAGCCTCCTTAAGCCTGGCTTCTTTCTTCTGTGCGGGGTTTCTGGGCTGCAGGGAGCGTGGGCTGGAGAGTGGTGGCTTTTGGACCACAGAACTTTCCTTCATTCTCCAAAGCCTTGACGTGGGCATCCTAGCGAGCCCTAAGCCATAGAGTTTGTCTCCCATTTCTGTTTTCAGCCTTGTGTTTGGTTAGAGACGAAAACAAAGCTCCGTGTCTTTGCAGACTGCAGTGTAAAGCGTGTGGTTAACAGTTACTACTTGCCACGGTCCAGTCTGAGTGGGAGTGTCATTTTTCTTGGCAGTCACTTCACAGAAAGTCCTGCTGCTTTGGTGCCAGAATAAGCAGTCATTACATTCCTTACAATTTATAGTCCAATTATTATCTGCTATTGTTAAAATTGCCTTAATTATAGAATATTTCCCCATGCTAAGATTCTCAATTGCGAAACAAGACAACTTTTCGCGGGTGTACTCTGAGAACCCGTGCTTCACAGTGGCTCCCCGGCCGGGATGCTGGAGGCACTGAGGAGGAACAGTGTTTTGTGTCCATGGGGTTCGTGCAGGGGGTTCGCTTTCCACTGACTTTGAACCAAAGGCTCCCCCAGTTGGCTGTTTGGTTATTGGTCAGCCTCATGTTTTCCCCAGTTGGGAGCTAATTTTTTCTTTTTCCTGCCCCTTCGGGTCTGCGGGGCCTAGACACTGGGAAGAAGGCTCTGCTGGTTGTGGCAGACCCAGTAGATGGCCTTGTATCTCTCCAGATGGAGGGCAGATGAGGAAGTCACAGCCTTCCAAAATAAGGGACTGGGTCTGTTTTCTTGTGATCTGAGCAGAGTCAGGAGACTGGGTGGGAAGTGCGTTCTGTGGAGATGCTCTTGCACAAGCTCTACCTTTGGGCACCGCTTTCAGGATGTGCCCGGAGCCTGGCCTCCTCTCACCACCTGGGCGGCTACTGCCCTGGCCTCCTCTGCCATCCCCTCTTCCCCTGTCCGGTCTGTCTCCGCACATCAGCCAGTACCGTCCTTTTCTGTTAACGCTGACTTAGACCCTATCATTCCTCTCTTCAGAGGGCCTCAGGGGGGCTCCCCTTGCCATCCAGAGGGAAAGCCAAAGCTTATGAGGCCTTCTAGCGTCTGCCCATGGCCCCCTCCCATGCCAGTCCACACTGTCTTCTCTTCTGTCATTTCCCCCAGTGTCCCCCACATGCCGGCCTCTCTGTTTCTTTGCCCTTATCCTTGGCACCTAGAACACTGCTCCCAGATAGCAGCATGGCTCACTCCCTCAAATGTTTTGGGGCTTCGCTTACCTATTCCCTCAACTAAGAAGCCTTTCCTGACCTCTGTAAAGTTGACTCCCTACCCCAAACACACACACTTCGTCCCTCTCTGCTTTAGTCTTGGCAATTACAGTTGTGACAACTGTTTCCAAGGAGAAGGCCTTGGTCTTGGGAATGATGATCAGGGTGGAGCATAGTTTTTCTTCAGCGTTTATCCCAGTAGGGCTCTTCTCTTGGGGAAGCAGAGCAGGGGAGGTGGGCCAGGCTGGTAAGGCTCACATGCAACACTCTTCTCAGGTAATAAACCTCAGTCATCATTTTAGGGGTTGGGGTGGCACGGGCACCCCAAAATGCAGATGAACTCTTGTGCGTTTCTTCTTCCATCCTTGGAGTGGGCTGCAGAGGAACCATGCCAGTACTGAGAGTCCTGAAGCCTTCAGGTTTCTGGGAAAGTTTGGTGTCCATTTTTAAGCCCATAGAGATCACGGAAGTATGAGATTTTTTTGAATGACGAGTGGCCCAAACTGAAGCCCTCTGGGCCAGCTGTGATTGCTACAGGATTCTGGTTCAGCAAATTGTGGACCAGGTGCACCTGTCAATTGCTAGCAATATGCCTGCCCTCTCCAGGGCTGTGTCCGTGGTGACCAAGCATGCAGAAGTTGCCCAGAGGGAAGGAAGGAGCCAGCTTGGGGAGCGAGTGTCCAGGGAGATAGGATTATAAGCAAATACAGCCCCAGCAGTAAATTTGGGAAGGTGAATACCTACTGTGCACCTCAGCTCTGAGAACAGGGCTTTCTTCATTTCAAGAAAGATGGGTTTTTTCAGATGACTTATTATTTTAAGTAGGTTCCAAGCTCAACGTGGAGCCCAACTCAGGGTTTGAACTCACAACCCTGAGATCAAGACCTGAGCTGGGATCAAGAGTCAGATGCTTAACCCGACTGAGCCAGCCAGGTGCCCCTCAGATTACTTGTTTTTAAAATTGAAATAGGATTGAAATTTTTCAGAAGTTCACTTTTAAAAATAATCTCTGTGAATAAAATCTTTAAAAAAAAAAATAATCTCTGTGCCCCAAATGGGACTTGAACTCAGAACCCTGAGATCAAGAGCCTCATGGTCAAAGAGAAAAAAAAAGAGCTACATGAGCTAGCCAGTTGCCCTGTGATACTGTTCAGAAGTTTAGATTAACACGGTAAATAGGACCCTGTTTTTGTTAGTTTGTTCAGGAGCTTAGAGGCCTGATGAGGAACTGAGGCTTGGAGTGTATATGGGCTTGACCTGGTGAGTTTACTCAAGAGGGCTGGGAGGAGTCATGAAATCCCAGTATTTCAGTGTTTCCTGGTGACAAGCCAGTGTTTCTAGTCTTCTAAGTCAGACCCATCCAGTTGTGAAGGGCAGTCTGCGTGGCAGTAACACAGAACTGACGGCGTTGTAGTAAATTGGGGGCATATGTTTATACGCAAGGGCCAAGTCCTGCTTGGACACGGAGATTAAAGTTGCCCTATTGTACTTTATTTTTTTATTTTTTCAAGTAGGCTGTATGCCCTACGTGGGGCTTGAACTCGTGATGCTGTGATTTGAGAGTTTGCTCTACCAATTGAGCCAGCCAGCTGCCCCTAAAGTTTTTACTTTTAATATTAATTGATTACTGGAAAGCACACAGGTTGAGAAGCAAAGAGAAAATATTCAAAAAAAACTTTTTAAAAGATTATGTATATTCATGGGGCGCCTGGGTGTCTCAGTGGGTTAAGCCTCTGCCTTCGGCTCAGGTCATGATTTCAGGGTCCTGGGATGGAGCCCCCGCATCGGGCTCTCTGCTTGGCGGGGAGCCTGCCCCCCCCCCCGCCTCTCTGCCTACTTGTGATCTCTGTCAAATAAATAAATCTTTTAAAAAAAAGATTATATTTATTCCTTTGACAGCACAAGTCAGGGAGCAGCAGGCAGAAGCTCTTGCTTGCTGAGCGTGGAGCCCAACATCGGATTTGATCCCAGGACTCTGGGATCATGACCTGAGCCAAAGGCCGATGCTTTAACTGACTGAGCCACCCAAATGCCACAGAGAAAGTGATTTTTTTTAGAATGGGGATGGGACATCTGGCTGGATCAGTTAGTAGAGCATGTGACTCTCGATGTCCAGGTAGTGAGTTTAAGCCCCATGTTGGGCACAGAGTTTGCTTTAAAAAAAAAAAAAAAGTCTGAAAAATAAAATTGCCCTATTTTAAATATGAATTTAAATATAATGATTATGCCCTGTGCTCTATTTAAAATACTTTGGCTTGCTCTCATTATAAGGAAAAGTTGCCTGATTAAGGCTAGAAATAAGCATTTTTTTTTCTTGTGTGATCGATCAAATGATCTCTGTGCTGTCAAGTTCTCCTGGTACGGGCTAAGATGCATGAGTTCGTGATAGGGCAAGCCAGCCCTTATCGGTCTAAACATAGCTTTAACTTTGGGGAGGAGTGATGGTCTCTGCTTTTATTTTTTAATTTTTAAAAAATGATTTCATTTATTTATTTGACAGAGAGATCACAAGTAGGCATAGAGGCAGGCAGGGGTGGGGGAGAAGCAGGCTCCCTGCTGAGCGGAGAGCCCCATGTGGGGCTCGATCCCAGGACCCTGAGATCATGACCCAAGCGGAAGGCAGAGGCTTTAACCCACTGAGCCACCCAGGCGCCTCTCTGCTTTTATTTTTAAAGCAGACACAACATGTACTACTATTTTCACCAGTAACCTTTTAGTGTTTCTCTTGGAGCCCTGAGATTTCCTTGATTGCTTCTAAGCTTAAGAATGAAGTAAACCCACGTGAGATTCTGGGATAGTGGGGGCTGAAGCCGAGCTTGTTCAGCCCAGCTGGGTCTCTAATAAAAGGTTTTGCTAGGGGCACCTGGGTGGCTCAGTGGGTTTAAGCCTCTGCCTTCAGCTCAGGTGCCAGGATCGAGCCCCCCATGGGCTCTCTGCTCAGCAGGGAGCCTGCTTCCCCTCCTCTCTCTCTCTGCCTCCCTCTCTGCCTACTTGTGATCTCTGTCTGTCAAATAAATAAATAAAATCTTAAAAAGTTTTGCTAAAAGCACATGAATGGCCTAGATACAGTATTAGGAGATGTTTAACACCTAGAGAGGGGAAGAGATTATTTCCGAATATTTAGGAACTGTTTTAATTGAAACCGTTGTGTTATCACTATATCTCTGCTTATTAAAGTAAATCTTTAAGTTGCTTCGGTTGCCGCTGCTTCTGGGGCAGGGATCACTTAGTGCTTGAAAGTGATAAGTGTGCATTTCTTTTTTTTTTTTTTTGAAGATTTTATGTATTTGACAGAGAGATACAGCGAGAGAGGGAACACAAGAGCACGGGGAGTGGGAGAGCGAGAAGCAGGCTTCCCACTGGGCAGGGAGCCGGATGCGGGGTTCGATACTAGGACCCTGGGATCGTGACCTGAACCCAAGGCAGCCACTTAACGACTGAGTCACCCAGGTGCCTCAGACAAGTGTGCATTTCTTTGTAGAGATATTGTATAATTGTAGAGATATTGTAAAATATTAGATAGCTGAGCCCATATTCCCTTTAATTAGCCAAATGTATAGAAGGCATTTCTATAATTGACCGTATTAACACGAGAGACTTGTGGCACGTCTGCTGTTAGGATCGAGTATTTGCTTTCCTTCTTAAACTTCCAACAGCTGTTATGTCCTCGTATTTTGCAGAAAGGGAAAACAGCCCCCAAATTGAGATGTGTTTTTAATGTGAGAGGAATGCAAGCTGATCACTAAGAATATAGGGAAATGATTGCATTTGGCACAGTTATTAATTTCAGAAATGTCTTTGAACCTGTGCTATATGTTTGAGCGTTATGTCACTGCTTTGTGGCTTCCCGGGGTGACATTTAAGAACTGTAGATTTAGAGCCTACATTTCACCAAATAGAAATTGCCTCAAGTATTAAGTATTTTTCCTAACAAAAATTGGTTGTAAAGGCATTTTTTACCATTTGCAACAGTTATTTGATGTGTGATCAGAGAGTTATGTCAAACCTTAAATTTGTATAATGTTGTGTATTTAGTCGCGCTCTTGTGGAAGAAAGTGTAACCCCCAACTGCAGACAGTTTCCAAGGGACCATTAAAATGTACTTTAAGTATTTCGATTGTGATTATCATTCTTTGAAATGAAGGGAAATTTTGGTCAATTTAAATAAGGAGGAATAGCAGGGCATTTTACTCCAGATAAATGTGAAATGCTGGAAATTTCTTCAGATGCCATGTAACATAAGTGGTTTTTTTTAGTTGTATTGAATTTTGTCCACTGAAGTGTTCGGTTTGGTGCTGGTGTTCCTTTTTAAGCAATTTATCGTAACCCTGACCGGGCCTTTGTCATCTCTCTTCTCTTTCTCTCCTCATATTTGTTTCGTTTAATCAGTCAATATTGATCATTTTTTCCCATTTAACAAAAACAGCCAAGAAGAGACTGGCACGATTGGTAATTGCTTTACTAATGGAAATCTGTTGGTTCTTAAACATCAAGGGTGCAGTTTTAAAAGGAGCTAGTGACCCATCCGTCCACCAGATGTCTTTAATTTTTAAAAATCTGGCATGGCCTGACACTTGAAGAAGTCGTGTCATTTTCTTCCAAGGTTTTTGAATTTTTAATTGTGCTATAAACCCTACCTACCTGAAATTATTTGATCCATATTCAACAAGATTCCTACAGTCTGGCGATGAGGGTTGTTGATAAGGGTTGTTAATTATGATCTTAGGAACCATAGACAGCATGTACCGAGCCCTCGCCATGGGTCTTTTTTGAATTCATTATGTAGATGAACCTATTTCATATAAACAGAAAAGAAAAAGACCCATGGAGGGAAGATGGAATAAAGAACTTGAAAAACATTATTACAGGGAATGAACATCATTACAGGGAATGAACCATCCACACTTGACCAGAAGGTTTTGCAGTTAGCGGACGTAAGACATTAAGCAAGTTCTGCATTCTCTGTTTATCTGATCAAAAGGAACCTTAACAGCTCCTTAGGCGAGACATGTCCTTCTTCTTGCTAAATCTAGAAAGTATTTGTTACAGAGATTCTTAGGTCCAGCAATAAACAGTGTAATAATCAGTGTTGTCAGTGATTTCATTTCTTGTCCTGTAAAAACCCCAAGAAACAATCCTTGAGAAGTCCGGTCAGGCTTTCCAGCCCACGTCACTGTCTTCGGTCTAAAGAATCAAACTCTTCTTATCTTTATTGGTAACTGCTTTCTTTTTGTGTATGAATTCATATCTCTTGGTCTCTGAGTCCAAGCTCTCCTGCTAAGTAGCTAATAACCCCATGATAACCGCAAACACAGCCATCTGGAATGACCAGAAAACCAGAGTCGCACACCAGGGGAAAGGTGACCTGAACCCACGGGCTGAAGCCACTTGAGATCTAGGAATTCAAACCGTTTGGGGGATGTGGATAGTACTTCCTCTGCTCCTTCGGCCGTTTTTTTTTTTCCCTTGCCCCAGCTCTGCTCTCTGGACTTTGAACCTGGCACTGAGTTGCTGTAGTGTCATTTGGCCTCCAGAGATTATGGTTTATGGTAGGTTATGTTTTTTTCCAGTTGAGAAGATGGTATGATAACCAATGACAGGGAGTAAATTCTAGATCCTTTGCTTATCGCAGTCAGTTCCCTCGCACGTGTATCCGTTTGCACTTGGTTTGAAGTGTAGAACACATGATTCGGTGGATCTCTTCTTTTTTTATTATTATTTTTTTAAAGATTTTATTTATTTGACATAGACAGTGAGAGAGGGAACACAAGCAGGGGGAGTGGGAGAGGAAGAAGCAGGCTTCCCGCTGAGCAGGGAGCATGATGCCGGGCTCGATCCTAGGACCCCGGGATCATGACCTGATCAAGGCAGACGCTTAAGGGCTGAGCTACCCAGGTGCCCCATAGATTTGTTCTTTTTAACATGATCTGAAAAATGCCTCGATGGTTCTGTACGGTTACAGTTCGAATGGCTGCATAATACTCCCCAAAGTAAATCCACCGTCTACAATCCTCTATTTTGGGCTCCCCATATGGACGTTGAGATTATTTCTGGTGGTTTGTAGGTGTTCATGTTTGTGTGTGTGTGGTTTCATACCGATCACAACAGCGAAGATCTTTATTCCTCCGTGGTTGGCTTCTGTTGCATAACTTCTTGAAGTTCAATTTTATGATGAGTTTCTTGTTTGCTTTTTGTTTTTGAACTTCCAGAAGGCGTAAAAGCATGCAGCTTCCTCTTGAGCCCAAAGCCTAGTGCAGCCCAAGCCAGGTCTTGCAGGGGGAGAGAAAGGTGGAGGTGGGGGGGAAAATCTGAGGTTTCACTCAGGTTGTTGGTCAGCTCTAAGAGTTCGCTTTTTCCCCAGAGTTTCCCAGATGTACCCTCTGAGCTCTTGCCAGGAACCTGCACCTACTTTGGTTCCTAAAAATTTCATTCAGCAGTCTTCCCAGAAACAGATGAAATGTTGGCCAGTGGGAGGGGATTCAACCCGAAGGTGAGCACACATTAGTCGCCTGAAAGGCCTTTATTCTGTGCTTCTTCTTCCCTTTGCAGCAGAATTTCCCACATGTCTGTGTGTCTCCCTTTAAAAAACAAAACACAACAAAGGGGGAAAAAAAACCCAAACAAAACCCTTCCTAAAACATTTGTCATCTAAACAGAACTTCCTAGAAAGCAGTGTCATTGTTTCTAAAAGGAGGAGCTCGTAATAACTCTCCATTCACCCTCCTCTCCCACTTTTTTACAATGAAAAGATTTTATGACTATTAGTTGTGAAATGGCTTAATTCAGCTTCTTATTCTTTATGGAAAATAACTTTGCTATGCCTAATGTCTGCCTCTGGTCAAAGGGCGTTTCCTGTGTCATTGGCTTCCACGGTTTGTCTGCTCGCAGCTTTGTGATGGGTAGGGTACAGTCTCGCCTTTTAAATTGTCTGCTTCGTCTTTTATCTTTCAACAGGTCCTGGAAAGAAATCGTCCAACGGCTTCTTTCCAGTGTCAGTTTTTGAAAGATCCGTGGCTTGCTTTATTTTGACAGGTGGCTGGTGAAAGAGGTGCTTTTAAAGGGCAGGGTGGGGGAGGAGGGGCAAGCGGGAAGGGGGGTGGGTAGGGGGAGGGGAGCTGGGGTAGCTGCTGCTTTTGGGGCTGTCTGACAAGCGGCGGGTGATTAGTATGCTCCTTTCCCTCAATGCGGCCTTGAAAGAGGAGTTTGCCAATAAGGCCTGCAGTTGGAAGACAGCTGGACCCTTTTTAGGACCATTTCTGGCTTTTCTGCCTTTTACCGGGGGACCCTGTACGGAAACAATGAGGACCCAGGAAAGGCGACTGGGTAACTGAATTTCCTGTAATGCACAGGAGTGATAAGTCCTTCACAACCTCGGTATCCTTGTCAGGAGGAGCTGTCCCCTTGGGAGTCCAGGCCAGCATGGTATCCCACTTGGTCCCATAGTCCCCTGGTGTTCAGGGTCGTCTCCCAGTAGCCCTGACTGGGCTTGAGCTGTGCTCTTTCCAGTTGAGACTACCTACCAGGGATAGCAGACTGGCAAACGAGTGGCTCCTGGATGAGTTACCACTTCTTTGTGAAATGCGAAAGCACTCCCCACCTCTTAGAACCTTTGGTTGTTGGTAGCCTCCTGAGGTTGTCATAATTTGTTTTTAAAGATTTTATTTATTTATTTGACAGAGATCACAAGTAGGCAGAGAGGCAGGGATCGTGACCTGAGCCGAAGGCAGAGGCTTTAACCCACTGAGCCACCCAGGTGCCCCGACTGTCATAATTTTTCATGGGACTTAATGATGTTCTAAGAATTGCAGCTATGTAGGTATCCCTTTAAATCTTCCCTCCTGTGCCAGACTCCCCCCCTCCCACCCCTGCGCCTCTCCTGAGCCATTTATGTTCAATTTACGTCTTGTTTTATGTGCACAGCACAGAATTCTACAATAATAATCCAGGTGGCTTGAAGAAAGGTAAAATTTTCCTGATTCCTGTGTCCTTCCTCTGTACGCAATTTTTTTTTGGTACCGTGGACTACAGTACATTTAACAGATTAAAGCCTGTTAATAATTAAGAGCAGGATGTAGGGTGTGAGTGGAGTTAAAGAGGTAACCAGGAGGAACCACGGCAGCCACACTACTGCGTGATAACTAAAAGGATCTGGGATCCAGGCAGTTCTTTTCCAGACCCCCTTTTCTTGTGCTCTCCCAACCCTGGCTTACCGGCGGCCTCTTGGGGAAGAAATGGAATGATCAATGGGTGTGAATACAGGGAGTGAAAGCTGTCCACATTTGCCTTTTTTGTGCTAGAACTCGGTTGCAACAATGATTGGAAAGGGGGCCGTCTGGTGAGGCCGAGAAAGCTCTCTGTCCTTGAAGGGAGGCTTGTTGCATGGTGTTTTTGAATTCACTGAAACTTCTAGAGCCCTAATACTAAAGATGTCTCCATCTCGTAAGTGAGGGCAATTGATAGCAGTAATAATAAAAAGGTGATGGGGGGTGGTTCTAGGAACTTGACAACATATATAGAGCTTTTAATTCCTTGTACTGACGTTTGCAGAAGGTCTAAGCTACTGTCTTTCCAGTTTGATGATGAATTTCAGAATTGTTACACTCTGAGCAGGCTGATTTTTGTCTTGTTTTGTTTCCCTGTTCTTTAAGTGGACACAAGCTATAACACAAGAACATAAGCATATCCCTGCCAGGAAGCTTTGGGCCCAGAGCCAGGAGAGCTGGGTGCTGTTCCCTGCCCTGCCACTGACCGGCTGGGTGATGGTCACTATGATGGTCACATAACTTAGCTGGTCACTAAGATCCTGGCCAGCTCTGATATTCTGGGTTTCACTGCAAAGGCGTTGAGAGCTGATGAGATGATCTGGAAAGATAAGAGGAATAGAAGGAAAGCCCTTTCCTCATTGCATATGTATTCTTGAATACAATCAAACCTTGAAATGAGCAGTTCTGGGTAACTGAGCTTTCTGAATGGTTTTTGTCTCCCTCCTTGCCGTCAGCTGTCATTCTGCACTGCTGTCAGCGTGCCTGCTTTTAGCCACTTCTGTCCCTCCTTCTTGGCTGCTTCCCTTGTGGTCTTAGAAACCTTAGCATTAAGCTTGGCAGAACTCTATGCCAAGTAAGCGCACATAGGTTGTGAGGAAGGGACTCTCCTATGACTCCAGCCCTTGGACTTGGGCTGATCAGAGCCTTTGGGGGTTTATGTTTAGGCTCCAGATAGGCGATGGGTCACTATATCCTCATCTGTCTTAGGCTAGACATTAGTGTAGTTAATAAGCACATTTCTCCGCTGTGCTAATTAATTAAGGAGAGCAGGTGGATAAGAGGAGGCAGGGGAACAGACCCAGGAGAGGGGGCTTGGTGGGGGGAGCAGGGACGCAGCCTGTCCTTGGGGCCAGCCCTCCAGCTAGACCTGCATCAGAAGACACCTCGTTTCATAAAAGACTAAAAGAAGAAACAAAGAAGTTTGCGGTGAAGAGCTGGGCCAGGTTGCTCTTTGAGAAATCTGGAGGCACACTTTTGAAGCTTGGATTCTAAAGAGAAAGCTGGCTGGGGGTGCGGCTCTGCCTAAAGCCGGGCACTGGGCCCTGCAAGCTGCCGCAGCCAGTGTGTGTGTTCATGGTTTGCTTATCTGGCCGGTGCCTGGCCCTTCTCACGCAGACTTCCCAGAGGTCACGGAGACCCCATTCCCCTTGTCTCGGGTCATAGGCCCGAGTGGGAATTGGAGCCAAAGTCTTCTTTCTTCCAAAAATTATAAACCACAAAGCGTCAACATTCAGATATGTACCCTCATTCCAGAGTTTCTTTAAATTGCCCCTGCACGAAACCAAACTCAGATGATCAGCCACCGTGTTCAGAATAGTCTCTCCAGCCGACGGACGCGTCGCGGGATGGACCCACCGGCTGTGGTGCTGGCCACGTGTGTATTTTGTGGTCGCCAAAGTCGCCCTTTACCACCCCTCCCCACCCCTGATCTTCCTACCTTTCCAGTTTTATGTTCCCCTCTTCCCACACCTCGTACTCTGTCTACACGTAGCCAAGTCAGACTGCTCATTTCCAAGGACTAGCTAGGACTGTGGCCTCTTCCTGCTTCTGCCAGTGAAACACTTAGCTCTCACGTAGACCTTGGCCTCCCATTTTCTCTGATACCCCTGGGTGGACATCTCCCCTTCTCCCCCAGAGCATTCTGCTGTGAATGAGTAAGTGGAGAAATGAATGGACATCAGGATAGTGAATTGTTCGTTGATTCCGCAAAGATTTTATTAAACATCTTCTGTGTGCCCTGCTAAGTGTCCAAATAAGATATGTGCTGTATGTTAGCTGCCATCATTTAAATTTAAAAAAAATGAATAAGACAGACACCGTCTTGGTTCTCAAGGAAATAATACGGTATATTAAAATTGACTGTTGGTTTTATTGCCTCTACAGGATTGTAAGCTCCCTGAAGTTCGGTAACGCGTCTTGCTTCGCTTTATAATCCCGTTGTGCCTTGCGTACAGTGCAGGGACTCAATAAGTGTGTAGTAGCTTGATCTGAAAAGTATCCATCTTTTTTCCCATGACAACAAAGGGCATACATTCCCAGAAGCCCTTTCCAAGGCGACATCCTTGGCGGAGTGCTTTGATCTAATGGTGGGGATGTTAGACTTCGAAGCACGTTCTTCCCTCCATATCGAGCGGACTGAAAACACCGAAGATTAAGACTGCTCACTACCAGGTAGAGAGGCAGGGTCCTCTTCCCAGTGTGAAGCCTCAGAAGCAAGGACTTCTGCCCATTTGTGTTCCTGGATAAGTGCCTATTCCAGCCTGCCACCTACCTTGTTGCACCCACAGTTGCTAAAGTGCCTTTAGCTGCAAACCTTTATTTATCCCTTGAAAGGATCTGATGTCATCTACATAAGGAGAGCCCAGCCATAGAATCTTCCCAGGAAAACAGTGGCTTTTAGACCACACGTGCGTGTTGGAAGCCAGCTTCTGATCACCTAGCTCTTTTTTTTTTTTAAAAGATTTTATTTATTTATTTGACAGATAGATTGCAAGTAGGCAGACAGGCAGGGAGAGAGGGGAAGGGAAGTAGGCTTCCTCTGAGCAGAGAGCCCGATGCAGGGCTCGATCCCAGGACCTTGGGATCATGACCCGAGCCAAAGGCAGAGGCTTTAACCCACTGAGCCACCCAGGTGCCCCTGATCACCTAGCTCTTGAGCCTGAGTCTACCATGAAGGCGATAGAGCTGGGGATCATTCACACTGAGTGTAAGTGGATGTTCAGAGTTAGAAACCGACGAGCTTATTGGGGGAACTCTGTTAATGCATTTGAGCTTTCCTGTATCTGGAAAATGCAGGGCTGCAACCTCAGAAGTCTGGCGTACCATGTGATTAATAATCAACAAACATTTCAGAGTACAAATGATAAAATTAAATCCAGCTCTCATTTACAGGAAACCCTGCCTCTAGTACAAATTATAGACTTATTAGGTTTATCTGGCCGTGCCTGTCCTTTAAGTGGTGTATAATTATTCCTAAACCTTTCAGGAAAGAATTTGAGAATAACATTTTAAACCCATAAGCCCTAATTCACTAACAAGGTGGAAATCTCATTTAGTGTTCTTGGACTCTTATTTATTTAGTTGATATTCAGATATTAACCTTTACTCACCAGACTCCCTTCCCATTTGCTGCTGTTTCCACTCTGGTGGTGATAAACAACAAGGAATTAATATCACTACAAAATGCTTTAGGAGGGGCCCCTGGGTGGCTTAGTTGTTAAGCGTCTGCCTTTGGCTCAGGTCACGATCCCAGGGTCCTGGGATCCGAGTCCTGCATTGGGCTCCCTGCTCAGTGGGAAGCCTGCTTCTCCTTCTCCCAGTCCGCCTGCTTGTGTTCCCTCTCTCGGTGTGTCTCTGTCAAATAAATAAATAAAATCTTAAAAAAAAACCCAAAATGCTTCAGGAGAATTATTTGCAGTATATAATTGAAACCTACTGCTGTCTTTCATGCAGCAATAGTACAATAACAGGAAATACTGGGAGACCAAAGGAGAGCCTTTCAGCCCACCCCCGGGACAACTATAGGCTTCCGTCCATGAAGCCACTTTGCTCTTGTGAATGGAGGCTGATGGCCTTGTGAAAACAGGGGCCTGTCAGGATCTGGCTGATCATAAGTCAGTGTGGATTTAAGCAGCCTGTTCACTAGGGGTGCAGGGACCCCTCCTTTATGTGCTGCACGTTCCAACTTCAGCCGCCACCACTGTGCCACATTGCACGAGGAGTCCCTGGGTAAGGGGACTGGGGGCTCCTGGCTGCTTCCCCCTCCCGCCCGAGTATTAAGACAGAATCGGGTCTCTAATCACCATGAGAACGAGCTTGGGGTCCTGAAGCGCCGGGTAGATTAACATGTGAGTCATTTATTTTTTTTTTTCCTCTGAAATCTAATTCTGCATCAAATTAGCTCTAGTCTCAAAAACAAACTAAGCAGACCAGAAACTGGACGAGGGGGGAGTCCTTTGTACTCACAGAATAGGTACTTTTCCTTCAAGTGTGTCAGAGCGAATTAGGACTATTAATGCCTTAACAGCTCTGCCGGTTATTGAGCTGGTCCTTAAAACAAGGGAGGCAAGGGGGGTCTGAATAGACAGATCTCTGACTTAATAGCCACTTCTCAGGTTGTTCTTTAGTCTCTGAGTATATGCACCTGCCTCCCATTTCCATTAATGGCATTAAGAGCTGCATATCGTGTGTAATACAGGATCATCAGGGTCTTTATTGCCGCTCTTTGAAAGGGAATAAAATCATGTCCCTTTCATTCTCTCTGAAACATTACGTGTTAAAATTAAGAGCCCTTGTGCTTTGCCCAATTACTTTCCAGATAAAGTTTCTCGATAATGCGCCTCGAAGTAATTTTAATTTGAACAAGCAAATATGTATTCTTTGTTTAACCATTTTTCAATTCCATTTGTGTCCCTGCTAGAATCCCCTGAAAGAACTGCTTAGATTAAAAAAGAAAGAAAGAAAACAACAAAAAAAAACCCCAAGTAAAATGGACTCCAGTGTCCTCGCTGTTGTGGAACAGCTTCCCCTCCCCCTGCAAGGCCCTCGTGTAGGAAAAGCGGCGGCACAAAGGACCAGCATCAGTGCCCTCAATGCAGCCGAAATCCCAGTCATAGCCCTCTGCCAAGCTGGTATTATTTTAGAAATGTCCTTTAATTTTAGCATTAGCTTAATTATACTGATGCATCTATAATCCATCCACAAATCAAACATTAGCTTTGGCGGGGAGGTGGACAGTGGGGCAGCTTGGCAGTGCGAGGGCTTACGTTTTAGCTAGTACTGCAGTGCCCACCCTGGGTTGAGGCTGGGGAAGGTGGGGCGTGGGAGCGGGGAGTGGCAAGGGCGGGGACATTGCAGTATTTACCTCCTAAGCATCTTCTCCCAGCTTCACAAACCCCTTGGAAGACGATTGTCATCTTCGTTTTTCTGATTGGAAACCGAGCTTCAGTTTCCATGACTGTAAAAACAGGATCACACCTTCAGAGCTTATGGGGAGGCCAGGATCACCTATGCGAAGACACTTTCAGTGCCCTATGAGTGTGAGACGTCGCCGTTGTTAACACAGTTCCTTCTGGGCGCACCTGGCTGGCTCAGTCTGTAGAGCCTGAGACACTTCGATCTCAGATTTGTGAGTTTGAGCCCCACATTGCCCATAGAGCCTATCTTAGGGGGAAGAAAAACCCCAAAACTAGTTACTTCTGTTTTGTTTATAAGTACTTTTAAGTTGAATTCTAAACCAAAGAACTAATTCTTTTGACTGTTCCTGATGTTTAACAACTGAATTCCCGATGTTTAACAAACTGAATTCCTTAGTGTTCCCTAAGACCATGGCGATTATGAACAATTTTATGCTCCCTTTCCCTTGCCACCCCATAAAAATTGATGCGCAAGCGTTACTAGGTCCCCCAGGTTGCGAGTCCTCCAACGAAATGCTCTACCACCAAGTCCAAAAGACCATCATTCCCATGAGAAAGTGCCAGAAGTTGGTAAGAAAGGAATACTAGGCTCTCCGAGGCATCATTTACCCACATCAAGCTACATCTTGATATTTTTGTGCAAGCAGAGGTGCGTTCGGTATGAGTCTGGGCATAGGGTTCCAGGCCCTGGTAGGGGGCTCGGAGATCGAGAGGGCTTTGAGGGGAGGCTGAAGGGCTGTGCTTCCCGGCAGGGCTAGAGACTGTGCTGAGAAAGCCTTCGTTTTTAAGCCAGTCCAGATACTCTTCCTGTTTTGTTGGGAACAGAGCAAGTGGTGGGTCAGAGAGGGGAGAGCCGGCGAGAGCTGGTACCGGCTGGCGAGAGGTGGTACCGGCCGGCGAGAGATTTCAGGAGGGGCGGGTGCGGATGGGTGTGCGCGAGAGCGGACATTGGGGCCCGGAGCTCCTTAGGGCCCTTGGTTCCTGTTAAGTTCTTTGATGACACCCTTGGGAAGTGATTCCTGACCTGGGACCTTTCAAGGTCCCTGCTGGTACACACAGTTCACCAGCCCAAGGTCTGAAGCCTTCCGGAAATGCTTTACGTGTGCCAAAGACAATGCCCAGAGTCTGCTTTTGGCTTGGGCTCTCCCTCCTACTCAGGTAATTGTGCCGCCTTCTGTAACTTTTCAAACCGAAGACAGACACATTTATAGCAACCCTAAAGTTCCTCTCCTCTCTCTTTCCTCTTTCAAAGTTTGAACTTTGAGATCCTCAAAAAAAAAAAAAAAAAGCCTTTCTTTTAAAAGAAATAACTTTAATTCACTAGAGATTTAACAACAGGGTATGGCTCCACTCTGGTCTTCCGCTGAAGAACAAGACTGTGTGACAAGGATCCCTGAGACAGGCTTAACTTTCAAAAATTGGATAGTGCTATTCTCGCCATGGAAAAGAAAGAGAAACAGAAAGATTGTGTGGCTCCCTTTTACACAGGAGTCAAAATTGTCACAATGAGTTAGGCCTTTTACATTTTATCTTGTGCATGGCCATTTGCCCCAGATAGCGTGTTCATTTGGACGCATTAAAGTGCAATTCTTTGTGTATTTTGAGTTCTCTGGAGAGAATTCTCATGTTGCATTGTCACAGTGATGAGTGTACATGTTTCTGAAATGGTTTTCAACTTTTAACTTTGATTTTAACTTTGATTTAAGAGGTCTTAATATTTTTAATGGGCATTAGTTTTTAGAGAAATTTTCGGCTCCTAACAAACTTGAGCAGAAAGTACAAAGAGTTCCTGTGGACCCCCCACATAGCCTCCCCTTTCGTCAACATCCTGCACCAGAGTGGACGGATCTACAGTGATGTAGCCTCATCACCCAAAGCCCATTCCTTATATTAGGGATCACTCCTGGTGACGTACTTTCTGTGGGCTGGGACAAATGTGCAGTGACTTGTATCCATCACTATGCTATCACACAGAGGAGTTTCACTGCCCCGAAAGTCACGTGTGCTCTGCCGTTCATTCCTCCCTCCATACAGCCACTGGCAACCGCTTGATCTCTTTACTGGCTCCACAGTTTTGCCTTTCCCAGACCATCCTATAGTAAGAATCACGCAGTATGTAACTTTTTCAGTTTGGCCTGTGTCACTGAGTAATACAGATTTAAGCTTCCTCCGTGTCTTTTCAAGGCTTGATAGCTCACTTCATTTTAGCCCCGGGTAATATTTCCTTGTCTGGATTGCCACAGTTTATTTCTCCCATTTACCTGCTGAAGGCTCTGTTGGCTGCTTCCAGGTTTTGGCAATTCCATACAAAGCTATAAACATCTGTGTGCAGGTTTTTGTGCAGAATAAATTTCCAGCACATTTGGATAAATACCAAGGTGCATGAGTATCTTTAGTTTTGTAAGAAACTTCCAAGCTGTCTTTCAAAGTGGCTGTGCCATTTTGCATTCCCCCCAGTGACTAATGAGAGTTCCTGTTGCTTCACATTCCCAGCACCTTCGATGGTGTCAGTGCTTTGGATTCTGGCCATTGTCATAGGTGGGCATGCTATAGCATTGTTTTCACTGGCGATTCCCAGTGACCTATGATGTGGAGCATTTTCTCATATGCCATCTGTAGATCTTTTCTTTCTTTTAAGGTTATTTATTTATTTGACAGCACAGCTTCGGAGAACATAAGCAGTGGGGAGGGGAAGAGGGAGAGACTGAAACAGACTCCCCGCTGAGCAGGAAGCATTATATCAGGCTCGATCCTAGGACCCCGAGATCATGACCTGAACCAAAGGCAGACGCTTAACCCACTGAGCCACCCAGGTGCCCCCAGCTATAGATCTTCTTTGAGATACCTGCTCAGGTCTTTGCCCCATTCTAAAAATCAGGTTGTTTTCTTATTATTCTTAATACTGTTTCTTCCTATGACAGATGTGGACTTGGCCCCTTCTGATTGGCAGCTGGAAAGTGTGATTTTGGTTGCTTCTCCCACTTAGATACATAGGGTCTTGAGTAGACCGTGCCTGGTATGTGTTCCCCTGGTTTTGCCAAAGGGTTCACTTTATTAACCCGAAGTTCTGGTGAAAGGTCAGGTAAAAAGTTAGTGATCAACTAAGTGTGCAGCCAGCACTTATCCTGTGGACTGCACAGACATTGCAGGAAAGTACAGTCAGTCCTGTTGTAACACAACATACTCATTCCTAAAGATCACTGTGCTCTGCAAAATCGGGTAGTAAAACCACAGGTGTGGGAAGATTGGGGTTAGGGTACGGCACTAAAAAACTTGACTGGGGGCACATTTGAAAACTAAGGAACCTAATTAAAAACAATAGTGTAGTTTTGCACATGCTAGGTGATTAGGAAGTCCATGAATACTACAAATAAGGTGCAAGGAAGCAAATGTGAAATTCACATGCTCATGGCTTCCTAAGAGATTAATCATATTGGAATGAATTCACATTTTCAAAATGAGCATTAGAGCCTAGCAGACTCATGACTACCCTTTGATGTGTTTTTTTTTTTCCCAAAGATTTTATTTTCTGAGAGGGAGAGCATGCTGGGTGAGTGTTGGGGCATGGAGGGGGATGGGATGGGCAGGAGCCGAGGGAGGGCGAGGGACAAGTGGACTCTGCGGAGCTTGGAGCCCGAATTGGGGCTCAATCCCCGGACACTAGAGATCACGACCTGAGCTGAAACCAAACCAAGAGTCAGGTGCTTAACCAACTGAGCCGCCCCAGAGCCTCTCCTTGATGCATTCTTGAGCATAGTAGGTCCCTTTCATTCTAATAATAGCTTCTCACAAATGACCTCCTTTGTCGGTGCTTCCCGAAGTGCTGCTGTCCCTGACCACAGCTCTCCTCACCAGACTGTCCACTCACCAGGGGCCTCTTGGGCAGCTTACAGGGGGTCAGGTAGCATGCAGAGGTTTTATATTTGTTTACTCACAACTGCTGGTGTGATGAAGCATTGGCCGGTGCTGAAGGGGAGAAGGCTTCCTTGGAGGCAGGAGGACTAGGGCCGGCTGCCTGCTTGGACCCTCTGACGCACGGTCTTCACAGAGTCATTGGAACCGTATTAGCCGCAGTCTCTCCAGAGCTTGGCATGGATTTTTGCAGGCCTGGATTCAGTGGTGTCTGCATCTCTCTTCTGTGCATTTTTCCTCTGATGGATTATAGAAACCTTTTTCTTCCCAGGGAAACTTTCGATCATGTTAAAGACTCATTTTCAAAGGGAAAACAACGCCTTAGGGAGGAATTTGTTTTCAAAAATAGACATTCCCATTGCATATAAATATATAGACAAGCACTCTGACGACGACAACAACATGCTGCCCTTCTGTTCTGGGAAAGAAGTACCTTATTTTCTGTATGGAGAGAAGGGTTTCTCACAAACTGCAAATGCTCCGTTCTCTGTGTATCCATCCCTGTAACCCCCCTCCCCAAAAATGCTTTGGACTCGGAGTGACTCTGCTGTTCTCTGGAAGCCTTGGCTGAGATAGAGTCTTAGCTTTAAAACTTTTTGCCATCCAGAAGCTACATCAAATTTATGAGGCTGCCGTGCTTGATTGGGAAGGGGTCCTCGGAGGTGGGGTCTGATATTGTTTTAAAAGGTTTTGTAGAGAGCATTCTAGATTCTCCAGTCTCCAGGTCAGAGCAGTCCTGTTTTCATGGAGCCTCCCTCCATGAAAGGATTTGCTACTTAGGACCACTCTGCTAAGTAGCAGAAATGTTGACAGAAATGTCACTGTTCTAGGTAGAGAATAGGAGCTGGTATCTTTGCTCAGAGTGAGGGCAGTGGTTTTGATCCTTGGCTCACCGATGGCTTCTTTTACTTGAGAACTTTCTATGTGTCAGTACTGATTTCCATGTGTTCCCTCCTTAATCTCAGAAAAACATGGTTAAATCTATTTTGCACTTAATGGAACTGCGACGTCTGCCACTTGTGTGGGATTAAGCAACATGAACTTCAAACCTAGGATTTAAAAAAAATTTTTTTTTAAATGAAATCTCTACCCCCAGTGTGGGGTGCAATCAGACTCATAGCTGTGAGACCAGGAGTCCCACACACCACCAACTGAGCCAGCCAGCTGCCCAAGGATTTTTCCTTTTTCTTTTTAAAGATTTTATATTTATTAGAGCGCAAGTGCGCACGTGATTGCAAGACTGGTGGCATGGGCGGAGGGAGGGGGAAGCAGACGGCTTGCTGGGTGGGGAGCAGGACATGGGGCTCGATCCCAGGACCCTGAGATCATGACCTGAGCTGAAGGCTGACACTTAACTGACTGAGCCAGCCACCCAGACCCCCAGGATTTTCTTTTGTAACTTTTATTTTTTTAAAGCGTTAGCATCTTTTTGTTGTTGTTGTTGTTGTTAAGATTTACTTAATTGATTTTAGAGAGAAAGAATGTGAGCGAACATGGAGAAGGTTGGAGGAGAGGGAGAGAGAAACTTGAGCAGACGCCTTGCCGATCTTGGAGCCTGGCACAGGGCTCGATCTCATGAACCTGAGATTATGACCTGAGCTGAAACCAGGAGTCAGACGCTTAACCAGCTGTGCCACCCGGGTCCCGTTTTTAAACTCTTATTTATTTAGTTTTTTATTGAGGTAAATTTCACATAACAGAAAATTTACCATTTCAGCCATTTTAAAGGGTACAGTCGTGTGGTGTTTCGTGTGTTTACAAAACTGTGCAACTGTCAACAGTCAACACTCTCTAACTGTAGAACATTCTCGTCCTCTCACAAGTAAAATTCTGCACCTATTAAGCAACCATTCTTCATCTCCCACCGCACAGCCACTGGCAATTATTTTATTTATTTTTTTAAAAGATTTTATTTATTTATTTGACAAAGAGAGACCACAACTGGGCAGAGAGGCCGGCAGAGAGAGTAGGGAAGCAGGCTCCCTGCCAAGCAGAGAGCCCGATGCGGGGCTCGATCCCAGGACCCTGAGATCATGCCCTGAGCCGAAGGCAGTGGCTTAACCCACTGAGCCGCCCAGGTGTCCCACCACTGGCAATTATTAATCTTCGTTCTGTCCCTATGGATTTTGCCTGTCCCGAATATCCTGTGTTAATGGAATCCTACAACATCTGACCTTTTCTGCCCGGCTTCTGTCACTTAGTATATTTTCAAGGTTTATCCCCAATTGTTGCATCTTTTGGCACTTGATTTCTTTTTATGGCTGAAAAAGATTCCATTGTGTGGGCATACCATATTTTTCATCCACGTGTCATTTGGCAGACACCTGTTCCGGCTAGGGCTGCTGTGAACATTCACTGGACCCGGGACCCAGGGATCATGACCCCGAGCTGAAGGCAAACACTTAATCACCTGAGCTACCCAGGCGCCCCTGGCCTTTTGTGTTATCAGTGAGGTTTCTGGTCAAGAGTAGGCTATTAGTAGTTAAGTTTTCAGGGTATCTAGTATTCAGCAGATTTTTGACTGCGTTGTTGGGGGTGGGGGTCAGTGCCCCTAACCCCTACATTGTTCAGGGGTCAACCACGTACATGTAACTAGGAGTGGATGGTAATTCTACGTTTACCTTTTTGGGGAGCTGCCCAACTGTTTCCCACGGTGGCTGTGCACCATTTCATGTTGCCGTCAGTGGCGTGTGAGGTGAACACAGGTTTTCCCGACTCTAGAGGCTGGGCCCATTTTTTTTGGGCCATGCTGTCTCCCTACTAACTTCCCAAGGGCTCCAGCACCCCCTCCCCCTGGCAGATCTCCCCTCCAGCCAACAACAGAAGCATGTGCACAGGTCTCGTGTTTTGGGGAGAAATTGTTGGTTATAATATAGATTTGGCTTGGGGAAGGCCAACCCATATCTATATTATATGGTATATCTCGAACCCCCCATTTTGAGGGTTTGAGATTTGTCAGTGGACATCCTCCTCTTCCTCAATGTCCCGTGGTGGTTGAGAGTATAGGTTCTGAACCACACACTGTACGATTCCAGTTCTAAGAAAAGGTCCACAACGGGCAAATCTAGAGTGTATAGGAGCAGTGACTGCTGTCTAGCTGCTTAGGACCTAGGAAGTGATGTGATGACTGTGGTACGGGGTTTCTTTTTTGGGGTACTCTTGATTGTGGTGATGGCCACACAACTCTAAATGCACTAATAGCCATTGGGTCGCACACTTTAAATGGGTGAATTATGAGGCATGTGGATTCGATCTCACTGAAACGTTACAGAACAGCATAGGCTCTGGAAACTTCCTGCCACTTACTAGCTCCGATCTTAGGCAAGTTCCCTAGTGACTGTTCCAGGCTTCACATTGGTAGAAGGAGGTAAAATAATCGTTAGGTACCTACCTCATAGACTTGTGATGATCAGAAGAGCTTGACTTGGTGCCTGACACAACAAGGGCTTGAAGCATGTTGCTAACTATTAATGTTAGCATCATAAAATATTTTTGAAGGTCCAGCTGATAGATGGCATTCATGATAGTGCAACAAAAGCAGGAAATGGGGAGAATTCCTCTTAAAACTTAAATTCTTAGTTCAGCCCTGCTGCCAAGGGAAATGAACAATACAGGACAATGTAATGAGGCAATGATTCGGATAGTAATGAGAGATGAGGTCATGTGGCAGGGGGTGCTGGGTAGACCTAGGGGCTAGAAAAAGCATATCGGTGGTGATGCGGGAGAGGAAATTGTATTAAAAACGCTTCTCTGCCCTCACTGACAACAGATGTTGGGAGGTCTTGGGCTCTGGGCTCCAGGGCCTCTGACCCCCTTGAAATTCTCTCCAGTTCCTTTGGAGGTCATGATCCCACACTTGGAGGAGTCCTGGTGTAGATTAGCTTCCTTGGGCATGTTTTCCTCTCTCTCTCGAATGCCTCCCTCCCCAGGCTTTTGAGGACCTTAGAGGTAGGTGCCCATACTAGTAAAGAAACCAGCAGCTTTTCAAGGGAAATGGAGGAAAAGTCCAGGACGGGCGACAGGGATCTTGTAAGTGCCAGGAAAACAGAACAAAGCAGTCTGTCCAGGTGCTCTCAGGTTGAAGGCCCTCCCCACCAGAAAGGGCATGCCACCGCTGTCTGCGCTTGTCCTCGCAGGCTTCAGGTCTCCCCAGGATGTGTCGGTCAGCCTCCCACCCCGACCCCAGCTCCTCGAGGTGGCAGGCTTGCGGCACGCATGGAAGGGCTGGAGAACCCTTCCAGATGGCCAGCAGTGAGCGCAAGCGGACAGGGCCTGGGTGGTCAGGGCCCCCTCGAGCATCCTCGGGTCAGATCCGTCATCCAGGTGGGAAAGATTCCATCACCAAAGTGGGAAGGCCGTGTTGGCCTGGATGCGCACTTGGACGGTGGGGGCCCTCGTGGGTAGCTCAGGGCCTGACGGCCGGTGAGTGGGAAATGCCACTGGCAAGGAGCGGGCAGCCCTGTCCCCCTGGGGAGCTGTCTCTGGGCGGTGGGAGAAGGCCCCAGGGTCAGATGTGTGGCTTCTCCCTGCCCTCTCCCCACCCCCCATTCCCGGCCTGCTGTCTGTCCATCGGCTGCAGGGCTGTCGTCCGGAGCATGCGGGCTGCTCCTTGGCTTTGAGCCAGTGGCGAGCTGGGAGCCTGTGACTTTGAGACTTGGCCCTTTTCAGTTCTCTTTGTTCGGAAAAAAGTTTCATCCTGGCTCTCTTCAGTGGCTGCCGAGGATTAGGAGAACCCCGGGGAGACTTGGCTATAGGACAGCTCTCAGAGCTGCGCTGGGAAATTTGAAGAGGGGCCATTTCTCTCCATCTGATTTCAAGTTACATTCTTCTTTCCCTTCCTAAACGAGTTTTTACTGTTGCAAACTCTACGGCGTAATCCCCTGCAGCTACGGAGGGGATTAGACCAGTAACTGGACCAATAAAATATTTTAAGGACCGTTATAATGGACAATATGAAGGAAAGTTCAAATCTAGGCACTCGTTTTTTTCAATAGTCACACCAGTTAGAGCCACTGCTTGCTTTCCTGGGTTAGCATTTCTCATTCTTTGGGGGGAAAAAGTTCCGCTTTTCAGTGGCTGGAAAGCAAAAGAAAGAAGGGAGGCTTTGCTCTCCTGAAGAGAGCTTGGGAATTGGATTGCTAAAGGGCCAAGGGCAGTGGTATTCCTAAGTACAAGTGGGCCATTTTCAAGAATGTGTAACTACTTGTAGTTTTCTCCAGTTAATATTCTTCAGAAATGGAAATTGCCTCAACTGTAAAGTGGTTTCCTAGTAAGCTTTCTTTTTTTAGTGGCAGTGTTTTTTTACCTTTAAAAAATGTTCTTTAGTCTATGATTATGAAAAAATTGTTTTTGAGAATCTGGTCACCACAATAGATGGGCAGGATGGGCAGATTTTTGCATTTTCCTTAAACTGCCCTTTGGTATAAATCTACAAAAAATGCCTCTATCCATCTTGTTACCACGTTTTTTTGGTTCTCGGGGAGAACTTTGCTGTGAACTGCTTCCATTAAAATTATTTCCTTGAGGACACATTAACAAAGCAGAAAGCTGTGGACTACTACATATACACATACCAGGGGTGGGTAGTTGGGTTTTTGTAATCCCACAATACACAAATGTTGGCAGGATTTCAATGATCGTATTAATCCTGTGAGATTCTTTGTCATGCATGATAGATGATATTTACAAATTGAGGTCCGAAATGGTCAGAAGCTTTGAAGACACTTTATTATGCAGTATGTGGAAGTGTTTATATTACTTGTTTTAGATGATATTGGCCAACCAGGCAGCAAAAAATATACAGTCTCCTAATAGGCTGTAACAGTTTCATAACAAACCTGCAGGTTCCTGGGGAGTTTTTACAGCCTAAACCAACAAAGTTTGTCAAAGGTTTTGCCAAGGTCTTAAAACCCTGTGGATACTTGGAGGCTTTTGGTATCTCCTGTGAAATGCTAGCCCATTTATATGCCATCCATATGCTTGTTGAGTGACTTTCGTAGTAAATTTCTGTATTGGGAACTTAGAGTGGAATCTGATAGCCCTGCCGTGAAGAGCTCCTGGTTCTTTAAGGGCTCTGCTTGATTAATGGGAAAGGATTTGAGCATAATTAGGAATCACAGTGCGTTTGAAGACTGGAAGTGGAAGCCCAAGAAGGGTCACTGATTTGTTCGCAAGGTCCTAGAGGCAGATTGACTTGTTTCCTCCCAACATGTGTAACCAACTGTAGGTTGCTTTTGTTTTCCCTTCTCCGCAACCCCCCCATCTCGGCACCCCCCTCTCCATTTTGGGTACTTCCAAGCTTTTAAATGTTTCCATGATCAAAGAAGCTGGGTTCACCCTGGCCGTACTCTTTGTGACTTTGCACATTTTATTTCTCTCTTCTTTCCCTGTCTCTCCCACTGGGCTTCTACCTTCCTGTGACTTTTTTCTTCTTTTTTCTTTTCTTTCTCCCCACCGCCCCAGCCCTTCTCTAGAAAGTCTCTTCCATAGTGTTCTTGAGTTGTATAGAATAACATGGTACTCTGGACACAATCGAATTACCCTTTTGTAGAAAGAGTAGGGCTGTGGGGGGGGGGGAGGTTTTGGTCTTTTTTAACCCCTCCTTGTCATGCCAGGCACTTGCAATCACAACGGTATGATAGATTGGTGGCTTTTTCTTCCCCAGTTTTATTGAAGTATAAAGCATATGCTATAACACTCACTCCCAGTGTACAATTCAGTGGTTTTAGGATGTTTCCAGAGTTGTGTGGCCATCACCACAGTCTGTTTAGAACTTTTTTGTCATCCCAGGAAGAAACTTTGTACCTTTTAGCAATCAGGAGATTGCTTCTCTCGGGCCTAGACAGCCACCAATCTGCTTTCTGAGTGGAGACTGACGTCTTGGGAGCCCAGTAGCAGTCCTTCCCTGGGACGAGAGGAGTCCCTTGGCCGCCCACTTGCTCACCTTGGTGGTGGCCTTCCTGATTTTTGCCTGTTCTTCTCATTAGCTGGGCCTGCTGCTGACTGCTGTAGAGGCAAGTCAACTTGAATGAAGACGAGAGTATTCTGCCCTGCCATTCCTCTGCTACAGGTGCCAAAATAGGGCCTTGGAGAACCTTGGTGAACTTTGTCTCTGACGTCTGACTTCCTGCGACCTCATTTTTGTCAGAGGACTTCTTACTCTTTGCCCCTAAGCTCTGGTCATGGGAAGCCCCGGACTGGAAGCTTTGTCAAGGCACGGACTTCGTAACCCAAGCTCCAAGCTATTAGTACATTTCTGATCAGTGCCCAAAATGGGATGCAACAAGAATTTATTCTGATATCCGCTTTACAAAATGAATTCTATAGTCAGGTTAATGAAAGAAAAGCACCCAAAAAAGCACAACAAGAACAAAGAAAAGGACAACAGCACAAATGAGCTTGATTAGTTAACAGGGACAGGTTTGTGTCAAAAAGCTAGGGTAATTCTGGGGTGTCCGGCTCTTGGTTTCAGCTCAGGTCATGATTTCGGCCTGCCTGAGACATTAATAGACTCTCAGGGTGCACTGAGTGAGTGAACTTCCATAGTGATAGTAACAATCGAATTACTCTAGTTTTCTTTTTTTTTTTTTTTTAAAGATTTTATTTATTATTTGACAGAGGGAGAGCAAGGGAACACAAGCAGGGGGAGTGGGAGAGGGAGAAACAGGCTTCCTGCTGAGCAGGGAGCCCGATGCGAGCCTTGGTCCCAGGACCCTGGAATCATGACCTGAGCCAAAGGCAGATGCCCAATGACTGAGCCACCCAGGGGTGCCCCTAGTTTGTTTGTTTTAGATTTTATTTATTTATTTATTTTCGAGAGCGAGCATGGGGCTGGCAGCACAGGGAGCGGGAGAGTCTTAAGCAGACTTGCGTTGAGTGCAGAGCCCAACATGAGGCTCGATCCCATGACCCCGAAATCATACCTGTCCCTGTTAACTAATCGAGCTCATTTGTGCTGTTGTTCTTTTTTTTTTCTTTCTTTCTTTCTTTTCTTTTTTTTTTTTTGTCGTTGTGCTTTTTTGGGGTGCTTTTCTTTTATTAACCTGATTGTAGAATTCATTTTTTAAAAGATTTTATTTATTTACTTGACAGAGATCACAAGTAGGCAGAGAGCAGGCAGAGAGAGAGGAAGAAGCAGGGAGCCTGATGCGGAACTCGATCCCAGGACCCTGAGATCATGACCTGAGCCCAAGGCAGAGGCTTTAACCCACTGAGCCACCCAGGCACCCCACGTAGAATTCATTAAAAAAAAAAACAAAACACGTAAAGCAGAAATCAGAATAAATTCTTGTCATATCCCATTTGGGGTACTGATCAGAAATGTACTCTTTTCTCAATACCTTTTGTTTCCTGTCCAGGAGCCAACAACATGAGGCTCTGTGAAGTGTTGGCGGGGTGGGGGGAGAATAGTAGAAGGTTTAAAGGACCAGTTAGTTGTGTTTTTCCTTTCCTACTAATGCTGTAGTAATCTGTGTGGCAGGTAACCGCTTTGATTCTTCGCAGCTCTTCTTTATCTGCGGATGAGCATCTGGTAAGGAATGCTTGTACTTGCAATCGACAACATGCCTGTTGCAGTCAGAAAATAAGTGGGAGTGAACAGTTTCTATCCCACATTCCTTGGGTTGCTGTCCCCGAGGGCCTGGCATAGAAGTCAAGAAAGTCCCAGTAACTGTTAACGGGGCTCCCCCAAGAGCTCAGGGCGCTCTGAGCCACAGCACACCCTCCCCGCCCTCCGGCAGCCACAAAAATTCAAAAGTGAAGCCCATCGGGTCATTCGGTTTCAATGTTGCCCAACAATAGGATATTAAAAGCCGCACACTTAGGAGGAGAATATTGAAAATTGCGTTGAACTTTTAAAGCTGACTATCTAAAATATCCCGGCAACTTTCAAAAAGTGACAAGCAGCCAGTGCAACGGTTCCTAAGACATGTGCTTGCTCTTAAACAAATGCCTAAAATGTTCCTAATTTGTACCAGAGACCTTATCAAAGGGCTTTGCAAAACTTCAGTTCGGCAATTACGCTTATTAGTTGAGCTTAACCTCTTGAGTCATGGGGCGGGGAGGAAGGAATTAGCATTTTGTTCTACTTTCAGCTACGGAGGCAGGTGAACCTTTCTAAGAGTAGACAGTGGCCTAGTGGGAAAGGATTTGATAAGAAAAGGAAGGGAATTTGAGAGGATCCTCTTTTAGAAGTTGGCACGGCTCTCCTCCAAGAGCACTGTTCCAACTGTGCGCTGAAGACGCGCGCGCGCTCCGAACAAAAATGTTCAAACCCCAGCAGTGCAAACCACCTCGTGTTAAGCTTTGGATTTTCACTGCTCCCACCCTCAGGCCCCATTTTAGCTCTGATCCAACTAGGAAACGAGCCTTTTTGAAAAAATGGCTTCCACTGGCAATTCTTAGGAAAGAATGTTTAACAGTCCAGGAGACCAAACTGCGTGTTAGGAAAGTAAGTGACATGCATCTTGGTGTCTGTGGCCTTTATGTAATAATAACTTGTTGTCCCAGAATTAAGATCTGTTTTTCTTCAGGAGAAGCTTTTAAGTAGATTATAAAACAGAGGGTCAGAGAAGTATTTTAGGAGCTGCAAGGTATCTTTGTAAAGATAGCTGTCAGCAACCAGATTTTTAAGTATTGCAATCTTCCTTGGGAAAGATAAAGGGATAGTGGTTTCTTTATGGGTGAACGGAGACCATAGCTGTTTTTCTGTGACATGTGGCAGTAGAGCAGTAATCTTTTACCATATTTTGCCATTTAGGAAAACTTATAATTTACTTTTGGGGTGTGTGTTTGTGTCTGGGAGAGGGAGAGCGTGAGGGAGGGAAACATGTTCCCTTTATGTCCTGTGTCTTGATTTTTAATCATTTCCAGAAAATTTTAGGAACTGGGAAAATCTGAGTGAGCTAGTAAGTAGATGTTAGTATTGAACCAGAAACTGCATTTTCTGGTGTTTTCTCTGCGAACATCTCAGACTTGTGGTTCCCAGGAGCAACCCTGAAGCTGACTAAGGCCGGGGTGGGGGGCGCTGGTCACTAGTAGGTGTAGATGGTTGGAGAGCGGGTTCTAAGTGTTGAACTTTGGAGTGGTCAGGAGATTTCTTTCTAGAAAATGAACCCCAGGATGTTATGATTACCCTTAATATATACCCTTGGGGTGTATATTACAAAACAAAAAGACTTTCTGAAATTTAAAAGCAAAATTTGGGTTTCATGTAACCTCTTCCAGGCTGTGGAGTCCGGGTCTGGGTGCAGCAACTCGGTGTTTGGGCACAGTGATGAAGGAATGAATGCACTCATTTAGGCTAGGAACAGCAGTCATTTCTGTGAAATCACCTGCAGCCCCGCGGCTCAATTTTAGAATGACTTAATGACTTTTTTAGAATGTCCTGGGAAGTAAATTTCTTGTCTTGGGGCCTCGGTTTCTGTTGGGTGAGTTAACTGCCTTTTCCTATGAGAAACATGGTGACTGGTCGAGTGGCCTAAGGTTCCTTGTATAACCAATTTGGAAGAAGAGGAATCCACTCAAGCATACTTTTTTTTTTCCTTATCCAAGAATTGATACACCCGTTTGAAATAGAATTGATGCACCCATTAAGGACAAGCCTCGCGTTTGGCTTTATTTATAGTTAGAAGTGATGGTGGCAGGCTTTTATTTGATGTGCTTGAGATGACAAAGTGTGAGCTTGTTTTAGCTTTGGGGCATTCTAAAATTCTAAATTTCTTAAATTCACCCTAAGAAAACCGAGTCAGAGCTGCTTCTTAGCACTTGGTGGTTATGCCCTATCTTGTTTGTTCCCCTGGTCTTGACAGACCCTGAGAAGAAGATAGTGAGGCCAGGCTAGTCCTAAAAGTCAAGAATTAAAGTAGGCTTTTAATTAACAGTTTTTAAATTTACCCTAGTTTCCAATTACATTTATATTTGAACAGGAAGGCGGCTTAGGACTTGACTTCATTCCCTAATGCGCTCCTGAAATGCTGAATGGGAAGTCGCTTCTAAAGGCTAATTTCAGATGTGTGTAAGTGCACACATGCACGCCCGTCCCGACGCAGGGCAGCTACGCTGAGATGGCATAGCTTGATGAATTTTTCAAATATTTTAGCAAAGGTTTCAGAGCACTCATGGAACAAAAGCATTAAGGATTGCTTGTCATAGTTAATAAAGTTTGCTTGGATCTCACTTAATTTTTCTGCTTCACTTCACAAAGTAATTGAAACTTCCTTTTCGCTTCAAGCAAACCCCCCCCTCCACCCAGAGCTACAGTCTTAAAAAGAACATCTCTGTTGGTTAGCAATTCGGTGGAATTTTTCTGAATGTAGAACTAGGTCCTCAAATCGTTATTGAGCTAGTGGTCATTCAATCCTTGGAAGGGAAATGAGTTAAATCTGCAAGTGGCTTCTGGAGGCCAAAGAACATCTAAGGAGCAAAAGGGCTTATTACAGCTCAAGCACTGAAAGCATCTCTTGAGTAAGCCTGGAAATGTGATCCCAGATGAAAAGTAGAGATGATGGAACTGTCCCTCTGGAGCAAAGAAGTTAGGAAAAACTGAGCTCCAACTGGCAGCAAAACTGAAGATGGGTAAAATGACCAACTTCTTGTGCTCCCATGTCTAGCTGTTTGCTGCTTTATTTTAAGTGGTTCTCTAGAAAATTGCCTTTTCCAACAAATAAAAACAACGCTGGAACTCTTAACCGACTCTTGGAAAACCGCTCCCTCCTTCCTTCCTTCCACCCATGTTTTGTTCTGGGTTAACAGTAAAAGACAAAACAGATTGTTGACTTTACCAGAAAATTTTCGGGACAGATTTTGATGCCGTGGCTGCCGAGGTGAACAAAAACCTCAGATTGCACATCCTCTCTTCTCCAGGCAAAAGCTTATTTTTGGAGCGATGTGGGTGGGTTTTGAGGAGCTCTTCTGTTTTTGTTTTAAAGCATTTGGTAAGAAGACACTTGACTTTGAAATTTTATTTTCATGTGTACTGGCTTGAGAGACCTGACCTCCCACCTCCACTCAATCTGCCTTGTCAACTTTCATTTTTAACTAAGTAATCAGCTAGTTGACATAACTTGTGTATTTTAAAAGCAATCATATGGGAGTAATTTGGCCTTTTTTTTTTATCAAGTTGAGTGTTAATTATTTTGATCTGCCTCTTGAATGGTGGGTTGTTAATAGTAATATTAGTCGCAGCTGGGCTGTGAGTGCTCGTCCCAACATTCCTTGGTTGAATGTTTCATAGGTCACTAAACAATTTTCTGTTGAAATGATTTATTTAAACCCCAGTTCTCAACCTGTCTTCCCCCAATCCCTAAGGATAATTAAATAGCCAGTCCTGTATGTCTAACTGGTTACTTGCTGTTCAAGAATTCTCATTTAAATGTTCATATCTTATGCACAGAGAATGATTTATCCTGGGAAGAAAGCTTTGTAAATACTGGGTTTTTTAATTCAATTTAAATAAATTTTGAAGAGAATAGCTCCATGGATTGAGCATAGTACTTTTGTCATCTAAGAAAATATTGAGAAAATTTCTTCAATATAGAGTAATATAATATTGGGTGGCTGACACTTTTTTATTACTTTGACATGGCTTCTTTTTTATTTTTTATTTTTATTTTTTTAAGATTTTATTTATTTATTTGACAGAGATCACAAGTAAGCAGAAGAGGCAGACAGAGAGGGGTGGGAAGCAGGCTCCTCCATGAGAAGAGAGCCTGATGCAGGGCTCTATCCCAGGACCCTGAGATCGTGACCCGAGCCGAAGGCAGAGGCTTAACCCACTGAGCCACCCAGGCGCCCCGGCTTCTTTTTTCTTTTAAAGAATGTATTTAAATATTTGAGACAAAGTGTGCATGTGCATGTGCATGTATGGGAAGGTGGGTAGAGGGAGGGAGGGAGAGAGAGAGTGTGCTCCAAGCAGACTCTGTGCTAAGTGTGGAGCCTGACTCAGGACCCATGACCCCGAGATCCTGACCTGAGCCAAAACCAAGAGTCCGATGCTCAACTCACTGAGCTGCCCAGGCGCCCCCACTTTGACGTGGCTTTTTGATTTTGTTCATATATCCAAGTGCAGAATCCTACCTTACACATAGGTGTGCAGGCGGAAGGGGTCCTAAATTACAGTACTTTAAGGTATGCAAAACCAAGGAATTTCATTGTGACTGCATTATAAGTCACTATGCAAGCGAAGCACTTGAAAAATATTTTGACAGTCTTGACTAGGTTTTCTTGCCATTTTTTAACCAACTGCATCATAATATTAGGTTTCTTAGCTTAGCTCACACTGTCTAAAGGTTACAAGTTCAGTATCATTTAAGACAGACTTGAATTATCTCATGTAAATGATGGTTCTGTGAGAACTGTAACTTAACAGAAATATAAGAAAAATAGGAACTAGAGGCAAAAGCCCCACAGGGTATAAAAGGGTCATAACCTTTCTCTGAGCAGGCGAACTTAATTGATGTTATAGTTTTTCAAGAGCGCTCGATCGTGTGAAGGAATACTGTAACAGGATTGAAAGCAAACATAAAACACTAATAAGGATTAAATTAACTGTACATCCTACTTCTTGGGGGGATTAAGGCTGTGGTTTTCTATGAAATTATTTAATTGCAAGTGGAATAAAATGAATTCCCTGGTTTTGCCTGTCATAAAGTATTGTAATTTATGACACCTTCCATGTATAGACCCATGTATAAGGTAAGATCTTCTCTTAGATGTGTGAACAAAATCAAAAAGCATCCAAGCAGAGAAAGACATTACCTGGGGTGCCTGGGTGGGTCGGTTGATGAAGCATCTGCCTTTGGCTCAGGTCATGATCCCGGAGAGTCTACTTCTCCTTCTCCCTCTGCCTGCCACTTCCCCTGCTTGTGTGCGCGCTCTCTCTCTCTCTCTCTCTGTCTCTGGCAAATGAAAATTTTTAAAAAAATGTTACCTAATATTATATTACTTTATATTGTTCTCTCTCTCTCTCTCTCTTTCTGGAAATAAAAATCTTAAAAAAAAGTGTTACCTAATATTATATTACTTTATATTGAAGTAATGTTCTTTTTTTTAAAAGTGATGTTCTCAATGGTTTCTTAGATGATAAGATCACCGTGCTCTTAAAAATCTTAAGAGGGAAGCTGTAAATGAATTAAAAAAAACCTTCTTAGATGATAAGGAGTAGAAAACATGTCGACACACAGCTGATGTTTTTTAAAGGTTTTATTTACCTATTGGAGCAGGAGCAGGGATGAGTGGGTGAGGGAAAGGGAGAGGCAGAAGCAGACTCCCCGCTGAGCAGGGAGTTGGACCTTGGAGATGAGGACCTGAGCTGAAGGCAGATATTTAGCGAACCGCACCACCCAGGCGCCCCTGAAAGATGGCTGATTTTATGAACAGCCCTTTTGTGAATCGAAAATATCCTCTTAGACTTCGTTGTAGAGGATGGAAGGAATGAGGACCACAGTCAGTGTGGATGTTGGGAGCCCTGGGAAGTGTGCCATATTGTTGTCTCTGGAGTGCCTTGTTCAGGGAGACCTGCATTCTCGTTGAAGGGCCTACATGGGCCTACATTGGCCTTCCTGGTAACTGAGATGAGATTAAGACTTTGTATGCTGTCGGGAAAAGTACCGAGCACACCCAATTCTTCTCCATTTCAAGATGATTCACAGCTGGAAGAGATGGCAAGGAGTTATGTGGGTTTTTTTTTATTTCCTTCTTTTTCTTTGAAAGAATCTCAACAGAAGATGATTATAGGTAAGAGAGGGCTCTTTGATCCGGTTGGCCTGGTGCAGTTCAGGCTCACACCTGTTGTCCCAGCGTGATGGTTAGTAGGGCCCCCTTTCACTCTCGGATGTGTCCTGGTGTGGACTGTCACTCAAGGTCACCCTGAGGTCAGGAAATGGGATGTTTGCAAAAAGAACTTGAGTTAAAAATGATTTGAGATAGTTTTGCTTCAAGAAAAAAGGCTAAGTGAACTTTAAATTAGCCTAAGGTGGAATGAAGCACCAGCAGGTTGACCTCCTGGCCGGGCAGGTTATGCGAACTTTGGGAGAATGCTGCTCAAAGAGGCCAGAAAGCTGTACATACTGCTGCCTGACAAGGAGCCCTACTGAATAGAGTTGAGTCTGATTCTGACGGCATGCCGGGGCCATCGTTGTGAACATCCCTTATGGCCCTCGGCACGCGTGAGGATAGAGTCCCAACTCTGACTCTGTTCTGTTCTGTAGGATTCCTTTTCAGACATCAGTAGAGATGGTTTTGGCTCCCTCCATGGAGCCTGTGTGTGCAAGTTGAATGCATGGTATGCAGCCGTGTCCCTCCAGGGCCTGCCAACATTTTATTTTTGAAACGAGCGGTAAGGCAAATCTGCTCTATGCACCTCCTCCCAGGGCATAAGGAGGAGTAGCAATGAAGCGTTCTTTCCTGTTTTATTTGTGCACTTTGTTTTTTAAAGCTGGTTACAGTGCTGTAGGCTAAAGTGTGAATTATGGTTTTGTGCCCAGCGATCACATATCATCAGCCTCGGGAACACCGTAAGACCCCGAGCCATGCAGAAATGTCCAAATAGTGTAGAATAGGTGTTTTGGAATCAGATTTATGTGTTTATTGGTATGTCGTGTGGTTTAGTGGCCTTGGAGCTAGGAGACTGATTCCTGCACGGTATTAGATGACCATGGATAAGTCACTTAATCCTTCTGTGCCTTCGGTCCCTTTTCTACTTTCTGAAGCTTAAAGAGGATACAGAAATCCTCTTCTGGGGTTAAAGAAGGGAATTGCTTGCTTCTAGGAGATGGATGCACTTGCTCAGCTTCGTGTCTCACTTGCCAACATAGGGGAGGCCCCGAGCAAGCATAACGCGCTTCAGGGTGTGGAGGGTCCCTGGACAAGAATTAGCCCCCAAGTGTAGCGGCGGCTGGAAAGGCTTGCATGATTAGGTCTAGTTTTGGGGGCACTGGGGTGGGTCAACTCCCTTTCCAGCAAACTGGAGCCTTGAGTGGCAGGCCCCCCAGTGAATCCGTAAGCCCGGGCAGGGTGGGATCCCAGTCGAGCCCTTGCTGAGGACAGGAAAACCTCGTTATTTGGGCAGCGGTGGGTGAAGACAGTTAAGCTGCTTGCCAGCAAATATCTCCTGAAGATCACTCGATTCCCAGGTAGCAGCTGGTAAGTGCCCCCGAAGCAGTGCGGTTCGGAGGGGAGTCAGCGCAAGGAGGAAGGATGGAGCCACAGATCTCCGGGTTTTAAAAAGTGCCTGAGCTCATAATGTCCAGATTCATTACGTAGAAGTTTTGGAAGTTTTGGAAACCCTCTCGGCATGCACTCCAGGGAGCCGCGTGCCCCTGTGGTTCACGGTCGAGGGCTTCAAGTGTGGACTGTTATGGTGGTGTGAACAGGCTTATTTAGATCTGCTGACTTCTAGTTTCAGGGACTATTAGAACACTTATTAGGATTTTATTATTTCAGTCGATTGCAAGTGGTTTCCCTGGATTCCTTTGTATTGAAGTCTAGTTGACACACTGTGTTCCGTTGGTTTCAGGTGTACAACCTAGTGATGTGCCCATTGTGTACGTTAAGTGGTGCTCATCACGACAGCTGTAGTCCCCATCTGTCACCAGACAACAGTATTGTTATATTATTGACTAAGTTCCCCATAGGACGTATTTATTCATTTTGTACCGGGGAGTTTGTGTCTCTCAGCCCCATCACCTGTCTGGCCCATCCTGCACACCTTCTTTATCCATTCATTTTCTTTATCCATTCATTCGTCTGTGGATGGGCACTTAGGTTGCTCTGATATCTTGGCTCTTATAAATAATGCCGCTGTAAACAGGGCGCATCTGTCTTTTCCATTTAGTGTTTTCATTTCTTTGGGCAAATACCCAGTATTAGAATTACTGGATTATATGGTATGTCTGTTTGTAATTTTTTAAGAAGCCTCCATACTTTCTCCACTGTCACTGCATCGATTTACATTCCCACCAACAGGGCAAGAGGGTTCCCTATTCTTTTTTCTTTAAAGATTTCATTTGTTTATTTAGAGAATGAGCAGGTGAGCAGGGTGAGGGGCAGTGGGAAAGGGAGAGAGAATCTTAAGCAGCCTCTGGACTGAGTGTGGAGCCTGACATGGGGCTCGATCTTAGGGCCCCAAGATCATGACCTGAGCCAGACACTCAGTCAACTGAGCCACTGCATCACCCCGACAGTTCTAGTTCCTTACATCCTTGCCAACACCCATTATTTCTTGTCTTTTTGATACTAGCCATTCTGACAGGTGTGAGGTGATATTTCATTGTGGTCCTGATTTGCATTTCCCTGATGATGAGTGATGTTTTGCATCTTTTCATGTCCTGTTGGCATGCTGCATATCTTCTTTGCAGGGGGAGGGGGAGTCTGTTCATGTCCCTTGCATATTTTAATCAGATTATTGTGTTTTCTTTGGGTGCTGAGTTTTATGAGGTCTTATGTATTTTGTATATTAACCTCCCATCGGATGTATCATTTGCAAATGTCTTCTTCCATTCAGTAGGTTGGGGTTTCCTTTTGTTGATGGTTTCCTTGGCTGTGCAAAAGCTTACTCTCTTGATGTAATCCCAATCTTTTATTTTCCCCTGGATTCTTTTAATTGAAAAATTGCATAGAGAAAGACCCAGAGTACACTAGAACTGGAAGTAGCCTATAGGGCATCCAGTGTGAAAGGGCAAACTGAGATCCTAAAAGCTAAGTGCTTTGCTTGGATACAGTTTATGAAATTGGTCTTATGGCCTTAACCTCCATCCTGACAGACTTGCACTGAGGGTAAGTTAGTCTGTTAGTGGCCATGGGAAGAATGTTTTGCTTTAATTCATTACTGCTTTTCAGTCCTTCACCCTTTGATAGAATGGGAATCATATTCTGTTTGTCAGTTGTGTAAGTTTAAATTGGCTTCTAAAGCAAAAGTCTGCAAAGGGGCCCGTTTATTATCTCTACAGATGTCCCCCCCATTAGCTTTGGCAGGCTTCCAGCCCTGCAGACGTAATGGACTGAAACCTCTGCCGTTCCCAGCTTTTGGCATTCAGAGATTGGAATGTATAAACTGAACCACCCCGCGGAGGTAGACGTAGCTTTAGTCTCATAATCTATTAAAATACAGCTACCCTATTTAGCCTGCTACTAAATGTAGAATGTAGAAGTTGCCATTGAACTTGGAGAGGCAGGGTTAAGGAAGAGGAAGTACGCTCACTGCGGAAGGAATCAGAAATACTCAGATTTCTCTATGTATCTCTAAGTACCTCAGTCAACTAAGAAATGAAAGCTTGGGTCTATGTCTGTGGTTCTGAAACCCTTTCCAGCCCTCCCCTTCATCCCAAACAAGTATTTATTGAGGGCAACTCGGTCAGCTCCTGTGGCTCTTGGGGTGCTCAGGTGAGTAACAGAAAGCCTTGGCTGCTGGAGAAGCACTCAGTCTGGAGCTCATTTGGCGGCTGATGTTTAACCGCTCTGCCCTCCACGGGAGGCCCCTGGGTGCCCTTGAGCCACAGAAGCATGCGAACGTAAGATCTTAGAGCTCCTGTGAATGTTGGAGCCAGACAGGAGGTCAGAAGTCATGTTACAAGAATGAACTCTTTGAGAGCCAGAGGTGGGGAGACTCTTGCCCCCAATGTACACGGCCACTCTGTGGCCGCCGGTTCGAGGACCACGGTTTCTCATCCCTTCCTCACGGCTCCTTAAATGATACTGTGTGGGATTGCACTTGTTCTTTTGCGATCCAACAGAATGTGGTTTGGTGTCCTCTGTGATGACCATTTGCAGAGTACATAAGTGAGAAGGGATCACCATCCTTTTCTAAACCGTTTTGATAATTTGTCTTCAGTACGCTTGGCTCACTGAATTTTTACTGGCAACTTTATCTGCCCACACGGTCTCAGGAACTGGCTATGGTCTATTTTACCAATGATTGCCCCGCACGGTGTGTTCTGTAAGTGAGACAGTCTTCAGTGTGCAGAGTCCTTGGCGGACCTGTAAATCCACAGACTTTGGAAAATACCTCTAAGACCCACAGGGTGGGAACCACTGAACAGAACCATTGAAAACATATGTGTATGCTTTTATGTAATGATAACATTTGGAGCTTGGGTCTTGGAATTTGATATGATGAACTGAAATGCTTTTAAACTTGAATCATCTCCATGCATACCTGATTCGTGCCTTCACTGCATTTGACCTGAAATGCATGAAGCTGTAAGAACTTGAGAAGGCCGCTCTGATAGCACGTGAACACTCGGAGCTGATGAAGGACCTGCTACAGTATTTCGTCCTTTCTGCACAGCTCCCGAGGGATTGCTTGCGAACATCTCACTACCCAGCCATTTGCCACGTCTGATCTTATTGTCGAAAATGTATGGCCTCTGACCTAACATCTAGGGTAGGACGTGGCTCCATCTTTCTGCAGAGAAAAGCTTGCGAAACAGCTGCAACTATTTAGGAGAGATGAGTAATGCAGAAAATAGTGCATATTTGCAGGTTTTAACAGGCTTGTTTCCTTTTTCTACCAAAAAGTAAAGAAAAACTTACAGGCTGTGATTTAGAGAAAAAAAAAAAAAACCAGCTTTGAAAATAAAATCATTCCAACTTGAGCTTATTAAATAAGGGTAGAGATGCTTAATATTCTCATATTCTGAAGCGATTTCCCTGTCAGTGTTCATATCCCGTCGCAGAGGGTCTACTGGGAACAGGGAACCTCTAGATAGCCAGGTCTCAAACTCCACAGGCTTTCAAGATAGTTTTGATGGGGACACTTGGTAGGATGTTGTCGTAACTGGGATGGAAATGGGAAGGAGAGTGCAGGGCTAGCATGATCTGTACTAGACTCTGAGCTCCTTCAGGGCAGAAGTGGCTCATTTCTTGTCCTCGGAATTTGGCGCCATGCCTGTCATATGTGAGGTAGCCAATAACTGCTCATTGACTAGAGAAAGAAAGGATAGCTCATGGGAATATAGACAGAGCAAGCGTGGGAATGGTGAAAGGGTAATGAAATTGGGATGAAAAGGTGAAGTTGTCAAAATGAGGTGGAAACCGTGGGGGTGTGCCTTCCAGGCAGCCACCTAAACTATAGATGAAATGGAATAAAACGTTAAGAAACAAGAAACTGGGGAGGTTGTAAAGAATCACGTATTTGGCTTTGGGGCTAAAATTCTGCAGCTGTGATCAGGGAAAATGCTCTGCTTAACAGCCTGAGTAATGAATAAAAAGAATTTTCAGAATGAAAAGAAATCAGCAAGCTCTGTGACTTTCCATAGAAAGGCCCATTGCTGCCCACCTCCCCATCTTTGACAAGAATGACCTTTTACCCATCCAGGGTGTCCTCCTAAAATGAATTGATACTGTTTGCATTAGTAGGGTCTCTCAATAGAGAATAGGACGGTCTTAAATGTCTTAGTTACCCTAGGAAGCATAGTTTTTAGCTGTGTCAGAAACAGTGGATATGCTTAGATTTTCAACAGCATTCATACCTAGATCTCTTTGAGATCATTCACTGTGTTCCAATCCAGAAACCTATGTGTTCCTATTACCATTCCTGAAAGATGTAATTCATATGGGAGTTATTAAAGAAAGGTTCATATCTGATTCTTATTTACCATTTCATTTCCACTTTTACAATTATGATGCATGTGTATTGAAGTTCAGAATGTCTTGTCTAAATTTTAGGATGAAAACAGGAAGTAGTGACTAAATTTAAGTGTGTTTTCTTATTTGAGAGATTTAAACCCATGTTTTGGAGTTTGTTTTGTTTTGGTCATCACTCCCAATTTAAATGTCATTGTTGTTTCTGGTGGCCAGAACAGCTAGCTTGTGGAGACTAATAACTTGTGTTAAGCTCATATCTGAGGCCAGTTCGGATGGAATTCTTAACTCCAAAAGGTTGATGAGCGACAGATTCTCGAAGTTCAGCATAGAGTGGTCTATGTGACCCAGGGCTTCCACTGCTAGGTATGTATATACCTAAAAGAATTTGAAACCCTTTGGGCAAAAAAAGAAAAGAAAAGAAACAGAACTAAGGTTGGATATTATTAAGATTTTAGTGTTGCCAAGAGCGTTTCCGGTCAATGTCTGTATCCAACGTCAAAATAAAAATCAACTAGTTTAATAAATAACTTAACAATGATTGTGGCTGCATTATTCAGGATTGTGAAAAGGTAGAAACAGTCGAAATACCATCGACTGATAAACAGATAAACAAAACATGGTATAGTCCACACAGAGGAATAACATTCAGCCATGAAGGGAAAGGAAGCACTGAGACGCTACAACAGATGAACCTTAACAACTTGAGGCTTCACGAAAAAAGCCAGTACAGAAGGACTCCATGTTTTCTATTTCCTTTTATATAAGATGTCCAGAATAGGCAAGCCCACAGAGACAGAAGAGAGATTAGTGGTTGCCTAGACCTGATGTACGTGGGTGGGTGGAGGGGATGGAGTGGCAGTGACTGCTAATAGGTATGAAATTTCTTTTTGGGGTGATGCATACATTCCAGAATTAGATACTAGTGATTGCACAACTCAGTGACTAAACTAAAACCCAATGAACTGTACACGTTAGGTGCATAAGTTGGATGGCATGTGAATTCCGTTTTAATTAAAGAGTAGTTGGGGGAAGATATTAAAAAATATTTGGGGCTGGGGGATAAGCAACAGGTCTAGCTCCATGTTGCACTCATGAATTTCCCATTTGCTTTTTCCTAATGGCTAATGTCAGGGTTCACTGGATTGATAAGGGATACAAAAATTCCAAACTGGATGGCAGGAGACCCCAGGTAACTTAGTAAGCCATGCCGCCTTGGACAGTTTCACCCATATTTACAGGGAACTTAAGCTTTTCTTACATAGACTGAGGGACTCTGATCTCAGGGTCATGGGCTCCTTCCAGTTCTTAGTGGTCGGAAACTTTGATAGCCTTTACTTTACGTGGAACCTTGGTTCACTGTTTTCCATCCTCCAGAGAATGCGGGCAGTGTTTTGGCAGGTGAGGAGCGGGTAAATGGCATATTTTCAGAATAAAGGCCTGAGGGTATTTGGAGAAGTGTGAGAGAAAAAACTAGCTTGTCTTAGTCCGTTTTGGTTCCCATAACAAAATCCCCCAGACTCTCTAGCGTAAACAACAGAAGTGTATTTCTCAGGGTTCCAGTGACTGGGAAGTCCCAAGGTCAGGGTGCCCCAGAGATTCGGTCTGCTGTGAGGGTCCCTGGGGGCCCTTTTATAAGGGCGCTAATCCCATTGATGGGGGCTCCAACCTCATGACCTAACTACTTCCCAAGTCCCACCTCCAACTACCTACACATGTTCGGTGTCAACATGTGAAATCGGGGGTGACACAGGCATATTCAGCTGATACAAAGCTATGTGTTTGAAAACAAACATTATTTGTCAGATCACTGGCTGAGGGCGTGCACGTGTGGTTCATTCCTGCGACAAAATCGTTAATGCTGATGACCCTTACCCAGGCGCCTCTTGACATCTCTGCCGTGGCCTTCCCAGCTGGCTGTCCTGGCCCGGCTTGCTGTCCGAAGGGCGAACCACGATCAGCATTTGTTTTACCAAAAGGCCCCTTCCCCCTCCCCCTTCCTACCCTTAGCCAGGCTCTCCAGACTCGACTTACCTGTTTCTTGGGGTGGGAGACAGCAGTGCGGTTGGAAGGAGCTCGAGGGGGGGCCAGGCCCAACAGCAGCACCCACGGAGCTATGCGAGAGGAAACCAGGAGTTGACAAGCTTTCACTGAAAAGTCACCATTGTGGAGGTTGTTATGAAATAAAGATTGTGTGAGAGCCACTACAGAGGGTTGTTTTCGGGACAGCCCTCACAGAGGATGTTTATTTCTCTCCGAGCCGCCCGCGATATGGTAAGCTTTTCATCCCTTCTTTAGCAAGGCATTCCTCTTGGCGCTTTTAGTGTCTGATCCTGCTAAGAAGTAGGAAATGTTAAGAGGCCATTGTTCTAAAGAAACGATCTCTGAATATCAGTGCGAAGTGTCATCTGTGGCCACACACACGTTCATTTATGAAATGCCCCGTGAGAGACCGGGAGCAATGATGGGTTTCCATCAAAGTTCAGTCTCCAGACCAGGGCTATTTAAAATTGTAAAACCGTTCTTACCGCGTTCTGTACTGTGTTCTATGCAGGGTACGGATATGGCTTGTGACCTTTGTCCACTGGCATTTTTAGGGTGGAAACGAGTGAGCCGCCGTTTCCCCCTGCCCCTTCTCTGTCCAGTTTCTTTTTTCAGTGTCTTTGTTTCCATTATTGTATTTGATGTGTCTGGGAGTCTTTTCCTTACTCAGAGCCCTGCCTTGTCACTTTCTCTTTTCTATGAGAGATGGGTAGCTTTTGCATTTGGGTACTCCGATAGAAAGGAGAAGGAACGGTAGAATTTCTGCAGTTTAGTTTTCCAGAAAACGTTGCTATTTTGGCCTTCCATGCTGTTACCCAGTGTTTGTTCCATTTCATTTCCCAGGAGCAGTTAATACACGTTACAACGAAGGCCAGAAATGGTGCTTTTCTGGTGCGCACCGCGGCGTGTCCTGAGGCATGTGGTTTGAGAGCTGGCTTTCCTTGAGTATCTGGTTTTTGTTTTCTTCTCGGATACGTTGGCTCTTTTTCCTTCATCAAACCCAAGTTGTCTTGAGAGAAAGAAAGAATGGTGTAAAGTGCAGTTAGCAGAGTCTCTCTTCCCAAAGGGGAAAATATGTGTTTGAAGAAATAAAGAAGAAATAAAATAATAAAGAGAAATAAATGTTATTTGCATGTTTATTTAACTCTTTGCTCCTAAGAAGTCTTCTGGGATTAATGTTTTTGGTAATATGAATCGGCTGTTTGATGTCTTTTGAAAGGAAAAAACCGCCTTGCCGCCTGGGTCCGTTCTCTGGTCACTTGTGTCTCTGGCAAGGACACCATGGTCAGGTGGAAGGAAAATGAATGTTCTTTTTTGGAACACAAATTCAAAACATCTAAATATATACAACACAAGTGAATTTTCCTTAATAAATCACCCTGTTGACCTGCTCTCTGAATACATCTAGAACTTTTGTGAAGCTTTTGAGTAGCATCCTGTTCCAACTGTTGACCTTAATGCTTGTGGCTTTAAAATAACATCTTCGTTATCTTGCTTCATCTGAAAAGGAAATATTTTGAGTAAGAGATTTTGCCAGATAATTACCCTTTCACATATCAAACTGTTTTAAAAAATGTTCTAAACATCTCAAAATATTTCTGGAATATTTATTCCCCTGCCTTATAAACAGAAGGATTAAAAACTGTAATCAGTTAAGGAAGACCTACGGTCATCATCATGAAAATCTTGTAAGAAATGGTGCACTAAAGCAGTGATGTCCTCAGGGCTCTGTTTAATTCAGGGCAGAACTGAATGTCCAGAAGTCAGCAGAGTTGGTTAAATATGCAACTAGAATATTTGTGTGCAAAATAAAGGCTGTGTCTCGGAAGGTAGCTCCAATATTCTACAGTAAATTTCACAGATTTTGAATGTTTTTTCTTGTCCTTTTTTTTTGGGGGGGGGAGTGTAGACCAAGATTTCCCTTGCTTATTGGGTTGTTTCAGAAGTTGAAGCAATGTGTGAGTGAGCCATCGTTCTACTTCTAGGGTTGCTGATTGAATAAGTTCAGTGTATCAGGAGGCTATAAAAAGAACACTTTTAAAGCCTCTCCATATGCTTGATTAAAAGAAATAACATTCCCATCTTTCCACACCGAACCTTAATTTATTTTCCTTTGTCTCTGCCGCATCCCTTAAAGAATTGCGCCAGTCTTTTCAACCAACCTTTGAATTTTGCTGATCTCCCCTCTGTACCTTATAAGATTCAGTGCCTGGACATCGGGGCATAGGTACAGGGCAATCTTTTCTGTTGAGTTTTTAGCACCCCTGTACATTTTGTCTTCAGGGTCCCCTTTATCCAGCCGCACATTTTTCTTGGGCTGCGCACCCCAGGAGCTCGGGTTTATTAGATAAAAGTGATCTGTCTCCTTCGCCAAAATATTTGATTTTTCTCTTCCCCCATAGGCTTTATTTTTGTAAATGTGCAGTGATTGCACCTTTATTGTCAAGTTTGCCAGCCTGCTTGATATGGAAATGAGCCTTACTGGTTTCTACTTCCCAGGGTCCCTTCTGGAACCCTCCTCATGAATAGGAATCGAAGTGACAAGCACCAGTCCCTCGGGCACAGTGGCTGTTTGTAAAGACGGCCTACACATGTTGGCCAAAACAATTTCACCCTTGACTTACTTCAGAACTGGCTGGTGGATACCATCTGGTCACCGTGATTTATCTACTCCTGGTTTGTTGATTAGATGTGTTTACCACTATTTGATCTAGTACCTCTGACCTGCCGAGTTCAGTGTTCTGGTTTGGGAATGCGGATCTCCTTAGAAGACAAAGAATTCATTCAGTCCATCGACCATCTCCTCTTTAGTCCGGTGACTGTGACGGAGTGGGTCCGCCCATGCTCTGGATGGCTTCCGCCTTTTGACAGAGCGCGGCCTCGGAGGCTCTTGGCTCGCCACTCTCTTGCGAGTTGCTCCTGCCTGGTTTTTAGTTCTGCGGGCTTTTCTCTCTCCTCCGTCTGGACTAGCCCGTTACCTCCTCAAAGTATACCTTCCCTTCTTTTCACTCTGCCTTTTAGCCACGCGAAAGCTTCCCTTTCTTTTCTCTCTGCAGCTCTCTCGAAATCTTGAGGACTTGGGAGCACTTACTCGGAGGTAACAATAGGTGAGGCTTGTTTTTCTGTCTATTTTTAAACCAGTCTCCAGGCATCTTGCGCGTTGTTTACTCTTGGAACCCTTTCTCCCTCAATAATGCCTGGTTTTGCCAGAGCTTCTTAGCCTAAAATAGGAAAAACACATTGAATCAGTTTGGAACTTTTCTCTTTCTCATCACGGTGTCGGATTTAATAGTTCCGCGATCGCCCTCACGGGCCTGGTGCCCCTCCGTCCTATATACTACTCAGGACCAAGGCCAGGGTATCTCCCGGAGCACCTGTTCCTCCCTCCCTCCCCGCACGCTCCGCCCACACATTCTTCTAGAAACACTTGTTCAGGAAGCCCTCGTTTTTCATCTTGGCAGGTTAAGCGTTATGTTGATGAGTTTTCTTTTTCTTATTCATGTCTGTGGATCTTCTGTATAATTGTAAGGGGGTAAATGGAGGGAAATCTATGGTACCCGTCTAAAACCTAGCAGAGGAAGATGTATTTGACAGAAATATTTAAGAGATAGAGTATGAAGAGGTGATCAGGTGCTAAACTGACAGACGATCTGAGGTCGATACACTCTCATCAGAAACATCAAAAAAATAGGCACTTAAATGCATCACAATTGTGCAGGGAGCTGTCATTTCCATCTTTGTTCTTCCTTCCTTTGATGTGACAGGGAACAAACTCCCTTCATCTCGGGGTGGGTTCATTGTGGTTTTTCCCTTTTTTTTTTCTTCTCTAACATACGTTTATCCTCAGATATTCCAAATTTCTGAATCATCTACCTTTATTGGATAGAGCTTTTGGCCAAGCCACTGCCATGAGGGAGGAGCCAATTTTTTTTTGTCAGGACAGTGCAGAGGACTGAATGCTCGCCCCATACACACACATTTTCGGAAAAGCAAGATGCGTGTTTAAGGAAGGTAAATATTACTGTCGTTCACTCTTGCGAATCGTGAGTGCAGGAATTCTAGAATGCAAATTGTTCATAGTTGATAGGTAGAGATACTTGGATGTTGATACCAAGTTGAGTCCTCAAAATCCTTGGGCCAGGCTATATAAAATTGCTTGCTACCTGACCTTTTTGACCTAAAGCAATGGCAGTTTCATATGAAGCAACCTTTATTTTTCATTAATCTCAAGGTTAGAACAGGCATTTCAGAACTAAAGAAGAGATTGCCTAGCATGTAATCCCAGAGTGGTATTGCAGTAGTCTGGAGTTTTACCAACAGACAGTTTATATTTGGCTAAATAAAGCTAAATTGCTCTTTGGTGGGTAAATTTTAAAAATAAATGCTTCCGAAGATGACGACTGCTTGTAGTAGTAACAGTAATAAGAAAACAACTTAATTTTCCTTCTTTTTTTTTTTTTTTTAGATTTTTTATTTATTTACTTGACAGAGAGAGATCAGAAGCAGGCAGAGAGGCAGGCACAGAGAGAGGAGGAAGCAGGCTCCCTGCTGAGCAGAGAGCCCGATGTGGGACTCGATCCCAGGACTCTGAGATCATGACCTGAGCCGAAGGCAGCGGCTTAACCCACTGAGCCACCCAGGCGCCCCTTCCTTCTTTTTTTTTTTTTAAAAAAGATTTTATTTATTTGACAGAGAGAGATCACAAGTAGGCATAGAGGCAGCCAGAGAGAGAGGGGGAAGCAGGCTCCCTGCTGAGCAGAGAGCCCAACTCAGGACTCGAACCCAGGACCCTGAGACTATGACCCGAGCTGAAGGCAGAGGCTGTAACCCACTGAGCCACCCAAACGCCCCGAACAACTCTTTCTTTAAGTGTAGCCAAACCTGAAGCACAGAAAGGATCCCCCTTCTGGAGAATACAGAGTTCTCTTCTGAGGGCAGTATTTATACTGGCAATAGCTAGCATTGAGGCACCATATACATTTACTGCTTTTCGTGATTCTCTGAGGTAGGTTCTGGTTTTGTCCCTATTTTCTGGAAGACTAAATAGTTTCCAAGTGAAGAGACTGACCCAGAATTAACACAGAATTGAGTTCAAATTCTGTCCTTTTTAACTCTGAAGTCCTTATGCTCTCCGTATCCCGTGGAGCCTGCCTACCCCAGACTCACAGCAGGTACTGTGTGTAGAAAGCTTTTCTAGTCCCTTTATTTAGTGAGTGTCCTCTCCTACTTGCGACTGTCTTCATTTGTTTTTTTACTGAAAAAGCAGCTGGGCTTCTGTCTGCTCTCCCAGGGCCACCAAATTTGTCAGTGCTATTATAAGAGTTTTAACCAATAAGCAAAATGCGTCATGACCTTTTTTTTTTTTTAAAAAAGAAAAAAAAAAAGGTGCCAGGCTTATTTTGTAATAATCCCTGGCATAATTTGTGTTTCTGTTTGCTCCCACAAATCCTGAAATCATGAAAATCCTGAAAAAATCATCTCATAAGGATGAAACCATGCCCCTTTAAAAACAAGTTTTACTTGTTTGAGAGAGAGTGTTCTGGCACACAGAAGAGTGTGAGTGGGGCAGGGGGGAAGGGGTAAAGGGGTAGGAAGAGGGAGAGAATCTGAAGCAGATTCCCACCACTCGCACCGAGTGCAGAGCCCAAAGCAGGGTTTGATCTCCCCATCCATGAGATCATGACCTGAGCCAAAACCAAGAGGCAGACACTTAACCGACTGAGCCACCCAGGTGCCCCCAAACCATGCCTTTTTAGAAGTACGCCCTACGCTAACCCTTACCCATCCGGTCATTTAGGCAAAGTGAAAGCTCAGACTTGTGCTACCAAGCATCTCCCCAAATGTTTGTGAAACTCGAGATTGAACTGTGCTTCTTCCCTAAGCTTATGGTAGTATTATCATTCTGTATGATTGAGTTTATCACAGTAGAGTTACTCTTGAGTTAGGTTCATTGATGTTTTTATATTGGGCCAGGATGATATATTCAAAATAGAGATATCTATGGATAGAAACCTAAGCATTTTTCCCTGTAGCCTGGTCAGACTCATTCTAATTTAGGCCACTCATTTGCAAAAAGCAGGGCTCATAATGCTGGACATTTGCTTTTGCTTCAGCCTTTGAAATGGCCCCTTTCCCCCACATTGAAACTGATTTCCAGAATATGATTTAAAATCTTGCACTCGGGTAATATATGGGTTCCTTTAACCTTGGCTAGACTAGGGATTATGATGTAGTTTCAATGTAAGATTAGGAAGATTAAGAAAAGAATTAAGATGGGATCTTGCATGGTTTGTGATCCTGTAAAAGACAAAGAAAACAAAGCGAGCTCTTCTCTTTCATATTTCTAGTTACTGGTATCCATTTAAGTACATGAAAATATGTACTGAATTCCAACGGATAGGCACAGCACCACCCAGTGTTGCCTTTACACCAAGACTGACTGACTGTCTGTTGCCGATTGTTCTCATCCTTATAGACTTTTATTTTTATTATTTTTATTTGGTTCTTTGAAAGTAGTCTCTACCCCTAACACGGGGCTTGAACCCGCAACCCCGAGATCAAGAGTCGCACGTTCCACCGACTGAGCCGGACAGGTGCCCCGTGACCGTTTTAAAAATGACCTCTTGTTGCTTACTGTGGGAGCAGACAAACCAGGATCTTGTGCAAGTCACACATGTGCCTGCAAAGAGAAGTTTACTCTTTTATTATTTTCCTTTGAAGTACCCCTAAGTATACTCTTAAAATACATCATGGACCACATACCATTATTCGTTTTCCACATGGGATAAAACATCTTGAAGGGGAGAAACTGAAAGCAAGTATATTAAACTGAACGACCTTTTTTTCTGGCAGAAGGTCCTGGTATGAAATTGGTCCTTGAATTTTGCAAAGGAGGCTATATTTGCAGCTTTCCTTTTTCTAAGAAGGGCCATTTTAATAATTTTTGCTCTCACATCAAAGACTTTTCATAATTATAGCCACTAATTGCAGGAGTAATGGTGTGCCATCTGCAGGCTCTGTGTAATGGAAACAAGAGAGGAAAACATGTCCCTCTGCCTACTGAGACTCACCGCGGAACCTGAGGCCCCCGTGGCAGATTGCCACCCCTCGGCCCCGGGTCCGACAGCATCTTCCTTGTCCTTCTCCCTCACCCGGTTCTCATCCGTTCTTTCTCTCTCTCTCTCTCCTGTGGCCTTCATGATGGGTCACGTTCTGGGACTGGGGGGAGTGACTGGAGCTTCCCTTGGGGACCAGATATTCGACTGCATTAATTGCTTTACAAGTGAACAGTTGACCCATGACCCCCAAAATATACGGAAGGCAAGTTGGATACTGACGAAGTGAAACGAGCATCCGCTTACCCAGCCCAGGCCAGCTGTCTGATGTGGGACGATGAGCATCCGTCTCAAGCTTGACTCTGGCCCGGGTTTCTGAAGCTCTGCCGCCTGCCTTAAGTCCTATGATGGCACCGTTTTACAGTGACTCCAGTGTCCGCCCTGTGACAGCGACTTTCATTTCCTCTTAGAGGCTCAAACTAGAATGGCCTCTTTCCTTTCTTCCCCACCCAAAGCAGAAATGGTAACAGGCAGCCCTTCATTTTTGATTATCTGACAGTTCTGCACTCATGAGGGCTGGTCACCTCTGTTGCACTGGTGTTTTTCGGAACATTCGCATCTCTGTGGCCCTGGGGGTAACTGTGAGGTCTCTTATCTGGAGGCCTGCGTCTGAGGATGGCCAGGAATTGAACAGGCCTGTGGGGACTTGAGTGCAGAGCAAATGCCTGGTTTCTTTCTTTTCCTTGTCACTTGCTGGCAAAGCAGTAATCGCTGTTCCATCGTCTTCTGTAAGGAAGTCAATTTTTTCATGTCATCAATAAGTAATCACATTAATACTTGAATTTAGTGCTCAAGATCTGCCTTTACTTTTTGCTCTCTGTGATACTTAAGAAATGAGAGCCAAACAGTAGGTGGTTGGCATGGCAGCGGCCCAGCTGAAGAATTCCCTAATTGATACCTTACATTTTGCTTCAAGCACCTTTTTATCAGAGTTTCAGAGCCCAGAACAAACAGGGATTAATCCCAGTGTGGCGCAGAGGAATTGTGTAGTACCTCAGCTCCTTTGCTGTTTGGTGTGCTGGTCACATAAGGCATAAAAGCTCTCTCTTGAGACCTCGCTTGCAAAAATTGAATGGGGCATGTCAGTGATTTATTGCCTGTTGGAATATAAGTTTAGGGAAGCTCAGCCTTAAATGACTAGAGTCTGATACTTGTAAAAATTAAAGCATTAACACCGTCTGAGAGGTGGGGTGTTTTAAAATACATTTGAATGACTAGTGACCTGACATGTCACGCCAAGTAGCTTAAAAAAAAAAAAAAAAAAAAGCATTTGTGTGAGCAGTTTTCGCTTTGCCGATTTTGCTTTGTTGACCAAAAAAGGTAGCCAAACCCGATCCCCAAGGAGTCTGCTTATTCCGTTTGTTACGGGATCCTGCTTTTGAGTCCAGACGAACATCTCCTGTTTTGGACGCCTCAGAAAATGAACACAGCGCATCTGGCAATGCATGGGTTGTATTTGAGCGTGCACAAGTGCAAACTCTCCCTTCCAGTTTGTCCAGAGGCACCTCCAAAAAGCCCATCTGTTGAAGCCCCAGGGTGAGAAGCATGGGTTACGGTGGATTTCCCCGGGATAGTGTCAGCTCTCCTATCTTTTGAACTTGAGTTGTTCTAAGAGAAGATCAGAGGACCTTGGAGATTCTGAGGGTTAGGAGCTGCAGGAATTCTGATTATGGAGTAAGAGGGAGAAAGAAAATGCCTGCGGAGCAACAATTAAAATCCGTGTAACTTTCAAGAGTAGAGACCACGCCTTTTGCATTTTCTGCGCTGGTGGATGGCACAGTTTCTGTGTTGCCAAATTGGGTCAAAGGTTAGTCTGGGCAAAGTGAACCGTTGTTGATTTAGGCCTAGGGAAAGTTTTAAGGCAGCTTCCTCTTCCCAGATAATCTCTTGCGGTGGACTGTGGAAGTAACTAGTTCCGGAAGTGATAAAGATACTGCATTTTTTTAATCCTAAGGAACAGATCAAGTGTAATCAAATCGACAGATCTGATTGTAAAGGAAAGATTCTGAAATGGGGGATTGAGTGGTGCCAAGGAGCTAGTAGATTGCCATTAGGATAAATCCCGGTCAGACAGGGGCTTCTTTGCCTAACCAGGTAAGCTGGGAGGATCTCAGTAAAGAGTGGGACACCGAGAACTTAAGCAAAGTCAGTCTTCTGGGAAGGGCAACACCATTTCTCCAAGGCAGAATCTATGCTTGGCTAATGAATGACCTTGTGGTTTTCAGGGGACTAAAGCATATGTATGTGGACAAAGGGAAACCAGGGCACATGGTCTCCTTGGCCCTTCAAAAAGCTGTTGCACACCAAGCCAAGGAAACTGGAAGTAATGGGCATCACCACAGGAATGTGGGACTGTTCCATCAAACATTATGCAGCAGCCGACTCCGAGGAAGGAAGCAAAGGGTATGGGTAGAGAATTCTTTGGATAGCTATATTCGTGGTGCCTGCTCCACAAAATTAGGACCAAGACGTTTTACTTAGAGCTCCAAAAAATGACCTAGAAGAGGAAGTATACTCTGCAAACTGTCAGCAGAAGTTTTCTCAGGAGCAAAGAGCCTACTAAAAAGGAATAAATTCTAGGGTGTATGTCCCCAAAGACAGCAGGCCCCCAGGGGTTAGGGTATTTGATAATGGTGAGAAGAGGAGCTTTTTTGAGGGTTGGAGAGACTCAGCCTGGCAAAAGGTGGACCCTGCACCTCCTCCATCTGCCTGTGCTTAAGCAAGATGCCGAATTTTTCCTCCCGTGTTATGGAAGTTGACCCCTGTTCAGCTGTGGCTCATGTCTGTATGTGTGGAATGGAGACTAGTGAAGAGTACCTCGGTGCAGAGCTGTGTTAGAGTAAGCTGTAGCTCACTGTGACCTTGAGCAAGAATTTTGTGAAAGTGGATTTTAAGTGATGCCATGAAGTACAAACACTGTAAATGTAAATGTTTCTTTCCTCCTCACCATTTTATTGATGCCTGCCTAGAATTTTTATTTTTATTTTTATGTTTTTAAAAGGTTTTATTTATTTATTTGACAGAGAGAGAGCACAAGTAGGCAGAGAGGCAGGCAGAGAGAGAGGGGGAAGGAGGCTCCCTGCCGAGCAGAGAGCCTGAGCCCGATGCGGGACTCCGTCCCAGGACCCTGAGATCATGACCTGAGCCGAAGGCAGAGGCTTAACCCACTGTCCTGGCTAGAATTTTAAAGAATGTTCCTGTGGCATGAAATCTGATGTTGGGAATCATTTCTCTTTATGTGAGGCAGCAGACTTTGCTCTCACTTAGTGTAAAAAGCTGTCTAGATAGCCATTTGGAGAAATATCTTTGGGAGGATTCCTGCTTAAGGAGTATGTTGTTCTGCAGATATGTTTTTTGTAGGAAGTAGATTTACTGAAAACCTGTTGACATACTTTTGGAGGGAGGAATTTTAGGTGTGTCATGAAAGAGAGTTAAAAAAAAAGTTGAGAGGGACACCTGGGTGGCTCAGTTGGTTAAGCGGCTGCCTTCGGCTCAGGTCATGATCCCAGCGTCCTGGGATCGAGTCCCACATCGGGCGTCCTGCTCAGCAGGGAGCCTGCTTCTCCCTCTGCCTCTGCCTGCCACTCTGTCTGCCTGTGCTCACTGTCTCTGACAAATAAATAAATAAAATCTTTAAAAAAAAAAAAAAGTTGAGGGTTTTTATTTTCCTAGGCACCCAATCTGAAAGCAATTATGAAAAAAAGAGAAGCTACTTTAAAAAATGTTCATGACCCACATGACCCATGTAGCATATATGAAATGGGACATATTGATATTTGCATTAGGGGAAGTGTCTGTCTGTGAACTCGCCCATCCACCAGCTGCATTTTCTTCCACATCTGTGATAAACTTGGGACTCAGCTGCTGACTCTTTCTGATCTTGCTACTTAACCTAAATGGCTTTGGCAGGTTATCTGAGAACGGGGCTCCGGGGGGGGGGGTTCCTGGAGAGATGATTTAGGAATAATAAGGAAAATCACTCCCTGTTTTTCCAAGGACACTTTGCCCCATCCACTTTGTCTGTAGTTTTAAATGATTGCCTGCAGGAGACTGCTCACGGGGGCAAACATTAAGACTTGTGCATATAGGGGTTGTGCAGAGAAAGAGCGAGATGCTGGTGGCCAGCATTCCCCACACCCTGGAAGTCCCTGTGGCCCTCCAAGCCTGGCCTGACAAGCTGTCTTAGAGATGACCCCACCAAAGCCTCGGTCTGCCAGGGATTGTGATCCAGAAGCACTGTTGGGTGTCAGAGAACAGGGTGTTCTAGCCAATGAATGGGATTTTGTCTCTAGGCTACTTTTTTGTGGGTCGCTGAATATGTAACTGAGGCGTTCGCAACCCTTTACCTCCAAGCAGTCTGTTAAATTGTGAGTCCGGTGAAGATTACAAATTGGTGTTGGAGAGAAACTCCGGACAGGAAAGCCGTCTTTTTGTTCGTGGTCAAGCAAGAGAACTCCGACTTTTCCTGCCTGCCCCTAGCCAGCCCCCCAGCAGCTCCCACCACAGTTCTGTGAGCCTTCATTAGCACGGACTGCTTAGGTAGTGGGCATCAGAGTCCTTGAGTTTTAGGTTAATCCCCAGTAGTGCGGTTTCTTTTGTGAGTCCTGGCCCTTGAACAAAGGGGTTGTAAATGGGCAAAATCTGCCGATGCTCTCTCTGCTCTTAGTGACTGTAACCTAGGTCAGAGTTTGCATTTCCCGCCGCTCGCTCGCTTGGCTGATACTGCATTACTTTAGCAAAGCTTCGGTTTACTACTACTAAAAGGGGCTTCCAAGATGGCCCGATAGAAACTTTGGTTCCTAATTTGCTTATCATTTAAAAAGCGCTAAAAACCCTGCTGATTTCTATCTGGAGTGGACTTGAAAGTGGATCTGAATGCTCGTTGGGTGATGCATGGAGTTGGGAAGTAGCAACCTGACTCTTCCAACTGTACTTCTAGGAAGGTATTCTTGGAAAAATATAATACAACTGATTTTCAAAATATATGTGTTTCTGATTGGCCTTCTTTAGCCCACCTTGCAGGATTAGTGGACCTCACAATAATTGGCAGTCTTAAGCCCTCCAGAGCTGTATTTTGGCAAGGTTTTGCAAAATACTAACTAGCTGCATTTCTCCTACTGATTGGTAGGTGATCTCAAATGCTACATCTGCATAATAACTATAATTTATGTGCTTTCTTATGAAGGCTTGGGTCAAATGACTGAAGGCTTTCGATGTGCCTCACGCGTCCCATGTGGTAATTCCACTCCTTTTTGCAAAGGGGCGGGTGGATTAATGTATATGCTGCCCCCGCCCCCCTGGGAATATTAAAACCCTTTAGAGATTTTCTTTCTTTGTTCCTGTGAAGCAGAGCATTGTATATTCCTCCTGGGGTTCGTAGGTAGGTTGGAGGCAGTGGAGTTACACAGCAACCTGCTTTTAGGCTCACTTTGTGGCTTCATGGATTTAGATCTGAAAGTGAGCAGAAACCATTTTGGTAACTCTTGAGACCGACGGCAAGGAATTGTTTTACTTTTGGAACAAATAAAAATTAGAAAAAGAGTAAAGTAGCAATTGAGGGATTAGGAAAATCACCCCCAGCAAATCATAGCTTAATGTAGCTCCGGCTAATAAAATTACACCAAGTATTCATATTTTTTAAAAGTCTGATTAAGGCCCCCTCCCCCCACATTTACCCCTTTTTCCTTTGGAAACTGAAGTTTGCTTTTAAGAAATAATAATAAACTTTTTTTATTCTAGAATAGTTTCAGATTTACAGAAGCTGGGAGGCCAGCACGGGCGGTTTTCTTCTCACTAGCATCTTACCTTAGTGTGGTGCGTTGTCATAACCGAAAAACCAGCGCGGTTGCATTATTATTCTTTGAAGTCCCCATTTAATTCTGATATTCTGGTATTCTTAGTTTCTTTTTTATTTTACTAATGCTTTTACTGAGATATAATTCAGATCCTAACTGATTTGCCCATCAAATATATATAGGGGCTTTTAATATACCTGCAGAATTATGGATTCACCACCAAAAGCAATTTTAGAAAATTTTCATCATCCCAGAAAGAAATCCCCTTACCTTTTAGCTGCAGTCTCTCCTTACTTCCCGTTCCTCTAGGCAACCCACTAACCTCCTTTCTGTCTCTGTGAATTGACTTATGCTGAACATTTCCTGTAAATGGAATCCTATGTGTGGACTTTGGTGGCTGGCTCTCTCACTTAGCATAGTTTTGAGATTTTGTTTTGTTTGTTTTTAAGATCCAGCCGTGTTTTCAGACGTACCAACACTTTGTTCTTCCTCCTGGTGGAATGATCCATCATACAGATAGGTCCCGTTTTGCTTGTCTCCATGGATGGACATTTCGCCATTAGGTTGATACTGCTGTAAACATTCACATACAAGTCTTTGTGTGATTTCCTTAGCTTTCCCCCAGTGTCTTTTTCTGGTCCAGGGACCCACCCAGAATACCTTGTCTTAGTCCATCATCATGTCCCCGTAAGCTCCCAGGGCTTTGCTTTTGATGGCCCTTGAGATGTCTTGTGTTTCGATTTCATCCGTTCTCTCTCACTTATGCGCACCGTTCAACGCCTCTCATCTGGCTGTCTTGACTCCCCTCAGATCCACCCTTGAACAAGAAACTTTCCTGAACTAGCCAGAGGACAGAAGGTGCTGCCCTCCCGGCCCTTCTTCCCTCGGCTGGTACAAGTCTCTTCCTGGATGACTTCAGTAGCTCATCAGGGTAGAATAGATGTTCTTTCTTCCTGCGTTTCCTCATTGCACTTTTTACATTTCTGGAATGCTTCCTTGTTTACAAAGGGCTTTGCAAGGCTCTGGTGGGTGAGCGGCTTTTCTTGCAGTGGCCGTGCCTGCAATGAAGCATGCCTAGCTTAGACTCCAACCCGGGGCCTGGCTTCCCACGTCAGTCTTCTTATCCCGAGACTACCATTACCACCAGCCTTGCAGAATGAAAGATCCAAATTGCGTTAAGTATTTGGAACCTTTTGAAACTCAACTTCCTAAAAACCCCTTGTAACGAGCTAAGTTTTCTTCAAAGTCCAAGTGAGGCAGGCACTCCGTTTTGGCAAGAAGGAGCAATGTCAAATTATAGTCTTCTTACGTTTGCAGTTGACCGAGTGCTTTCCAGTCTGTTCTCAGATATTCCCCATGGCAGCCCTTCGCCTTAGGGTGCAATTTGTGTCTCTTTTACCAATGGCATCTGGTTGTTTTATTGGTGAAAACCAGTTGGGGTGCTGAGAATGCCCTACATATCATGGTGGTGCAGCCTGGGTTCTCTGCCACCATGTCCCGAAGAGGTTCCCTCCATTCACGGCTCTGGGGGGACCTGAAGACTAGAATCTCCCCGTATCTCCTACACATGCAGGAAGCCAGTGCCTGAGAGGTGACTACAGGCTTCCTCCTATCACCATTCCCCCCCAAATATGTGAGAATTGGAGAGACATGTTCTTGGCATCTGGTCGGACTTCTAAATGAATTTTCTGAGAAAGACGTAGAATATAATTGTAAGATATAGTGCAAAATAGCCGAATTGCAGGGTGCCTGGGTGGCTCAGTGGTTTAGGCCTCTGCCTTCAGCTCGGGTCATGATCTCCGGGTCCTGGGATGGAGCCCTGCATCGGGCTCTCTGCTCAGCAGGGAGCCTGCTCCCCCCTACACTGCCTGCCTCTCTGCCTACTTGTGATCTCTCTCTGTCTATCAAATAAATAAATAAAAATCTTTAAAAAAATAGCCGAATTGGTAGTAAATATAGTAAATAAGCAGCTCTCTGCTTATTTACAAGTGGTGAGAACTGCTCGCCACTTGTAGCACTTTCTAGAGGGAAGTGGGTCCAAGCAGCCGAAAATCCACAGACGTCGGCTGCTCCCCATTTGTACCTCGGAGCCGGCCTTCTGTGAGAGGAAGTGAGCGAGGTAAAGCGAGAAAGCACGTGTCCAGATTGTTTGCCCCCGAGTCTTGGTAAAGGATGGACTAGATTCCTTATCCTCAGGGTCTGCCTCTTTAAGCAGTGATCTGAAGAGCTTCCAAAAGGAACCAATACAGGATCGAGTAGTAATTGATGGTGATTGTCTTCGTTCAGCTTTGAAAACCAAGGCATTGATAACAAGACTAAAGAGAAATTACATAGAACTGGTGTGATTGAAAAAAGTTTGCCTCTTCCCAGGGATTTTATTTATTTATTTATTTTTTGGTTTTCAATGACCTAGAGTTAAGCTTTAAAAGCACGCTTCATTGACTCTCATCCAAGCCTCCGAGGACAGGGCTAGGGGACCTTTTTTCTTTAGAAGGCCACTGACCCACAAAGAAAAATCTAATCAAGGGCCATGTACAAAAAGCAACTTAATTTAGGTGCTTCCTTAGAAAACCATAAAGCATTGAACTTACCTGCTTTTTAAATGAAGATCAGGGAACTCTAAATCAACAAATTGGGAAAAAAAAAAAAGGAAAAGGAAAAAAGCCTCTGGGTTCATATTCAGGGCTGTCCGAAGCTCCACAGGAGGGTGACGAAGAACAGTCCGGGCAGAGGGAAGGAGTGAAAGCAGCCAGGAAGCGATACACGGACCGAAGCCTGCGCACAGCAGGGATCATGGAAGGAGGAGGTTGAGCTAGGGAAACCGAGGAATCAAGAATAGCTATGGGTCATGACCCGCTGTTCACCTGAGCCATTCTCTGAGCAGAGCTGTTCTCTGGCTCTGCTACTTAAGCCTTTCAGGTACTAATTCTTACGGCAGTGTCTGTAGCAGAATTACTTAGGGCCCTTTAAAAAAAAAAAAAAAAGCACATGCCTAGTACCTACCCCATACTGTCTGCCCACCTGAGCCACATCAGGTCCTCTTGTCCCTGTGCTCACTCTCTCAGCCCAAAGCAACCATCGCTCCATGTTTCGTGAGAAAGGATCACCAGCTTTAGAAAGATGATCTCTAGAAAGAATAGGCATTTGTCCTTCAGACACACCATTTTAGGAGCAGTCACAGACAAAGAGAATGTCTTTAAAATAATACTTGTGCCTTTTTAATATAAACCATTTGGGGCACTTCAAGTAGAAATATTCAAGTTCAAGGTCAAGAGTCCTCTTCCAACAGAGCCAGCCAGGTGCCCCGGAAGTCATCAAGTTTTATTTATTTATTTTTAAAGATTTATTTATTTCTTTAAGCGTGAGCTACTGTGTGGAGCTTGGGGTGGCTAGGGGCAGAAAGAGCGGGGATCCCAAGCAGACTCTGCATTGAGCACGGACCTTCAGACGGGGCTCGATCCCATGACGCCGAGATCGCAACCCGAGCTGAAACCAAGAGTGGGACGCTTGACCGACTGTGCCACCCAGACACCTCGATGTTTTAAAAACCAAATGAGTGGTTTTAGTTCTTACCAGAATGTGGAGCTCGGATTCCATTTTCAAGTGCACCAAGACTGACCCACCCACCACTTCCTCCTTGAACTTCCCATCAACCGAAAGGGGTTGCGGCACCAAGCCCCCAGTAGCCTACGTATGTCTAAGGATTTAGTTCACAAGTGTGTCTCAGACTGCATTTGTCTCAGGCAGGGCTTTGGACAGGGATGTCAGATTACATTTTCAAGTAATGCTTTTTAGAAATACAGACCGAATAAGTGGTGTGTTCCAGCCTACGTGGGCAAAAGTGGCCTGTTGGAGTGGGCTTCTTGAAACCAAGAGGAAGACAACTTTGCCAGAGGCAGCATTAGCCCAGTGTCTACCCTGTTGTCATCCTTTACCCAAGGTGAGCCTTTTACCATTAGACAAAGTCTTCCTGGAAAGACCTTCTCTCTGAAATGAAAGCGGACTCTTTTTCATTAGTTATTCTCAAAACAAACATGGACCCCAGTGTTCTGGTATAATCCAGAAGGTCCTGCTAAGGGCCCCTGATGGCTATGAAACAGGCCGAGTACCCCGGCTGTGCTGGGCTATCTATTTATTTATTTAAAGATTTTATTTATTTATTTGTGTGAGAGAGCATGCACACAAGCATGGAGTGGGAGAGGGACAAGCAGACCCCATCCAGAGTGCAGAGACTGACGGGGGACTCCGTCCTACAGCCCCAAGATCCGGTGGTCAGAAATCAAGAGTCAGCCTCCCAACCGACTGAGCCACCCAGTCGCCCAGATAGGCCGGACTTTTTAGATGCTCTGCTGGATACATGTGTCTGTGGAAATAGCAGGTTACTGGTAACTTTTATTGCTATTAGACATTTTTGAAAGGTGTCTTCTCAGTGTAAAATTCCTGTGGGTCAGTTTATACCCATCAATGTCTAGCACCTTCATAAGTATAGAAAATTATTCTTTCCTGCTGGCTCTGAATTTTCTGGTTTCAGGTTGTGTGGGTGTGTGTGTGTATCCGTGTGTCGCCGTGTGTGTTATGCATTAGGGGTGGGAAGGTGTACCTTTCCTTGGGTTTAGAATCCTTTGATAGCATCCATGAAGTGGCCCCTTGATTTATTATATGTGTGAACCCTATTAAGATTCGGTGAAAGTAGATTTTTTTCCAAACTCGTGAATTGTTTTGCCTTGGAAATTCAGTGTATATCCCAATGGAATCTTTGCAGGCGTTTGAAAATCAGCATGTGATGAATTTTAGCCTGTGACAAACTTAAGAAGTAGCTGCTCCCTTAACTATAATTCATTTAAATAGCCCTGTGGTGTCTTAAGCTCTCACTCTGAGCATTCCAATTAGTTTTCTGTGTGGGGTATGAGTGTGATGGATTATTTAACCCAACTATAGTAAGTTGGGGTCCTTCATGTTATTTCACATGTCAAGACCGTGTTGGGGGAAATCCTCAACCCTGAAATCTGGAGACGACTGGAGAGCTCTCTGTTAATTATGTGCCTTGGTACCAAGGGCCTGCTGTGAACTTGTTAAGCCAGGGAAGAGGGAGTTTTGTTTTTGGTTGTAACAAAGGTGTTTGCAGCAAACTGAGCCTTAGCAACCTGCTTCTTTGGCTAATGAGATCTGAGACACTCTGCAGCTTCACAACTCCTAAACTCTTCTACCCAATCTTACCCCCCCGCCCCCTGCCCTTTTTTAGTTAGATTGATCTGTTGACCAAGAGTTTCAAGAATGCCGAAAGAGACTTTCAGCAGTTTCTGGATGAAGTTGTTTGAAGATTGTTTCCCTCCACCTTTTCCTAACTAGTCCTTGATTACTGTAACCACCCCCTTTTTGTGTTGCAGCAATATTCTCCCTACTTTTTAATTGTCGAGAAGGAAAGATGATCAGGCACACGTATGATTATGTAATTATTTGCATACATGCCGTAGACAGTCCTAGTTTAGCCAGATTAAGTTGCTTAAGTCCGTTTCATCTGTAGTGCCCCACCTCTCCAAAGCCACTGCGGTATGTATCTTAGGTCAAGGTTATTCTTCAAAACACAGTCAGCCAGGAAGCAGCAATGGCCAGCTCATGGGCCAGTTCATTTCCTTGACTGGTGGTGGTTGAGTGGCCCCTCATTCTCCAACCCTTTATTTATTGCATCCACTTATGGGAGACAGGTGCATGTATCTTCAACATACTCCGTTCCTGAGTTCCCAAGGTCTCGATTTGTTTTCAGATCCTTTGTCTTACATCGACCGTGGATGGCAAGAGCAGAAGGGGCAATGGCAGTAAGTCCTTGTAAACGTCTGTACAAATTAGATCACACTAATTCATGGCAGTGTGGCTTGAGGGTTAAGAACTATTAGGGTGCAGGTTTCAGTGGCATCCCATCTCTTGGGCATTATGAGGGAGAAGTATGGTCTCCGCAAAGCACAGTTGTGTTCTGTGGCAGGAGGAACAAGGTGTGGGTGAACTTTGGGATCTTAAAAAAAAAAAAAAAAAGAGAAAGCCCTCTAAACCTTCCTGTCCTAACCACAAGCAGAATGTAGTTGGTTTAGAGGGAGGGAGATACACTGTGGGTTGAGCTGCTGTGGAGTGATGCATCTTATGGCATTTCTCTTGACTCCTAGGACTATATCACTGCGTGAAGATGACATTTATTGGAAGCCATTAGTCTATACTGGGATGAGTGGGCACTTATCCCGGGATTATAAGGTCAGATGGTGTCTGACAACTGCACAGGATGTGCTGAACGAGAACATCTGAAATTTAAGGGTCATTTGCCCTTACCCTTTGTGACTTATCATAGCCTGAAATTATCCAGTGTGAACTCCCATTGTTTTCTTTTGGCCACCAACCCCTTGAGATCTACTTACCCCTTAGCTTCCCCACAGTATAACTACTGCTGGTGTGTTCGCTCATCATGTATTTGGCTGTCATGTATTTTATTTATTTTTATTTTATTTATTAGGGGGGGAAGCACACGGGAAGAGAGAGAGAGTGAGAAGCAGGCTCCCCTGCTGAGCAAGGAGCCCAGTGTAGGACTCAATCCTAGGACCTGGGATCATGGCCTGAACCAAAGGCAGACACTTGTTTTTTTTTAAAGATATTATTTATTTATTTGACAGACAGAGATCACAAGTAGGCAGAGAGGCAGACAGAGAGAGAGAGAGGAAGGAACGCAGGCTCCCTGCTGAGCAGAGAGCCCCATGTGGGGCTCAATCCCAGGACCCTGGGATCATTACCTGAGCTGAAGGCAGAGGCTTTAACCCACTGAGCCACCCAGGCGCCCAAAGGCAGATACTTAACCCACTGAGCCTCCCAGGCACCCCTGACATGTACTTTTATAGATCATTCTTCATTAAGGGTACCCTCTCTTGGAATGTAAAGTCCCAAAAGCTAGAAAAACTTACGTGTCATTTGTTTGACTTGTACAGTATTTAGCATAGAATCTTGAATGATTTCTTTAATAAAAAAAAGAAAGAAAAAGTATGGGTCGATCTTGAATGATAGTGTTTATTGGCCACACCGATTTTCCTGTAGTGTAGCAGTCTTCTTGATTCACATGTTCTTTTGTCTGTTGTAGGTGGCTTTGTTATTTTTGCTTTCCCATAAGGGAATGGGGTGCTTTTAGTTTATTTATCCCCCAACATGGAGCTTGAACCCATGACCCTGAGAACAGGAGTTTCATGCTTTACCCGACTAAGCATGCTAGCTGTCTCTATGTATTTCGTTTTCCTAAAACTTTTCAGATACACACGATGCCTAGGCTTTTGCGGGAAAGGCGTGTGTGCACTAAAGCCAAACTCTTCCCTTTTGGACTTGATGAAGGATGATGGAGATTGATTGTCCTACAATTTTATCTTCCAGGTGATCATTTGAAGATCTGTCCCCAGGGCTATACCTGCTGCTCTCAGGAGATGGAGGAGAAATACAGCCTGCAAAGTAAAGATGATTTCAAAAGCGTGGTCAGCGAACAGTGCAATCAGTTGCAAGCTGTCTTTGCTTCCCGTTACAAGAAGTTTGACGGTAGGTACGGGAACTTTGGCCCAAGTAAGCAGCAGTGTGTGCTTTGTCCTTGAATCCATTTGACACCTTTTCTGCTAGTTATGGTTCAGAGGCGACAGTTCAGTTTCCATGACTGCTTTTTCGGAACTCCCAAGACTTTTTCCTTGTTGGATCCTAAGGGCCAGTTAGCCTTCCAGCTTCACTGCTGGGATCCGTCTGGATGCACTAGAATCTGTATGGTAGGCATTATGGAAATATGGTTGCAAGGAGCCAAAAAAGAGATTGAAGTAGTTTAATTTAAGGGCTTTCATTTATTTTCTTGGGTGAACACAAAATAGTGCTGTTGACGCAAGTCACTTAAAAAAAAAATCTCCCTAATAAAAAGCAGGCAGGCATCTGAAGACTTAGAATAAGCATAGAGATTCTGCAGATGCTCGACTTCAAATTAAGTTGCAAACTGGATTTCCCAGAGATAACTAGAATTCCTAGAAGCCCCATAGAACACAGATAGGGTTAAAACTCAGCTCTTGAGTTGGCACGCAGCAGTGGCCTAGGAGTAGCTACTATATTTATAATTGTTGTTAAGCTGGGCTTCATCCCTTAGCTGGCACTTGGGCTTAGTCTATCCATGTAAAACCACGACCAAACCCATTTCAGTCCCCTGTGCCAAACGGGAATTCTCATACACACGCTGTCTTCTAATAGTGAAGAAATTGCCCATCTGAGCCAAATGAGCGGCACGTCAATCATATCTAAAGCAATGTTACAGATGATAGACTTGAAAAACTCTGGAGTATGGGGTCCAAAACACCTCAGGATTCTCTTCTCTGGTGCTCTTCACTCAGTTTGAAGATTGTTATGAAGTAGATTTAATTTTAATAGGAATGATTTCCTTTGTGCCTGTTTTAAAGGCCATTCTAATTACATAGTACCTTTGAAGCATGCTTTTCTTGACATTATGTGTGGTGAAGAAGTACAAGGCAAATTTTCGAGATGTGAAATGTCTTTGAGTATTTCTGCAAAGGGCTTGTTACCATGGTGAGAAGTTGGACTAAATTAGATTTATATAGCTGATAAGGCAGTCCCCAGCTAAAGAACAGGTTGTATTTCAAATGTTGGCTTTTGAGATTCGTTATTTGAAACTTATAACCAATTTAATAGGTGTTAGGTTCCCAGGCTAGGCCAGGAGAGCATATTGAATTTGTAACGTAGTTAGACTAAAGTTTTCTCTATGTAGCATGTCCTTTATCATACCCATTTTGCCACCAGTTACCGTGCAAAATCGTATTCAGTCTTGATTTTATGTCCTTTTCTTCCTGGATGGGTGAAAATGTTCTATGTATCTATATATCCTGTTTATCAGTCCACAGCCCTCCACACACATGTGCTATAACCATTAAAAGTACTTAACAACATGTTAACACCCTGCGAAGGTGGGTGTTATTGTCAAAAGACATCATTAGGCCACCTCTGTCTCTCTTGGGCCCTAAACTGTTAGTGTAATTATTGAGTCTCTCTTGGTCACTAAACTGTTAGTGTAATTATTCAAAAGACTGGTAATTTACTTGATCTGGCATTTCTCATTCAAGACAGTAACCGTAGCATTTTCTTTGAGGAGAATACTTAGAAAGATAATCAGATGGCCATCTCTGAAAACTCGAGATGCTGAAATACAAAAATGATCCCTTGGGTTTAATAAGGGCATTTAGATGGGAAAAAGTCCTGCTCTTCACAAATGGCAGGCCCGTTGGTAGCATGATGGAGTGAAGATCAAGCTGTTTTCAAGTTCTGCCGCCTCCGAGTGGCCCCATTTCCTGTTAGACATGTCTCCTCCTATTGCGGAGTCCATGGACATTGTGACCTCTCTCACCTAAGAGCCTGCTGTTTAAGCTGTTCTTTCCCCTTCCCACTCCCCATGGTTTTCTAGCATTACTCCTATGATTCCAGTGTGTAGTTTTTAAAAAGCCATACAGAGAAACACTATCAGTAAGTGTTAACATATGTTTTTTAAAAACGGACGGAAAAACAGTTTCTCTGGCCTTTCCCTACCAGGTTTCACATTCAGTAAATGTGTTAACACTGTTTCTTTCTCAGTTTCAAAACTGGTCATGAAAATTGATTGTGAAACCTTAGTTTGTTTCTTCTGACTTCAAATTAAAACATGGCGTAGACAATAAAGGTAGTGAGCACAGAGTAAATTTCTTTTGAAGGAGTAGTAGTTGACATGTGTTTGGCCTGGAGATCAGAACAGAGCTGGGATGCATGGGATGCATTGCCTATTTCATGCCTAAAGAGGAGGTTGAGTGAAATTGTACAGGGGCTGTCTTGATGCTCAGAAATCCAAGGACAGGGTGCTTGGTCCAAGAATGGTCCAGGCCATTATAAAGGACAAGCCCGAGGTTATTGATGTGAATGAAAGAGAGGAGGTTGGGCCGAGCAACAAGATGGCCACTGGAGAACCAAGCTGGGGTGGCCAAGGGGCAGGAAGAAGGCTGACAAGTCTTGAGGAAATAGGAGAGGGTCACATGGGAACCTACAAGGTCAGGCAACTTCAAAGGAGCATCTTTTGCCATCTCTAAGCTTATGGTATAAATTTGAAGTGGTGACCCTGAGCCCAGGCAACTTCCTCTACCATCAAAACTCCAAGTCCTGTTGATGAGATACCACTTCTTTCTATGGCTGGAACAGGTTATTTATTTATTAGATAGAGCGCACACGTGAAGCGGTGGGTGGGGGCAGGGGCAGAGGGAGAGGGAGAAGCAGCTGGATCCCAGGAGCCCGAGATCATGACCTGAGCTGAAGGCAGACACTTAACCGACTGAGCCACCCAGGCGCCCTTATTAGAAACTTTTCAACAAAAATAAGGTTCATAGGCTTTTAGCAGGTCAGCCTTCTTTAACTAGAAACCATTCCAGGACGTCAAATTTCTCTCCTTCTTCCTCAAGGAGCTCTGGAGTTCCAGTACGAGTCTTGGCGTTTCGGAGCCAGTTCCCTTTTCTCTAAAGGCTTTCTTTTGTTCTACATGTTTAATTTTTTTTCCATGTTTAATTTTTTATTGTTTGCCCATCTAAAGAGATTATACAGTCTGTAAATCTATTTTCAAGTTATAAACTGTGTGCATGCCTGTGTTTTCAGACCTAGCTAAAGTACAGAAGCATGCTTCCTTAGGCCGCATCCCTCCCCACCAGAATTCTCAGGATTCTCCTATTTTAAACTTGTAGATCTGAGTTTAAGGTCTCACCTCTTTATTTTTCTACACTGTAATCTCCCTTATGTACGCTTGAACTGAGGAAGTTCCATACCAGAAGTGTGCTATCCTAGGGTAGAGACCTAGAGCAAGAAAGGGAAGCGGCAGAGCTAGCTGCTCCCCCTCTTGGTGGGTTCTGGGAAAAAAAAATTTTTTTCTTTTTTTTTGAAGTAGAACTGCTAATTAACATAGCTGAATGGGTTGTCTCATGAATATGCTAATCAGATGCTCAGTTCAGGGGGCTTTGAAAGAATTGCCAGGCAAAGGAGTAGAAATAATAGAAGTGGGGCATAATCCTTGTTTTAGGACCACAACATAAAGGCCCACCCCAAAATGTCGTGTTTTGTGAGAGACCAGTTGTTTTTAAAAGAAGCATAGTTCAATCAAACAACCAAAATAGATGATTAAAAAGATTAGAGCTGCCATGTTAAATATATCTCTGAATCACATAGTAAAAATGAAGTAACAAGTATGAAAATACATTTTTGCTTCACTTCCCGAATCAAATGGTTTGTATGCTGAGGAAATCTTAAGGAAATGGAGATATCTGAGGCCAGCCCATTGCAAAAAGTGTTAATTCCTCATTTTAGGGAACAAATGCAGTAACTTCAGGAAGCAGAGCACATTGAATTGTCAGCCCGGTTCCGTTGTGAACCCACTGTGACCCACGGCAATTAACTGGGTCTCAGTTTTCCCATCCATAAAATGAGGGGGTTGAGCTCGATGGTCTCTATAAAGACCCTTTCAGTTCTAAAACTTCTGTGAATCTTCTAAACATGTGACTGGACCAGCTGCTTTAGTGAAAGGTCTCACAAGATGTTAATTAGCCGCCTGTCTGGTACCCTCTATTTTCCTGCTATCATTTCTTAACTCCACTACTTTCCCCAGGTCTTTGAAAACCCTCCCATGAGCCTGAAGCTTGTTAACTCGAATAATAGTAGAAATTTTCTGAATTAGCTTAAAACGCACATAAAAGAAATAATTGTCTGTCCCATCTATCTGCATGGGCCAAGTGTAAATCAAAGTGGCCACCCTTCCCTTAAGCCCTCAAGCCCCCTTGTTTTCTATCACCTCACAAAGGCAGGACGCGTCGCACTCTGCAGATTTAGCCAAATCTGTGTTTTAATCACTGCCTGGAAATTTCCCAGAGTGCACAGCGGCCAGCCCTTCATTAGGCCGGTCGGGAAACCAGCGACCAGTGCGGAGGCGCAGGGAGCTGACGGCTTTCGCATTCACAGGCCCGTGAAAGCAGTGACCTCAGTGGGAGGAAGCTGGCCACTCACCTTAAAAGGCAAATGTGTCCGACTAAGCTTCATGGCCATTAGCTAAGCTGAAATTTCTGGAATTTTCCTGACCTCTGACCACCACTATTTCTTCAGCTACGTCCTTTTATTCTTGTGCTCTGCCCCTCCATGTCGACTGACTAAAGACCGCTGGGGAAGGTCTTTATGTATATTAAAAAGAGGATATATAAGTATATCCTCTAAAATAAACATGTAGTAGGAATGTAGTACATACATCCATCTTAGGGGTGACTTTTAATTTTTTTTAAATTTTTAAAATTTTTTTTAACTTTGTTTTTTCAGTGTTCCAAAATTCATCGTTTATGCACCACACCCAGTGCTCCATGCAGTACGTGCCCTCCTTAGTACCCACCAGCAGACTCACCCAACCCCCCAACTCCCGCCCCTCCAAAACCTCAGTTTGTTTCTCAGAGTCCACAGTCTCTCATGCTTCGTCTCCCCCTCCGATTTCGCCCCACTCCCTTCTCTCCATCTCCCCATGTCCTCTGTGTTATTCCTTATGCTCCACAAATAAGTGAAACCATATGATAATGGACTCTCTCTGCTTGACTTATTTCACTCAGCATAATCTCTTCCAGTCCCGTCCATGTTGCTACAAAAGTTGGGTATTCATCCTTTCTGATGGAGGCATAATACTCCATAGTATATATGGACCACATCTTCCTTATCCATTCATCCGTTGAAGGGCACCTTGGTTCTTTCCATAGTTTGGCAACCGTGGCCATTGCTGCTATGAACATTGGGGTACAGATGGCCCTTCTTTTCACTACATCTGTGTCTTTGGTGTGGGGTGACTTTAATCCTCACCTCAGATTTGATCCATTCAGATGTTTAAAAAAAAATCGTTGCTTTTTTTAAACCTCTTCTGTAGTGCAGTGGACAGCATTTCACGGGACAAGTATCTTCGGAGTTGGAGAGAGAGGCAGAGACACGTGCTAGGCCTTCTGGCCATCCTGCAAATGTTGCGCTCTTTCCAGATCCTAATGTCGGGGGTCTTTGATTTCGTTGGACGGCACTACTCCTCTTTTCTTTACCATTCTATTTTCTTTTCCTTCCCTGTGAAGGGGACTAAAATGCCAGGCATTTTGGCTAACTCTTTTGATAATCTCTCTGTAAAACTCAATGAAAAAGAGACATTGGCAGCTTACTGTAATCAAATCAAGAGCTCAGACAACACACATTTCCGTATTGTCAAAGGTTTTCTGTCCTGTGAGTTGTTATCTGAAGTGTGACCAATTGTGGCGCTGGCGTTGGCTATCTCGCCGGGTTGGGAAGGCTAGTGAGGCTCGAGGGGAGCCCCGAGCCCCAGCGCTGTGGGCCTCTGCTGTTAGCTTTGACTTCTTAAGGAGTCACAGCATCAGCAAGAGGCAGCTCCTCTGTTTGGAGGCAAGTAAATAAAATGGAAGAGCGTCAGCTGAAAGCCTTTTATCTACTTTGTTGGTTCACTGCACTTTGAGCCTGGGAGTGGAGAACGCTGTTGTTCCTCTCTGCCCACCTCCTTCTCTGTGTCTGTCTGGCGAGGCGAAGAAAAGGGCGTATTTGATCTAGCACTGCCTCCCAACTGATTGACTGGGGGAATTCTCCAGCCTTCCTTGTTTATTGTCCCGGCCCAGCTCCATCCCCCTCCCCTGGAAAGCCATCGAAACTCTCAAAATAAATATGACTCAGAGTGTTACGTTTACACACCTTTTTCAGAGGTCAGTGTGTCAGAAGTCTTGAAAACATTTATACCCTTTGAGTTAGTCATTCTACTTTTTGGTATTTATCTCAAGGAAAGAAAGATTTCTGTGCAAGCGTGTTCATCACAGCATTACTTCCAATAATGACAAACAGGAAATCTGTCTAAATGTCCCATGATGGCTCTGGCCCATCCACATGCAATTGTTACCGGCGAAGTTTCTGAAGGATCTCTAATCACACAGGAAACGCTAAGCTCATGGTGTCACCCGAGAACGGGGTACAGATACGATACGATCTCAAGCCTGTAACAATACATATCTTCATAGGAAGAAGAGAATTCAGTAAAGCATCATTGTTGTGCTTTAGTAGTGGGGTTATTGGCAGTATGTTTATATTTTCTTTGTATCTTACCAGACTTTTTAAATTGCTGCAATTTGAATGGGACACTTAAAATTGTATCTTTTTAAATGAAAGAATGTAAGAAATGCTTTGGTGGCGTTTTAAGAAAATATCTGGGTGGGGTTTTTTTTTTGTTTGTTTGGTTTTTTGCCCCCTAACATATCACACTGGTCACTATAGACCCTATGTAGACAGAAAAATGCATGGAAACCTCCAGCAATTAAGTTAAATGAATGGAATGAGGGAAATAAAGTACTTTGTGACTACATGAGGGTACAGTATTTTTCTGGTTATAAAATGTCACTGAAAAATTTGGGTGAACAAATTCGAGAAACGTCTGTTGAAAAAAATTACCCCAGGTCCGTAACACCTGTTATATTTGCGTCAACATTTTTGTCTCGTCTTTTTTGTGCAGGTAGATGCAAATTGGAATCCTAACAGATTACAGTTACCGTGTGTCCCAGTTTTCTCTTGATAATAGGTCATGAGCACCTAGACCATATGAGAAGGTTTCTGTGGGAGTTTGTAGAATAGATCCACATAAAGGTTAGTATAGGGAACCTCTGGGCTGGCTGCTCCAGCCTCCTGGCTTCCTTAACTTCTTGAGTCCACCTCCTCTGGGCACCTGAGTGAGAAGGAGTACGTGCGTCAAAGGGAACTGGCTAGCTGGTGCTGGTGTACCCTTGGTACGGATGACATGGGGTCCAGGAGAAGGCTTAAGAGCTACGACCCCATGTCTCCGGCTACAGTAGCCTGGGACGGGTGCCACGGGAGATACCATAAGGACCTTTAGCATTCGGAATGGATTACCCAAGAAAATGAGCCTTGTGGGTGTTCACAGCCCCTCGTGAGGACTGCAGTTGGCTGTGGCGCTGTCATCCTAGGGGAGGTCTGTGTATGTGCGGTCAGTCGATGAGCATTGGTCACGTACGTGTCCTCTTAGTACATCGCACCCTAGCAGGCACTTTGGAGGGAGTAAGATCATGCCAAGACAGAGGAAAGTGCCTGCCGGAAACTTCAGCAGACATTCCCGAAAAAGCAAGGCAGAGGGGGAAGATTATCAGAGACCGAAGTTGGCGTTTCTTTGCGTTTCATTTCAGTGGGTAAGATGCGTGTTTCATTTCCTTTTTCTCTTTCATTTGTAGATGCTTACGTTAGCCATTCTTGCTTAAATGCGAGATCTCCAATGAAGGGGTGACTAGAACTCGAGTTTTCTTAACAGGGAGAAAAGTATGATTCGTAGCACTTACAAGGAGCCCGCTTTTCTCAGGAATTTTGTCGAGGTGGTAACTTACTGTTCGCACGCCGTGCCAGGGCGGTGAACACAGTCTTTACAGTAAAGGAGAAATTAATCCTTCGACGGAAAAGGAGGTTTCCTAATAATATAAATACAAGGTGGCAGTTTATAACACGCAGCCAAGTGGATTGAGTAGAAAGGGCTTCCAGTCTCTTAAGGTTGTGGGTTAGTTCTAGAACGTTTTCTAGCTCATTAATCAATAGCCAGTCGATTGTTTATAATGGAGTAACTGATGGTGTTTAATAGTAGAACTGGGGCCTTTTGACCTCTGTCAAGAATTTTGAATGTTTATTTGATGCAAGACAAGTGGCTGGGGATAGAGAGGAACAGGATGTTCCTCTTCGTTGTTTTAAAAGACAGGATATTGCGTAGAAAACTTTTATATGGAAAAGGCGACCTCTCGTTCTAGTTTTTCCCATGTTAAACGGATACTACTGACATTCAGAATAATCCATTTTAGAGCTGGAAAATATTTGCAGTCCCATAGCTCAGCCCTTGTACTGAGCGGACTTCTGGCAGATGAAATACGTGGGGAGGGTTGGGGGTTGACCTGCCGCTTCATTCTTAATTTTCCTTTCCCCGTTTCTTTGCTTAAACTTTAACCCTGATCTGTGTTTATATGTGTGTGATGTGTGTGATACTCTCTTTTAATATAAAGCCTCTCCCATGGGCTGAGGTTTCTCCCTTCGGTGTCTTTCTCTTGGTGGTCGCCGCCACCCTTGCAGATGTCAGGGACATTTCACCGCATTGGAAGCTGGGGCCATTAAGCATTTCCTTTGCCTAAATTGCTCCCAGTTTTATACGGCCGTGGGTCTTCTCAACTGACCTCCAGCAGCTTTGGCTTAATTTATGTTCCCCGAGCTGGATACTATTCGACTCTGCCAAGAAGGATAAAAACCAGCCTTAAGAGATTTTTAAAGTGACTGTAGATAGGAAGAAACCCTTCTTCACTGAAGTGAAGAACACTTCACTGATTATAAGAATTACCATTTATTGAGATCTCTGGTGTGCTGGCCATTATCCATGAGGTGAGCAGTAACAGCCTTATGTTATGGGTGAGGCCCAAGAGAATCAGTGACGTTAGATCTTCCGTCCAAGGCCACACAGCTCATAGGTGAGGGATCCCACATTTCGCCCATGTTTCACGCCTGTTTCGATATGCACCCACGAGTCCTGGGAGTAGCAGTTGCTTGATCCTTAGAATGTAAATACTTTAGCTGAAAGCTGAGGGAGAAATACACCCTGATCAACTTTGACTCTGTCTTTCAGATACCTGTAGCATCCCTTGAAACAGACTCCCTCCCTGGCATTTTCCATGAGTACAAGCAGTTGTCACAAGGGAGATCTAATTCCCGATGATCTAAGCTTCTGATCGTTGTGGAGTCCTGGGTACACTGTTCTGGCGTGTCCTCTCTTAGCCACCAAGTGTCTTATAACTGGCTTCAGGCCGAATGATTAAGAAGGAGTCATTGCTAGGTATCTGGGGCCTGGACAGTTGTTCAGTTAAGACCAGACCCTAATCCTAAATTCTGAATAATGGGGGAGAAAAGTGAAGATGAATGTTACAGTGATTAGTGAAGTTGCTAATGATGGCCGGGGACGGGGACCAGGACCCGAATGTCTAATTCTGCTCTATTTCTCATTGAGAAGGAAGTATCCTAGTAGGAAAGGAGGAGTTATACACGAACCTGTGGAAGCTGGTAGTTTGATAGGAGGAGATCCCCTACCCCCTTTTCTCCTTTTTCCTCCTTACAGCAAATTATTATGCTTTGGGGGCGCCTGGGTGGCTCAGTGGGTTAGGCCACTGCCTTCGGCTCAGGTCATGATCTCAGGGTCCTGGGATCGAGTCCCACATCGGGCTCTCTGCTCAGCAGGGAGCCTGCTTCCCTCTCTCTCTCTGCCTGCCTCTCTGTCTACTTGTGATCTCTCTCTGTCAAATAAATAAATAAAATTTTTTAAAAAAATTATTATGCTTTGGGTGATATTGGACGTAACCAGTATGGATTTTGGAATTTAAATTATGTCTGCCATCCTTACATGGTCTCTGGGGCAAAAGGCATAGATCGAATATTCTCATTTAACAGGGTCAGTAAAAGTAAGGGAGTTTGGGTCCTTCAGGTCCCTTGGCTTTTGTTCTGTTAACTTCCATAGGCAAAAGAGATACTTTAAAACTCGCTGTATGAAATGACGGATTAAGGATTTTATAGGTGCTTTAAAAGTCTCTGCACGTGAAAGCATGTGTGGAGTGTAGTAAAGGTGAGCTGGATGAAGGAAGTAAGTCTTCTTGGGAATGTTGATTACAGCCTGATTGGACAAGAAGGTTAAGATGCATGATACAACTGTGTGCTTTGATTTGAGCCCATAATAGCCACTCAGTACGTACTTGTCAAATTGTGTGGCCATTAGGAGGGATTCATGGATCAGATTTTAACTTGTTATGTCAATTTTATAGAATTTTTGCATATAGCCCACTCAAACAATCTTTGTATTTGCAACTTATATGGCTATACTAAAGAGTCTTAAAGTGGATCAGAAAGGAAATCAATGTTCTGAACAATCAAAAGAATTAGAACATGTATGTAGCACCAAATTAACTCCTGTTTAAATTAACATCACGCACAGCACACACGCAATCCTACGTGCTTGCACACAACCCTTCCTAGACAGAATTTGAGTCATGGGAAACAGAACAAGTTCCCTGGTGGTACTGGACAGAAGGCATGCTGGTTTGAAATCCGTTCTCTTAATTAGATCACTTCTCTTACACTCCAAAGCAGCTACGTTACAGAGAGTAACAACTAACCCATGGGTTCTTGATCTCAGTGAGGAACTCTAAGACTTTTATTCCCCCCCCCCCCATCAAATGCTCAGTGTCTTGGCATTTCTTTGACCTGGAGCCCTTTGGAGCCTGAATAATGAACTCTGACACTGTACAGCTGTTTTAAATTAAAACACCTCTGAAATGCCTCCCTGCCCCCACCCTTAAAAGCTATACAATTGTGGGTGCCATTCCCTAGACATGCTAGTGTGTATTCAGAGTTCCTTATTACATGAGTCATCAAAGCACAAGGCAAATAATTTCCAACATCCTACTTCTACCCTAAATGATGTGTGCCTATTTTATGAGCAATATAATAAAAATCCAATATTAGGGAAGGACCTGTGGTTGCCTTTGGAATCCTCTCTTCTGGATTGCGAAATACTAATAGCAGGGGATTGACCCAAGGCTCGCGAATAGATCTCAGTGACCAGCCTTTAGTTTTCCAGCGCGTGCAAGCTACTTGTGCAGCCTACCAGGCGCGTACTGATGTGGCTCGGCATACCTTCTTTATCGTGTCCCCAATGAACCGGCAGCTAGGGCAGGGCTGCTAGGGAATCGAGCAAGGTATGGGAAGTGGACCAGATGACACTTTCATGTTGCTTCTTACCCCAACACGCCCCCAGCTTTGAATTCTAGGAAAGTGCTACCTGCCTTCTGGACACTTAGTTGAGAGACTTCTGTACAAGAAAATTTATCCCCCCACCCCAAAAATTATAAATGACACCCAAGAATGCAAGAAAAAAATGGAAAAACCCAAGTCATTGGAAAGATGTTTTCCTCTAATTAAAACGCTTAACGTTTACAGTGGTTCCCTAACATTAGGGGAACCGGAGTCCCAGATGGCTGGGCTCCATGCCCGGGGTCTCTGATCTGGTGGGTTTAGGGTGGGGCCCAAGAACTTGCATTTCTAACAAGGGCCTTGCTGATGTGGTGTTGCTGGTGGCCTGTTGTGGGACCGCACTTGAGAATCACTTTGGATTCTGGAGAGAATTAGAGGCCTCTCAGGTACCTGATTTGAGTAATGCTTTTCATATGGTGCCCCTAGCTCCTTGCCATACTTTCTGGTCTTCTTCCAGGGAGCGACCTTGGGTAAAAACACCAGGCCGTGCTTGTCATGGAGGACACGAGTTGACTTGCGTGCCTCTCCTCAGGATCCCCCCCGCCCCCGCCCGCCCTTTTTAGCCCTTCAGAGGGACTCCATTTCTCCTCTCCTCCTTGAAGAGCGCCCAGGAAATACAAAACAAGCAAAACTTCAACCAAAGGGAAAGGAAAGAGCCCTTCTCCCCACAGAAATACCCCACAGACAAAACACACATAGTTTGGGAAGCTGGAACCCAGAAGACGGTGGCCTTTTGGGCTCAAGGCACCATGTGGTAATGAGCTGCGGGCACAAGTATGGAAGCTCTTGGAAGTACGCAGAGTCACCCACACCCCTTCCAAAAGGCTTACAGTGTTTTCAGTGCAGGTTTTGAGAGACTACTGGAAAGTAGTTTTCAGCCTCTCATTTGCCTGCCGGACGTGAGAAGATAATGGATAATGGCTCTGCCACGCTATTGCATTTCGAGAAGATTGCTAATGTTCTTCTGGCTTCAAAGGAGGCACCAGATTTTTTCTTCTACTCCATGTTCTCTTGGAGGTACTTTCTTAATGTGGTCCTTATAGTTCGCTTTAGTATTTATTACATTCTCTGCTCGTAAACTTAATATCTTGAAGTGTTTATTTTTACACCAGCCATAGATTCATTAAGAATGATTGTTACAGATACACCATCAGCTCTTTCCTTCTTTGAACTGCCTCACAAAAGCTTCAGGAAAAACGAATTTGCCCTTTGTACTTAAGAGATTAAAATCTTTCAGCATTCAGGCCAGAAAGTAAATGTGGAATAACCAGGTATTCTTACGTATTTTTCTCCGTTATTTTCCTGTAGCCCTGTAAATGCACGAAATCCGTGGTGGAGTCTGCTAGGCATTGCGTGTCTCTCTCCCTCCTCTCCCCTCACTCCACCCTTTTCCCCCTCTTCCCCCAACAAAGAATCTCATGATGTTAGCATATGAATCCTTTAAGAACCCACATTCAACTTGGATACCCCAATTTGTGCTAATGTCACAGGGAACCCCCTGAGAACTTCTTTCCAGAAAACCTCAGCGCTAGCTTTTGTGGTATTTCATTATGTTTCTTGGCCTCCAGCATGTACTAGGCAGTGTTCTTGCGTGTCACGTAGATGTAAGGAGAAAAGGAAAAAAAATGGGTCCGAGTAAAACAACATGTTTTGAAAATACCTGTTAGGTGTCAGGTTTCAGTTAGGAGGCATCGTTAGCTTTGGTTTCGATTCTTGCTGTAGAAAGTACTTTTATCCAGCTCTTTATTTACCTTGTGACTGAACGAGAGATGTGTGTGTATATATGTGTGTGTGTGTGTGTGTGTGTGTGTGTGTACATACATGCATGTGTGTGTATTTTATATTGACTCCTGAGAAGCTGTTGGTCTAAAATAATTATTTTCCCCCTCTCTTAGGTGTAAACACGTGTCCATGACTTTGTGGCTTGTGACCTGGATTTCCTTTCACTGACATGAAAAGATATCCACCTTATATAGGAGTGTGTTTTCCAATTTCATTTTGTCATTTTTTTCCCCCAGCTTTCAGACTGACCTGAGAGACCCTTTGATACTTAATTACTGAAAATGTTTTCTTCCTTTTTTTCTTTTGTCTTTAGAATTCTTCAAAGAACTACTGGAAAATGCAGAGAAATCCCTGAATGACATGTTCGTGAAGACCTATGGCCGCTTATACATGCAAAATTCTGAGCTATTTAAAGATCTCTTCGGGGAGCTGAAGCGCTACTACGTGGCGGGAAGCGTGAACCTGGAAGAAATGCTAAGTGACTTCTGGGCTCGCCTTCTGGAGCGGATGTTCCGCCTGGTGAACTCCCAGTACCACTTCACAGACGAGTATCTGGAGTGCGTGAGCAAGTACACGGAGCAGCTGAAGCCCTTCGGAGACGTCCCTCGGAAACTGAAGCTGCAGGTTACACGTGCGTTTGTCGCCGCCCGTACTTTTGCTCAAGGCTTAGCAGTCGCGAGAGACGTAGTGAGCAAAGTCTCTGTGGTAAGTGCTCTCTGCATCCCATGCCTATGTTTCTGTTGTTTCATTTCAAAAGAAAGTTTGGGGGGTGTTAAGGGGGCGCATTCGATTGGGCGTCAGACTCTTATTTTTGGCTCAGGTCATGCTCTCCGGGCCGCAGGTTGGAGCCCTGGGTCGGGCTCCACGCTCAGTGGGGAGTCTGCATGGGGTTCTCTCCCTCCTTTGTCCGTCTTGCTTGTGCTCTCTCTTTGTCTCTCTCTCAAATAAATAAGTTTAAAAGGAGAAAGTTTGGGAGGTTGGAAAATCAGTAGAATTCCATGGGCTGGATAACCATTTTCTCCTGTTCTGCTCTCTTCTTTCTCTTGGCGTTTCCCTCACACACTTTGTTCTGATACAGGTACATCCTGGAGTTAGGGACCGTGCTGTGATGAACACCATCCCATAAATGTCATTCTTTCCAGTGCTTTCTCTGGTAGCGATTCTTGGAAGCAGAATGCATGTTCACTTTGGAATCTTAATTTTCCGAAGTGGGTCTACCATGGCCATGCTCTTCAGCTCCTGTTCTCCTTCCCCTCCAGAGAAAGAAGCAGGCGGGCTCCGTGTTTGTTTGCTTTGAGTGACTGGGTTTGGGGCCCCCGCCTTACAGTCTAGAGCCGTATTGAACATGCGTTAGTATGGGTTTCCTTGTTTTAAGGTGTACTTAGCACTCTTTAGAAGGCAGAGCTTTTTATGACAGTTAGTGGGTGCCCCATGCTCTTGACCTGCAGCTTTGTTTATATAAAGGGTTACCGATGGACAGAATGAAAATCGTACTGTGTAGGCAAGAGCAGGTGCAGTGGGGCACATTTCCGTCATTTGTAAAGTAAAAGAACTGGACAGTGTTCTCTGAAGCCAGTAAGGAGGTCGTTCAGGGGCCTCCTTCCAGAGACGAGAGGCAAGGGAGATGGGTGGAGCCTTCCTGGAATGGAGACTCCGCCTCTGTGCCTTTCCCTCCTGGCTGCACCAGAGGAGCTTTGCTATTCTCGCTTTTCAAAGTAGAGGGTTGTTTTATTTTGTTTTGTTTTTAAGATGTTGTTTATCTATTTTAAGAGAGAGAGAAAGCAAGCAGGGGGAGGGAGAGAGAATCTAGAGCAGACTCCCTGCGAGTGTGGAGCCTGGCACCGGGCTCCATCTCCCGACCCTGAGATCATGACCTGAGCCAAAACCAAGAATTGTACAGTTAACTGCCCGAGCCACCCAGGTGCCCCTCAAAGCAGAGTTTTGAGCAAAATTTCAAGAGAGGAGAAAGTTCTCTGACTCCTTCAGTCCCTGCTCCCCCAGAAAAAAAAATGAAATTTGAAAACTTCCTGAAGGCCTTTCTTCCTCTTACCCTTCCGTGACTTGATATCAGCAAAGAAACCGTAATCTGGGGCACGTTACCTTAGGAAGACTGATCTTGGTGCTGTTACATTTCAGCTCTCAAAGGAAAAGTCAGATTATGATCTGTAGTCTATGTTCATTGTATTTTCTAATATCGGCGTAAGAGATGTTTGTGTAGTTATATGAGAATACAATGAATACAAGGTATAAGGCTTAATTTACTTTGAGTAAACATTGCTTGCCAAGTGTTCAAAAACTTGCAGACAGAAGGATAAGCAGCTCCTTGTTTTGAGGCCTGAAGGGAGTGGTCAGACAACTGGAATATCAATCTGATGGCTATGAGTGACCAAGGAATGTATGGTCCAAACCAGGATGCTTGCTGTCTAAACCACGAGGTTCTTATTTGCTGTCCCACCCAGACGGCATGTGCCGCTAAGTTTGAGGCAATCGGGGCTGCCTTGAGCAGACCAGGCTTCAGCGTTACCCTAGTTAGAGAGGAAACTTTGAGGTTAGTCCAGTGAAGGTGAGATTCTAAAGAATTGTGTACCATCAGACGTAGGTGTTTCTAGGATGTTCCATCCCAGGACTGGGTGAGAAAGGAGGCTTAGCTGATTGGTCGCCTTCATTCTGGCAGGTCTGTGTATTCCCTCTCCTCTCCAGGCACCTGAACTCTCAGGGAAGGGCAGTTCTTTCCAACATGTTCTTGTTGACTCCTTTTCTTCCTGATACTCTCCTTATAAATGGTGGGTGAGAGCAAGTTTGGGGGAGGGTGATGGTTATAATTAAAGGAATAATCTGATTCCTGAACTTCGGCCAACCTCAGCAATCATTAGGAATCCTCCAGATGCTCATCTCAGAGCCCTGAAACAAGGCACAGTTGTTTACATGGTAGCTCACCTAACACACCAACAAGTCCTTGTGTTCATCATCAGCTGAACAGGCAGGGAGGCAGGGCTGTGTGCTTTGAATGAGAGAGAGAGAGAGAGAGAGAGAGAGAGAGCGCGCACGCGCGCAGACACTTGAGCCAAAGAGAAAGGTATGAAGTAGAATGTCCTTTGCAAGCATCTAAAAAATGGTTGCTTTCCATTAGCCATCCCTCTTTCAGCTCTTGTGAAGAGGAGACCAAACCAGCGGAAGTCTGGTTCACTTCACTTTGCCAGCTGGGAGCCCCGCTTCAGAGAGCTGAGGTTCCCGAAACTCCAGCTCATGGTGGAAGGCAGTAGATGAAATAAGGAAGTGATTTAGAGACCCTTCATTGCATATTTATTTATTTTTATTTTATTTTTAGGAATTTTATTTATTTGGGAGAGAGAGAATGAGAGAGCGAGCCTGAGAGGTGGAAGGTCAGAGGGAGAAGCAGACCCCCTGCTGAGCAGGGAGCCTGATGCGGGACTCGGTCCCGGGACTCCGGGATCATGACCTGAGCCAAAGGCAGTCACTCAACCAACTGAGCCACTCAGGTCCCCTCCCTGCAGATTTAGAAAGTCAAGGGCTTAGAAGGCTTGCTGCTGTCCATCCTACCCCACCTCCCAGGGTAGGGAGAAGGGAGCAGTTGTGGCTTCCTCGTGTCCCATTCTTCTTGACATGGTTCTCAGAATTCATGGTGGGAAATCCATAAGATTGGCTTTTGTATATAAGATTCAAACCCGCTTAACTATACAATAAAGAGTATGTGACTCAGAACAAAAGAGTCAAAAGTTCTGGTGTTTTTTCTGGTATGAATTTTTTTTTTTAGCAAGAGATTTCCTGTGGACCTTAGTATTGTTAAGTTGTTTGAGAAAGTTCCTTTCTAAATATAACCCTAAATTTGCTTCAGAATTGATCTGTAGTCTATGTTCATTGTATTTTCTAATATCGGCGTAAGAGATGCTAGGGTAGTTATATGAGAATACAATGAATACAAGGTATAAGGCTTAATGTACTTTGAGTAAACATTGCTTGCCAATTGTTCAGTTAAAAATACTCTTTTGTGTCTACTTGAAAAGTTGAATTTGTAACTGGAAACTTTTTAGTACTGTTTTGCTTCCCTACTGAGCTTCTTCTAGACTTAAGGACTGATTTGAAATCAAACCGTCCGACTAAGTTGGGTCATGCTATCTAAATGACACAAGGATAAGATACTCAGACTTCAGGTCAATTTCTAAAGGAGTTAAAACACAAATTCTTGAAAAATTTCTCATCTATGCAATGTTTCTGGCTAGAATTATGTAAGGAACACTTGGATATTTGAGGAAATACTTATTAACGTTAATTTCTGGAGTATGACTACCAAATAGATTTTAATTTAAGATACAGTGGTATGGGGAAGACAGTAAATGATCCGCCTATCAAAACCTTATTTCAAATTGTACATGTTGGAAGCAAAGTCTGCAGTTGCTGTCCAAGGGTGGTCTGCAGGCAGGACTAGAGCAACTGAAGAACTAGACATTCCTTCTTCTGGTGTCAAGTAGAATGAATTACCTTGGGCTTGGAAAAGACCACTCAGAGTGAAGAACATTAAAGACAGTCACCTCACCCGCCTCATCTACAAAGATGTCTCTGAAAGTCAAGTAGGAGAAGCACTGGGGTCTTGGCTTAGTTCCCACCTACTTAAACCATGTTCCCACTTTCTCTTTGGAAGTGGATGCCCTGTTCTTCCAGATTACTTTTGCCACACAAGGGTTGTAGGTAAATGCTGAGCAATGACTTGATTATCACTAAGCCTTTTAAAGGCCATTGGCACCAGTAAGCTAAGCTTAACTTCAAGGGAAAGTCATGGCGCCGTCCAAGTATCCTTGCCTTGCTTCAGATTTTTGGGGCCCAAACATGGAGTGACTGCAGCTTACTCCACTGAGCTTTACCATTACAACTGCAGAAAAGTCCCTTTAATGAACAACAAATGGTTCAAGATCACCCTGGCACTACACGTCTCTGTATGACTTAGCCCTTCGTTATTTGTCATGGTTCATGATGCATTGCTTATTTACCTGCTCTAGCAGCAGTTTTGCCTGGAAGGGTGAAGTCTGTTGCGGTCTTTGAAGAATGCACGAGTGGTTCCATGCACCATGAAAATGAATAGCTCCTGTGCCAAAGAGAGTTGCATTCTCATGGTTTCAATTAACACTGACATAATGGGACTATGTCTACTCCCCCACCCCAAACTCCAGGGGCTATAATTAGAAAGCAGTTCCTTACCATTGTGATGTCTAAGTGATTGTCCTGCCTCAAGAACAATTTCCATTCCCCCCACCACCCGCCCTTTGATCCCGTCTGTTCACAGTGCCCCAGCACCTATAAGAGTACTACACAAGTTATTTTGCCATTTCCTGCATCATTATAAATGTAAATTGTAATAAAGTTCTATCCAAAAAGCTTTTAAGAAGCTGGGTGTAGACACTTGTTCAACCCTGAGTATTTGTTTACACTCATAACCTTAAACAACCAGAAGAGGAAGGTGGGACTCTAACTGACAGTGGGGGACGAAGTGGGGGACGAAGTGGGGGACGGCAGGAGCGGGTGGAAAGGGTTAAGGACTTGAGACCGCGTGCTCTCAGGACAAAAATCTCTCTTTTTTTTAAAGGTTTTTTTTTTAAGGGTTAATATAAGGATACTTCTGTTTTATCTACAGCACATGGACAAATACTCCTGAATGGGCCCTGGTTTGTTCCACATATTTTGTTATGTCTTTAAAATTCTGTTATCAGGGCACTAGGAACATCTCATCCTTCTTTTTTTGTGTGTGTGCAGTGAATTCAAACTGGGAAGTTGTTGGGGCACAGGGGTGGCTCAGTCAGTTAAGCATCTGGTTAAGCATCTGCCTTCGGCTCCGGTCAGGATCCCAGAGTCCTGGGATTGAGCCCCACTTCGGGCTCCCTGTTCAGTGGGAAGCCTGCTTCTCCCTCTTCCTCTGCCTGCTTGCTTGCTCACTCTGTCTCTCTCTCAAATAAATAAATAAAATCTTAAAAAAAAACCCTAGGAAGTTGTTGAATAAACTCATCACATCTCACAGCATGTTTGGGTCCCCTATCTTTTTTCCCCCCATAATTTTGGGAAATATTTCCCCTTATTTTTATTGGGTGCTTATGTTACCAAGCAACAGAGAAAATCTAGGTCTTTTTTGTTTGTTTGGGGCGATTGGCTTTGCAGACCAAAAAAATGTTGCAGCAAATGTATGTAAGGGACTGGAATAAACTAAAAGGAAATGTGTTTTTAACTTGAGTGCAGCGTGTTGACTGCCATCACTGTGCAGTGTGGCTTAAGGCTCGTTCGGAATTACCAAAATGAAATCCAGGCTGCACGGAGAAGTCTTCTCCAGCAGTTTTCCTTTTCCAGGCCGCTTGCAGTAGTTTTTAATGTGGTGGTTAGAAAATGCAGGTTATTGAGTAGAAAGTCTCGATCTATATTAAAAGTCTTTGCAGGGAAGGAGACTTTTCTGTAGAGGCTTTTTATAGCAAAAATGGTGTGCAGATGTCTATTGGGGGGCAGGAATGAGTGTCTCACAAAAGGGAAATGAGGATTCTAACCCCCGCTCCCCCCACACTCCTACTGACTTTTTTTTAACTGTGAAACATAGACAGCCTCCTAAAATCCTAAGGCACTTCAATGCTTAGAAAGACATTGATCAGTTTTGCAGGATTTTATAAGACTTGGAGATTGGCTTTTAATATCTTGTCATTATGGGTCAGTAACTTAGATAGATTTTGATTTGAGGACATAGAGAAGTATTGAGTCCAGAGGATATCCTGTTTCTACCGTACTGTCCCCCCAAACTAAACAAGTCAGACCACCTCATTCTTATATAAATAATGTCAAACCCCTTTTCTTACATAACATCCCACTTTTTAGTAGAAATTAATCACCTCTACTGCATTTAGCCCCAAGTCTTTCAAAATATTAAAACTTTGGTGAGATAGATGTACTGTTTGCTGGCATTTTTGTTTAAGTGAGCTCTTTTTTTTTCTTCTCTGGGCAACAGTGTTTACTGGAGCTTTTGAATTCTCTGTGAGCAGGAGCCGGTGGGTGGTATGTGTATATATATATATATATATATATATATCCCCCCCCCGCCTCTGTGGTATCTCGACCCATTGTGAAGATAGAGCATTGGCTGAGTAAGTCCTTGTTGTTCATTAAACAGTTATGTCATCTTATCCAAGGGGTGTAGTCAAGCACATCCGCCATGTGGGTGAATCCTAACTTGCCCTCCAACGTAAAAATGATTTCATTTGGTCACTAAATTTGTAAACCGCAAATTCTTGCCAGAAAACCATCCAGCCTCATAGCTGAGCGTTCGCTGTGTGTGGTTCCCCTGTGCTAGGTCTGGGTCCCTACGGAGAAGGACCATGTTCCATGTGCTGCCCTCAAGTTTCTTTTCATTGTTCCTGAAATGCAGTTACTCAAGGAAGCCATTCTCATGCACATCAAGGAAGCCCAGGGCATGGGCTCTAGAACCAAAATGGCCACATTCAAATCTTGGCCCTGCCCTTGAAGATCTCCTGTGAGTCCCTTAATCTCTTTTGACCCCTGCTTTCTCGTGTGAAATGAAATGGTAATACGCCTCTCATAGGATTATCGGGAGGTTTAAATGAGTTAATACACGAGTTAATACATGGAAACTTAAATGAGTTAATACATGCAAAGTACTTAGAAGAGAGCCTGGCACATAGTAAGTTCACTTTAACTATCATATATCAATAAAATCAATAAAAGCTCTCAGTAGACAGGCAATTCTGACGTAGAATATCCTTCTCTTTGGTTTTGACATGAAGATTCTTCATGATCGTGAAACCATAGAAGCAAAATAAACATTTTTTCCTGAGACCATGCATTCATTCTTTGTGTTAGTGGTTCAGAGGGGTAAGGGAGGAGGGTACAGTACAGTTTTGCCTCCTTTGTTTCTAAATGTCATTTAGAGAAATAACTACTCTGTAAAAGAGGTCTGAAACATGTGCTTTTTAGCAAAGACTCATAACCACCCCCCACTCCCAATCCTACTGGCATTGGGGCTCAACAGAGGCTTCTAAACAGAAGGAAGACTTCAAATGTTAGTCAAGAGCTGTGGTGCAAAGGAATAATTATGTTGAACATTTTAAGCGGCATGTTGGGCCACGGAGTATCAATATATAACTGACGATTAAAAGGTGACCTTGGAGTATAGTTGCCCCTTGTGTTAATCCCCATGTGCAGGATCTACCACTTGGACTTGGGTCCCCACATAAATGTACTTTAGTAAGTTATTTAGGGACTCCAACAATTGATTTGGGGGCTTACGAGGGAGTGAAATGTGAATGAACTTGAGTTTCTTTTTTTTTTTAATTTCTAATTTTTTAAGGGTTTGTATTTATTTGAGAGAGAGCTTGCAAACGAGTGGGAGGAGAGACAGAGGCAGAGGGAGAAGCAGAGTTCCCTCTGAGCAGGCAGCCTGACATAGTGCTCCATCCCAGGACCCTGGGCTCATGAACTGAGCCGAAGGCAGATGCTCAACTGACTGAGCCAGCCAGGTGCCCCTGAACTTGAGTTTCTATTCAAAATAAATAAAGCCCCAGAATGAAGCCCTTGAGTATTCCAAAAGATAAGCAACCATTTTGTTTCTCCACTGGGTACTCCAGAGCCAAAAAGGAGAAGTAGTCCTTGGCATCCTGGGTTTGCCATCCTGAGCTTGGCTGGGTCCATGAGAGTGGGGACCTAGACCTAAGGCCTGGGGAGGTGGTCACAATATTGGTACATCTTGGGGGTGAACATCACAGAGGATCCCTGTTTCTTTCCATTTCCTGTGTTAAAATCATTCTCCAGGGGTACCTCGGTGGCTCAGTCAGTTGAGCGGGGAGCCTGCTTCTCTCTTTCCTTCTGCCCCTCCTGCTCACTTACGCTTGCTCTCTCTTTCTCTCTAATGAAATTAAAACAAACAAACAAACAAACAAACACGGTGCTTCTCTGTGCCAGAGCCTCATTCCCACACAAGGGTCTTGTTTCCCAATCTGAATAATGTGAAGTCATGCATAGTGTTCTAGGTAGTGGTCCTGAGGCCAAAGACTTAAGTCTGATTTTCTCCAGCTGGGTATTGTGCAGCACGTCCTTGCCCATCGCTGTTTTCTTAAAACTTGCCCATCTCTCTTCTCAGTTCCGGCATTTAGTATTTCCGTAACATGTTATAGCTGAGTTCTTCATGATCGCTTTTAGTAGTCAGACAACTGGTCACATGCAGAGCATGAGCCAGTACTTAGCCAGCGAACGAAGTGGAAACTGTCCACCAAGCCCAGTTTCATAATCTTCCTTTAATAAAACTCTACTGTGTCATTTCGTCTGGTCCCGGGCTTTAAACCTTGAGCAGACACCAACCTGTGTAGACCTGCTGCAACACAGATTTGACTTAGAGTGGAACAAAGAATAAAGCGGACCATGAAGAGTTAAGAAAAGAAAGCTGGTGGTGGGGAGGGGGGAGGGGCGCATTTGTTGAATGAAACTATCACGATTTTAGATTTTGTGCTTATTTCCTACAGGCCCATACCGTTTTGGAATGCATTTGTGCTTTCGAGAACAGGTTCCCTGCTCTAATACAGAGATTCCTGCTTGCTACCTAATCACAAGTACATTCCAGAATAATCCCCAACACGAGATAGGTGCTCAGTGACTAGTTGTTGACACTTGAGCTTTGTGCATGTTTCCGTAGTAGGGCATGGTTTCTGCTGAAGCAGAGGATCCAACAAATGCCACAGGTTCTTCTCCAATTTCTCGTAGGCATTTACCCACTAACTCTTCACCTCTCTGAAATCCAGCCAGTTAGCGGTATGGTCAATGTGGAACCGAACCCTAGCAATGGAGGGGAAAACAAGTGTGCCCAAGATGAGAGTTTCACAGCCTGTGCTGAAGAAGGCAGGGAAACGTGATCTGTCTGGGAAATGTGTGGCCTCGCTTTTCTCATCTCTTAAATGTGAGAGTCATACGGTGTGACCTCTTAAGGCCCCTTCCAACCCTGACTTCTGTGCTCCTGGGCTTTTCCAACCACCTCCGCCCTCCAGGCTTCTGTGCTCCTCTGTAAACTGAGGGGGTGGGACGGGCAGGTGTTGAAGTCCTAACTATTGGTGACTATAAAAGAGTGAACTTTTGGTTATCCAGAAAATCTAGCCCTCCAGACTGGCCATCCCCCCCAGGGTATCAGGTAGCCAAGATTTCACTGCCCATTAAAGCACAATGAAAAGACTCATTTGGGCCTGGGTTCAAACTGCAGCGGCAAAATCCTCCTTCTTGGGAGGGGATGTTGACTTTGACCTACACAATTAGCGGCCTCGCAGTTGGAGGCTCCGGCCCCGCCCACTTCAGGCTGGCGTTCTGGTGGGGATAAGAGGCGGGGTGTGTGTGTCCATCAGATAGGAGCCAATGGTGTTCAGGTTTCCTCCTGACAGTTCTCATCCCTTGTTCCTGTTCCGAAGGGCAGTGTTGATAAGCAGTGTCCCAAGTCACACTCCAGGGCAGGTGAAGTTCATCCCAGCATCTGTTCCCTGCCCGGTATCTGCTATCAGAAGTTTGCTCAGGACCTTGGTGGGTACTGATAGCAGGGGAATGCACTAATCCTTTGATAGCGACTGGGAAAGCCGAGGGCGGGGCGGAAAGATCAGGAGGGCGGGGGGCGGGGGGGGGGGAACACCCCCCCACCCCCACCCCCCCCCCCACCCCCACCCCCCCCCCAACCCCCCGTAGCTGCCTCTGCGGTGTGTGATGGCTGGCCACCATCCTTCCTACGCACTGATGAAGATGCAGGGCAGGTGGCCTGCGCTCCTGTGTGCCTCAGTGTCCCTGGAGAGAAGTGGAAGAGGACAAGAAGCCTCTTTTCTCTGTGGAGGGTGGCCAGTACCACTTTTACCCTTGTTGCTTCCCTTCCTCGTGAACTGCCCAATAGTATCTGTTTCTGCCTGGTCTTCATGTGCCTTTCAGTTCTGGCCATGCACACAGTCCTTCCTGGGCAGCCAACCCCAGGCACTTGGCCTTCTCCCTGGTGGTGGTGGTCTCCCTTCAGCTGGCCAGTTAAACCCAACCCTTTCTCCCCAGTGTAACCGAAGTCTCCTCTCTTCCATTGAGCCTTGCCTGAACACTCTGCTTTACTGTTCCCAAGCCTCAGAAGGGCTTCACCTCAGCCCAAGTTTAAGTGTATTCATGTTCTTTTTTTAAAAAAAAGATTTTATTTATTTGACAGAGATCATAAGTAGGCAGAGAGGAAGTCGGGGGTGGGGGACAAACAGGCTCCCCACTGAGCAGAGATCCCGGGATCATGACCTGAGCTGAAGGCAGAGGCTTAACCCACTGAGCCACCCTGGCGCCCTGTATTCACGTTCTTGCCCGCAGAAGACATTGAGTTTTGCCTTCAGCACAGCTACTGGTGCTGAAGGGATCACACACTAGGGACCCTGCTACACCTCGATGCCGGTGGGCTAAGTGTCCAAGGCAGACACTGGTGGTAGGGGCCACAGCAGGCCATGCACAGTGGGCAGGAGAAGGTCATCTCTCCTGTGTCTCCTGGCTGATCCTGGAACCGTGTGTGTACGAGGACTTGAGGACTTCAGAACAATTGAGCCACATAAAATGAGCGAGAGTGAGCGTGCATGAGAGACAGAGCGAATGCAGGGAGCATGGGCGTCTCCGGGTTGGGAAGTGTGTGCCCCTGGGTTATTAATGGTCAAGTGTTGTTCTTCCCTCTCTCCCCACCCACCTTCTTCCCAGCATACCCTTTCCTTCTCTCTAATCTGCCTCTTACAAGTAACAGGCCAGGCCTGCTTGGTGTTATCCATCCCAACTCATTCTAAGTTGAATTCATGGCCAAACCTTCAAGGTCATCTGTTGCTGCTGCCTCACCACTGTATTTGTCTTCCCCTAAACTAGGTCAATCCCACAGCCCAGTGTACCCAGGCCTTGCTCAAGATGACCTACTGCTCCCACTGCCAGGGGCTCGTAAGTGTGAAGCCGTGTTACAACTACTGCTCCAACATCATGAGAGGCTGCCTGGCCAACCAAGGCGATCTTGATTTTGAATGGAACAATTTCATAGGTGAGTGAGGGGGAGGGAGTTGTGTCGCCAGAGAGAGCTCAGCTTCCAGGCACGGGGAATATTGTAATTATCGTCCATGAAAGTTCTCCTGTGCCTTATTTATGGGATGCCAGGGTTCTACGTGTACTTGGAGTTCGCACTATTCTACAGGTAAGTGTTCCCTTGAACTGATGGTGCTGGTACTCAAGACCTCAGACCTAGCAAATACCAAGGTATCAGAAAGAGACTGTGACTTTTTGGCATCTCCTCCCCGAAAGATCTGTTTTAGTTACGCATCATAGGCTTGTGTTCCTGTAAATGCTGGAGTATGACCGTTACTGACTGAACTTTGAAATCACCTGTCACCCTGGGACCGAACCTTCTATATGGTGGCCCGATGCCCGTTGGATGTTTGAACCAAGTGAAACCTGACTGGGGGGAATCTAGGGGTTCTCTTTCTCCAGAGGATTTCACAGTAGCCCGAGTGCTCTAGACAGCTCAGACAGCAGTGTAATCTAAGAGGATTCATCAGCACCAGTGGGAAAGGACAATTTAAGGATTGTTTACAGGTCCGGCCGTCGAGTTTGTTGATGTGCCCTTAACGCACAGCTTAGTCCTGAAAGCTCCATGCCGGGCATGGCGGCTCCTGGTCCTCTGTGCTAGTGGCGCTGTACATGCGCGCATGCGCGCGCGCACCCCCCCCACCCCCCGCACCCCCCCCACCCCCCGCACCCCCCCCCACCCCCCCCCGCACCCCCCCCACCCCCCGCCAACGGCTCCCGAAACAGACTGGGCTCTTCCTCCAGTGCCCAGTCACGTTTGAGTAATTGCAGAACCTAAGTGGCTTTAGAAGCACCTGTTTTTCACTTCCTTGTTCACGTCATGGGAATGTGTGTGCAATTTGCTGTCACCTTTCGGACACGGGATTGCACTCGGGAGAGAAGGCTGCTTACTTTTTAGTCTGCATGAGAGCTAATTACCATATTAACTCTGTTTGCAAATGCATCAATAAATTGTCTCCAACAGATTCTTGAGAACACTGATGGGGGGCGGGGGGGTTGGGGAGAGACATAGGACTATGAAGCACTTCAACACAATTGTAGCCTAAATAGCTCTGAGTGAGAAGCCCTGTGAAAGGGTAGCCAGAGGCAGCGGAAGCTCTCGCATGGATGGCCCATCGTGCCCAGAAGGAAGCCATGGGAGAAATTGTGATTTAAAATCGTTCCCTCCCTCCCCCCACCCCCAGCCCCGGGAAATAAAATCTCATGGCATTTCCAGATCGGAAGTTGATGTTTCAATTTTCAATTTTTCAATCCCACCCTCACCGCCCCCCCCCCCACCCAGATGCCACATTTGAAGTTCCCTTCTGCTAAATTCATTTTTGTAAATGTTGGTTCGCCTTTTAACTTTATAGCATCTAATGTACTCGTTCTCCAGGCAAAGGAGGAGAATTCGCCATATACTACAAACAGTGCAGAGCGACAGCCCCTGAGTCTTGCCAACCTTTCTCACACTGGTCACGAGTGAGGTGCACAGGGCCGTGTTCCTTGCGCTGTTCTCTTGTTCCAACGTGTCTGGCAGAAACTGTAACTCATTGTATTAAAATATAAATTCTCTCGTGCTCTTTTTTTTTTTTTTAAACATTTTCCCAAAGACTTTGCAGATCGACGTCAAATCAAAACCGCACTGTGGCTCGCTTAATTAATGTTTTCAAGCAAGGAGGAGTGAGTTGCGGTGGTTGTTCTTGTTGAGAGTTTTAAAAACTACGTTTGTTCTCTTTCAAGAAACAGAATTAAACCCGAGTGGAAATTGATAGGATTTCTGAATCCATTTTCCTCAGTTCTTTGAAATGATCCTCCTTGGAGGGATGAGGTATATAATTGTATCTAAACTTAATTTTTAATGGGTATTTTATTCTTTCTGTCCCATAAGCTGATCTCACAGGCCAGGGGTAACAGACATTGTTAATCCCCAGTGCTTTTTTATGAATTTTCACCAGGGTTTAATTTGCTCTGTGGTTGTAGAATTCAGTCCCAATTTACATGCCTGTGCTCTAAGTTCTTTTTTTTTTTTTTTCCTTCGCAAAGAATTTTTCTTTCCCCTTTAAAGGACTGCAGTTAATGAATGGTGATGGGCTTTTTCCCCAACTTCTTTAAAATCAGATCTTGGGGTTAAGTCGGGAAACTGCCTTTTGTTTTCCCAGTGGGTCGTGAGCCTGCAGATGGGGGTTTGTGAGTCCTGGCGGCACAGCGCGAAAGGATTCAGTTTGCCTGGTGTGAAGGGGATTCTCTGTGGACGGGTGAGGATGACCTCGTGCCCATAGCCTGAGCTCCAAAAGCCTGTGGCTGGACCAGGCCCCCCAAGAGACAGGCTCAGTTTTCCACATCTGCCTTCTTGCTGCTGTGTCCTCCTTTCCCTCTCTTGAATTGCTACCAGCCTTGATCCAGATGGATTCAAACAGTTGGAACACCCCAGACTTGGTTTTGTAAGAGGCCGGCTCAGAAGGTCAACGCAATACTCGCCACTGCCACCACCAGATGAAGATGAAGTCAGTTTCCGGACGAGCTTAAATGCAGCTCAGTTGCACCTTGCTTTCCGTCACTTACTGTGGTTTGCCTTAACCTTCACCTGACGCCTAGCCAGCCTGACTCGTGTCGCACATTGTGGCCTGCAGGACTTCCATGCTGGGATGTTGGGGTGTCAGGGCTGCCGGCAGGAGGCAGGGGCCGGTCAGAGATCCTGGAAATAAGAGACCTTTAGCCTGGACTCACCATCTTCGGCTCTTCCTCGGAGCTTCTGATCAGGGCTGGCCACTTGTAGGGAAGGGCTGCACTGAAAGCTAAGCGGGACTCCCCCCGGGGATGGGGGGGCCACTGTCTGCATTCCTCAGCCGCCCCGTGCAGGACGCCATGGCACCGGCCCCAACAAAGGCCCGGCTTCCCTCCATTCCCAGAGTTGACAAAGACGCCAAACAGCCAGAAGAATCGGGTTTATGTTTCCTTTCAGTCTTTCACAAACACATTAGTGATCCGCCTTTCCTCACCAGTAGGGGAATGAGTAGTTCCAAAATGCACTGGATCCCCCACCCTTGCTTAAACCTCTGCATTTTGGATGTTGATTATCTGTCTATTCATAATATTTTTATTTGGAGCAAGCGACTTCCTCTACAAAGAATGTGCTTTCTGGACGTGGCAGTCCTTGACACTTTGACAAGGATGAACACGTTGAAGCGGTGCTCGACTTGTTTACAAAAGTCTCCCTTTGCCCATCAGAAGCAATTTCCCCTCTGGTACGATGCTATGTTCATGCCGGCAGCCTTTACTAAGAGGTAGGAAGCGTTACTTTATTGGTGCTTACCACAGTGCAGTCTGAAACTTCATTTGTGACTGCTTTTCAAAAAATGTGTGTTTCAGGGAAATCTGCTTGTGGTTTCTGACATCGGAATTGCAGCTTAGAGAAATGACGCCTATGTCTTCAGATGTTGTGTTGGGGCTGTTTTAGGTGGAAGGTGAAATGTTGATGATCAAATTGGGTTTCATGGACAGGCTGCTGCCCAAAGTCCTTTACACCAGAAAGCTGAGGTAGAAGATGGTGGTGGCCTGCAGTCTTCTCTGAGAAGGGCATAGAAGGTTCTGGAAACTAGCCCTCCTTGCTAGGAGCTATCCTCGGCCTACCTGAAGACTGTGGATAACGTGGGCCTAAAGAGCCTTCCCTGCCGGGCCTTAAGCACCAGAGTTAAAAGGAGAGCGGATAAGTGGAAAAGTTCAGTGCTTGTCCAGAGTGAAGCACCCTTTTCCTCATTTCCAGTTTCCTCGAATTTTGACCAGGAAATATCAGGCAACAGTACTAAGCCTCATGATCCCCACGAACACGTACGGCAGAAAAACAAGTACCGCATATTTTGTTTAAGAGATTCAACGTGTACTAAAACATTCTGGACTCCTCCAGAAGGCCAAGGTGACTTGCAGAGTCATCCACGAAGACTCACACTGGGAGCATGGGCTTTTTGCGGACTGTGTCTTCTGTTGTCATTTCACCGAAATGAAAAGAGGCACACGTTTTGCTTTAACTCGAGGCTCTTGTGTTTGAAATGGGAAGTTTATCTTAATACAAAATTGCATCTTTCAAATTTTCATTATTTGAAAAGTCATTAGAATTTCTCGGAACACTGTCATTTGTACTTTCCAACTGTGCGCTCAAGGAGCTGAAAGGGTTTCATTTAAAAAATGAAAGAAAGCAAATGATATGCCAGGATTTTAACGGATTTAGGTTTCTGAGTCTTGTAAATGGAACCTAAATGAAAAGATCCCAGGAAGTCACTGGCAGAAGTGGCATGTTGTTGTGCCCCCGGCCGCAGGTTTGTCTGTGGGAGCTAGTACAGAGCCTCACAGCGACAGCCAGCGACACACACAGGGAATGAATAATCAGTGTAATAGAATGTTCCCAATTGGGTTTCCTCTCTGTGGAATAAAGCATCCACCTGGCCATTTCACCCTTTAGAGAGCTAGTGATACACGGTGACTAAATGCAGCTTGGTGTTAATAGAAACGGATGTAAAAACCTGAGTCGATCAGGACGCGTGCGTTCTCCCCTAACCCCCCGTGCCCCCCAACCCCACCCCGGAAACAAAGATGGTGTGAGATAAAGCAGACTGATGACCCACAGCCGAACTCACGGTTTACATTTTGTGCTGTATTGTTTTTCCCCGAATGTCCTGTTAGATGCGATGCTGATGGTGGCAGAGAGGCTCGAGGGTCCTTTCAACATCGAATCAGTCATGGATCCCATCGACGTGAAGATTTCCGACGCTATAATGAATATGCAGGAGAACAGTGTGCAAGTGTCTCAGAAGGTAATGAAGGCAGGATAACTGGCAAGGAGAGGTAGAGCCCTCCCCGCCAACCCCTCTTCACAGCCTCCCCCATCCCCCCGACCCCACCCCAGGTTTGGGACGCACCTTCCCTAATGTGACCATGTTTGCTTCGATGCAGGTTTTCCAGGGATGTGGGCCCCCCAAACCCCTCCCGGCCGGCCGGACCTCCCGTTCCATCTCCGAGGGGGCTTTCAGTGCTCGCTTCAGACCGTATCACCCCGAGGAACGCCCGACCACGGCGGCTGGCACGAGTTTGGACCGACTGGTGAGCACTTTGGCGCAGGAACGGGCGTGTTTAATGACAAAGAACCGAAAGCATTTGCTCCAAATGCAGTTTTAGTTGGAAGTCTGTCAACTGCGGGTCTTTCAGGTGAAACTTTCCAAGCAGATTGCATGTGGATGTCCATAAATCTGCCTCTCATTTTCTGGCTCATAAAATCCGTACGTTGTTAGGAAACGCGGCGCATCTACTGTGCACCCATCACTGTGCCCGTTAGAGGGAGGCACAAAGCGATGGGACGCCTCCTCGTTCTCAAGAAGCCCCTGGCGCAGCGGGAGAAGCAGGCATCCCCGGCTTCCCGAGCGGAGGGGCTGTGCGGGGAGCGCTGGGATGGTGGGGAGGTGGGAGACAGCTGCTTGCCCCGTGTCACCAGCGCGAGGGCTGGGGGGAGGCATGGTGACAGGCACTCACAGTTGCACAGCGGGAACGGTATAGACGCTACAGCCAGAGGAGGAAAGTCTTCTCATCCCGCGGGGCCTGGAGGCTGGCGGGCCTCAGACGGTAGCTGCGAAGAAGAGGGAGAGTGGACGGTGGGTCATTCCAGCCATTAGTTCATTGGAGTGAGTTTGTTCTTTCTGGGTAAATTTGATCTGCATTTTTCTCTTATGACTCGAGTTGAAAAGGAATTGCCTAGCCCTCTGGAGCTACTTTAGAGATGATCAAAAGACACGTGTAGGCTGTTGCATGTTTTTACAGAGGTCTCTTTCCCTCCCCCTCCCCCTCCCCCATGAGGTTACTGATGTCAAGGAGAAGCTGAAACAGGCCAAGAAGTTCTGGTCCTCTCTGCCCAGCAACGTTTGCAGCGATGAAAGGATGGCCGCCGGCAACGGCAATGAGGACGATTGCTGGAACGGGAAAGGCAAGAGCAGGTGAGCCGCGGGCAGTGGGGTGGCAGTCTCCCTTCCCACCTGCCTGGGGGCTCGCAGGCCTTTCAGATGGGGGTCACTCAGTTGTCACTCGAGGGAGGCATCATGAAGTACGTGACAGTGGGTAGCAATAGCATGGTTGGCTTCTAAATGTTCTAAGGAACAGGCTTTGCCCTGCAAGCCTTGGGAAGGCACCCGGCTGTTTGCGGAGAGTACTGGGCCACAGGTCTGCGATGGTGGCTCTGGTCCAGCACGAGGACTGCAACTCAGGGTTCTGGTAGCATCATCTTTCCAGGGTTTTAATGCCTGTGATTCTCAGCCCCCTGGTCTGGCCTCCTAAAGCTCCAGTTCCCCCAAAGGCCTCATTCTCTTCTTGGGTGATGTCTTCTGTAGCCACCCCTCCATACCCAGTAACTTTCCTAAGTCCCCACTGTATCGGCCCTTGACTCTGACCCACCAACGTCCATTAAAAGGGGTAGCTTTCCAAAAGGTCCCCGTCAAAGTGGAGAAACAAGAAATGGGACAACTTTCCCCTGAATTGCACTCAGTGGGAATACTAGAATCAAGGCAGAATTGTCTGATCTTCGGCGACTTTGAGCTTTACTGATCATCTTAACCGGGTCATTTTCCATTTCAGATACTTGTTCGCGGTGACGGGAAATGGCTTAGCCAACCAGGGCAGTAATCCGGAGGTCCAGGTGGACACCAGCAAACCAGACATAGTGATCCTTCGCCAGATCATGGCTCTTCGGGTTATGACCAGTAAAATGAAGAATGCTTACAATGGGAACGATGTGGACTTCTTTGATATCAGTAAGCACCTGTGGTTTGAAACTTACACCTTGTTCTCGTCCACCGTGTGATGAGAACAAGGGGAATGAAATGTCTGTTCCTTTTTTTTTTAAACTAGGTGATGAGAGCAGTGGAGAGGGAAGTGGCAGTGGTTGTGAGTATCAGCAGTGCCCTTCGGAGTTTGAGTACAACGCAACCGACCACTCCGGGAAGAGCGCCAACGATAAGGCCAGCGGCACAGGCGGCCTTGCCAGGGCACAGCCCTACCTTCTCGCTGTCTTCTGCATCTCGCTCCTGGTCATGCAGAGAGAGTGGAGATAATTCTGAATCGTAGAGAAAAAGTTCTCTTCAAAAAGTTAAAAAGGCACCGGTTATCACTTTTATACCATCCTAGTGACTTTGCTTTTTAAATGAATGGACAATGATGTACAGTTTTTACTATATGGCCACTGGTTTAAAAAATGCCGACTTTGTGTTTTCATTCAGTTTTGTGGGGAAAAGGGACTTGTATGTATAAAGGCGGTTCCTGCTCTCCCAGAATCATGTTAAACGTGGCTAACAGTGTAGGTACAGAACTGTAGTGAGTTGTGCATTTGTGATTCTATCACTCTTGTTTGTTTGTTTGTTTGTTTTCTTTTTGTTTGTGGGGTTTTTTTTTCTCCTTCAATTATGATCTCACCTTGTTTCTTACAAGAAAACCAGGGTCCTTTCTTGGCATGTAACATGTACGTATTTCTGAAATATTAAATAGCTGTACAGAAGCAGGTTTATTTATCATGTTATCTTATTAAAAGAAAAAGCCCAACAAGCAGTAAAATGTCCATTTATCCCTGTTGATGGGTTGCCTTCTCTGGAGAGGAGTGGATATGATTTTTTTTTTTTATTATTATTAAGTTAGGACCGAGTGTGAAGGCACAAGGGGGCTTCTGAGCCGCTTGGTAGGTTGGATTCAGGCTTTAATGCAAGAAGGCTCGACTTCCCTGATAGTTGGGGACTGGAAGACACTGCAGACCATAGCCGTCTTGGTTGAACTGAATTACATAAACTAAGATCACAGGTCCGTTTCTCGAACCCGCTTATACTTAGAGCAGAACCCACTTAGAAGAAGATTCCTTTTCAGTACACTCTCCCTAGGAATATAGAAGGTGTTCCAGATGTCCGAGTTCTCACACGTTCACACGTAGTTTAGGGGGTGGGTTTTTGTCTTTTTGTGTCTTATCCAAGCAAGTTAGCAAACCGCTGTGTGCTGGTCTTCATGTCCACACTGACCTGCTTTGATTTCCTATCCCGGAGGCAGAAGTAAGTGACCAAGAAACTCATTTGGTCCCCCTTGTTACAGCGTCCCAGATTTCACACCCCACCGTGTAGAATAGGGAACTCTCTGAGGGCCAGCCAGAACCGGGGTACAGTCTGGGCGCCCCAAACATCTGTCAGCACTCCTCCAGCAAACTTCTCGTCTGTGCATTTGCGTCTGGTTTTGGATCCCTGTTTTTGTAAAACAAGGTTTCTAAAGTGTCCTACTTGAGTTGGCTTCCCCAGGCCCATATGATCAGAACGGCAAAGGGCTTGCTATGGGTCATGGCCATGAGCTACCCTGTCAGCCAAGAAGTCCGCTTGGGGCCGTCTGGGGTCCAGGCTTTTTTCACATGTTGTCGTTGTTGGCAGGCGGACGGGAGGGACTAGCGAGCCCAGAAGACAATAGCTTAGTGGTGACCCTTAGCCACGATTCTGGGGGTGGTGGTGGGGGGGAGGTGGCACGGGGATCTGGCAAAGGCCAGAGCTGTTGGCCCAGGCCAAAGACAACCCCGTTCCTTGTATCCTTACCAAATGACAGCTTATAAAACCATGAGAATGGAACAGCTCCCTTTAAAAAGGAGTTCCCAGAAAGTCTTCAAAGAGAGAAGATCCTGCAAGTCTCTTCCTGTGTTAGGCAGCCAGATCTCTGACACCACAGAAGCTAATACCCACGGAGGGGTGGTTTGTGTTCCTGTTGAATCTTCGGTTGTTAGACTAATTCTCTATTTTTATATTGAAACATAATTACTTGATAGCTCAGGGTCTACATTTCATTCAGCTTTTCACACCAAATTCTTCAAGAATGGTCAACATGGAATATTGGGGGCTGTTGTAAACAGAGGCTTAATTTTATTAGAAGTATGCAGTTATTTATTAAAGCATGATGTTAATAAAATAGGCATATTCTGGCTGGTGTGTATAAGTGTTTTTTTTTTTTTAAATCACAGAAGACCTAAAATTGAAAAGGTGCTCCATTTATGTATGAGGAAAAATGAATTGTAAATAGCTAAGCTGCCTTGTGAGAACTTGGAAAATGTGCTGATACTTAGTAACTACCTCAGTTGTGAGGAATTTCCTTTTTAGCTTAGACTGCTATTACTTTGACTTGGTAGAAATGAATCTGGTCTCCAAAATGTGGCTCAAAGAGTTATCCCTGTAGACCTTGTGAGTTGTTTTTAATTTAAAACCTTGAACTCTGCCCAGCTGTTTGCTTTCAGTCAACTTCTCTACACCAATAACATTTTCCGAATTAAATATTCTTGAAGGTTCTTCTGGACTCTCACTGATTTGTTTTCTTTCTTTGCATTTTTTCCTGTTACCCTTTTATTATTTAAGTTGTCTCTTGCTTTTGAACTTGAACTATGAAATAAACAAATCATAGATTTTTCCATTCAGATCTGACTGGATAACTCTTGGCTCCTAACCAGCTGGCAGGGTCACCCTTGCACCCTGTCCCACCCCTGCCCCGTAAGAAAGAATAAACGCAAGCTGAATATTCTAAAATCTTAAGAGTTCAGAGTATGAGGTAGAATAAAAGCTTTGTTGGTAGACCTGCCTTTTCCAAAGTCTCTGTTAATAGCATGTGACTTTGTGTTTTACAAAGTCATTTGGAAATTATTTTTTCTTTCCAACACTTCACCACCCTGTACCTCAAGAAAAAAACATTTTTAACGACTCTCAGATTTACATTTTATTTCAAAAACAGTCCGTAATTAGCACCTATTATTTGATAAAAGACAAAAGTACAAAGAATTGACGTGCATTTAAAAACTTTCGTCCCTGCATGTTCGAAACCTAACAGTTTACGTGAAGAAGATTTTGTCGTTTGTGATTCTAGAATGGACATAAAAATAGATGTGGATGATGATGTGCAAAATTCTGCTTGCCCCTTGGTGTCTGCAGAATGCACCCACTTGCAGAGCTAGTGACCGGACCTGTGCACATGCGCAACTACCAAATACAACTTTCTTCACTGAAATAAAGGAACAAGGGCTGAAAACTGTTTTTCTCAACTTCAAACCTAGTGGGGAAAATACACCTGTGCATTCTGGGATACACTTTATTGCACAAGTTCAATTTCTACTTTTAATCTCCTAGTTATTTTCTTCTGGAAGTCTTTACAGTGGTGCAAAATCCCTGAAAGATAACCTGTGGCAATCTAGGAATTCCAGCCCGTCAGTAAGGCCAATCCACATAGTATTTACTTGTCTAATTTTGCTTTCCATTAGGTAATGTTATGACAGGGTTTAAAAACCAAAATCTACATAAAGATATAGAGGGAAAGTTTTCCTCCTGTTCCCACATCCAACCTGTCCAGTTACCCCACACTCTAAGCTTACTAGTTGATGTGTGTGTATGTATATGTATATGGAAAATTTGGAAGAAAGCATATATGTATGTATATGTATATGCCTATATATATCTTCCAAAGTTTCCTTAAACATACACAGGCAAATATGGAGATTTTCCCCTGTTTTCTAGGTCAGTTACATTATTGAGGGATTCCTAAAGGTGCGGAGTCCCATTTTTAAAGACCTGGCCGCTCAGTGGTACCCTATTTGGGATTTTTCTTTATTTTGGCCCAGTTGAATTGAGGTGATTTGTTTTCAAGAAACAAACCTTGAACTGAATGACTCCCCTTAGAAAAACATAGTCCAGTCTATGGCCCTACCACCCTGATTGTGCCTGATCTCTGATTTCGGAAGCTAAGCAGGGTTGTGCCTGGTTAGTACTTGGATGGGAGAATAATGTAGTCCTTTTTTTTTTTTTTTAAGGTTTATTTTAGAGAGAGCGCATGGTGGGAGGGGCAGAGGGAGAGGGAGAGAATTTCAAGCAGACTCCACACCCAGTGCGGAGCCTGGTGCCAGGCTCGATATCAGGACCTTGATCACAATGTGAGGCGAAACCGAGAGTCCGATGCTTAACCCACTATACCACCCAGGTGCCCCCAGGGTAATGTTTCCTCAAGCCCAGAGGCCTTGAAGCCACAGCCGCGTCATGCAGGCTGGAGATGAGAATATTAGGGAAATGCATACGTAGATCTATAAAGGAGCTGTCTGATGGCCAAGGAGCCATTAGAATATGCAAATGATTGTCAAAGTTCTGTCATCACATTAGGTTGAATCTTTATTCATCAGTGTTTGGAGACACTTGAGTCGGTAAAATCTAGGCGAATCCTCTACTCAGCACGAGTGTCCACATGTGGCGTTAAATGCACATTTTACTTTTGACTTTCCCTGGAATCCTGGGCAAAGGCACAGGGCTGTTGAAAAGCAAAAAGGTTTTCATGCGTCGGTCCTGCCAGGTAAAAGCTGATGGGAGTTGACCGATCGGGTTAAAGAATAAAGAGAACACGTGTGTGATGCCCACGGTGCTTTTCAAAGGGATTTTAAGGTATTGTTTTCAGGTGTCTGGGGAAGTTTTGTAGTAACTGTGTTACTGTGTTTCTTACACGAGGCAGAGCTGGGAGAGAGAGAGAGAGAGAGAGAGAGAGAGAGTGTGTGTGTGTGTGTGTGTGTGTGTGTGCGCGTGCGCACATGCGCACGCATACCCCTACATACCTATATCCAGGTTTGTGTCTTTTCAAACACTTAATCCCAGGCAAACCTTACCTTTTCACTTACGGGCTGCCTTCCCTCTGCTGTCAGTGGTGTGTGCTTGGGGAATGCAGACTAATTTTAATAATAGCCTAAGGGAAACATAATTAGGAAGGTAAGCCTCCTGCCAAGAACAAACTACACACACGCACATATAAAATGCATTCCAGATAGAATTGCTTCGGTTTACTACAGCCTGGGCCTTGCTTTTTTGTACCAACATTGATAACCCGAAGCTCAATGTAATCCACTGTTCTCGGGGACTCCCCACACAGGGCAGTTGGGGCCGGGTCGACCACAAGGGAAGAATGCCGGTTGGTGGGTAATCTGGACAGTGGCCTTGGGCTCTGAACCCGTTCGCTGCACTTGCCTTTCTAGGTCTTGAGGGCCCCTGCCCTCATCTCGCTTTTAAAATGTAATGAAAAACTTGTTTCAGTTCTGAATAATTTGCAACAAGCTCTAGCCGCAGCAACAGAAAGTCATTTAAACGTATTTACTGTAAAATAAAAAAAAAAAGTTCTTGTTTATTCACGGTGAAGCAGGATGAACCCGGGTGAAGGCCACTAAGGCCAGGCCACGTCCATGGTCACCAGTAGAAGTCGCTCCATTTTGCCCCCGAGTATAAGGACTCAAAGACATTGCATAACTTTCCCAAGGGTGACCTACAGGTAGGAAATGTGAGAATCAGATTTGAAACCAAGGTTGGCTGGCCACCTGAGACTCTTTTCTTTTATTTTCTTTTTTTCCCAAGTACCACTTTTTCTTCCATTATCCTCTTCCCCTTACTCTGCTGTCACAGTCCTCAGGAAGGGACAGGCCTGTTGGGCATGCTGTAGTAAGCACTGTCCTGGACGTGCAGAAGGCCAAGTTAAAGGTCATGGCAAACTCTGGCTGACCAGTTGACCTGAGTCCAGGTGAAGGAGTCAAGGGCTACCTGCAGACAAAGCTTCCTTTTCTTTTGTCTTCTTTGTTTGTTTGATTTTTTAATTTTGAAAATTTGTTATTTTTTTAGATTTTTAGAGACAAACCTGGTCCAAAATGTTTTCTAATTGCACATGGTGACTCTTTGCTCGGTGAACGTGAAAGCAGGAAGAGCTCGGTTGATAGTGCATAGGGACCACGTGCTCTTTATGCTAGTTCTGAAAGAACAGGCCTGAAGTGACCCTGTTCATCCTCTGCAGGAAAGCCTCCCGTGACCTTGTGTGGCAGGGCTCTGCAGCTGCCCAGGCAGCTGCATTGTTGGGAAGGGGCCCTTCACTGAACACTTAAGCAAACACTATCTGTTCAGAAAAATGCCACGGTTTACATATGGTAAATTCATACCTGCTTAATCAGCTGGAGCTTAGCGAGGGGGTAAATACATCTTTGAGATGAATGGCCCCCGGTGAGTATAATCTGGGTTTCTTAAAGAACCCTCAACAGGATTTCACTTTAAAAGTTATGTGTCAGTCAGGAATTGGACACAGAGAACCAAGATCACAGGCAGTGTCGCAATACGTGTGTTTCTTCAGGACTGGTCTCCGCGCACATTAGAAAAGACCATGTCCAAAGCCAAAACCTGTGCTTGAGGGACAAGAGAATTCGACTCGCCATTTCCCACCCAGAGAGGGAAGCTGGAGGCTTTTGTTGGTTGTCCTTTGAACGCCTGTACTGGCGTTCCCATCAGGTAGTATGTGCTGAAAACAACCGGACAGGTGCTGACCTAGAGGTGCTCACACTCTAGCGTTTGACCTCAACCTTGATCCAAGGTCCAGAAAGAAACCTGGAAGCCAAGGGGAGACCGTGGACTCAGCCTCCAGATGAAAGCCAAGGGATGTCTCGCTCGTCTGCTACCATGTTATGCGTACCTAGGGAATCGAGTAGTGACTTACGAAATCAGTTCAACACAGGTGCCGAAGGCTGGTGGTGATGAGCTGATGGCGAACAAAGTCCCTGGATTCCAGAGGTGGGTCTGGGTGGTTGTGGGTGAAGCAGGCAGCCCCTGAGGTGGCCATCAGAGATGGTGTTACTCTTTCCCAACCTGCCCCTTGGGCCATTGACCCACATGTTCAGGGCTGGATGGGCCCTTATGTGCCGCACATTGTCCAAGTTCCTTTTTTGAGAACTATAATTTATGTCCAAAGAATTCGAAGGTCCCTAATCTGTTGAAACAGATCACAGAAGAAATTATCAGAAGAGGCCAGACCTTGGTTAGCCGAGATCACTAATGGCAGTCACTCTGGCTCTGGGTGTGTGTGTGTCGGTTGCCGAAACCACATGGGATCTGAGGCAGTAATAGGATTTATTCATTTATTTAGAAATGTACAATTATTAAAACATTTTTTTAACATTCCGGTATCGGTCATGTCCAGTGTCATAAGAATTTCAGGCACGCGATAGAGAGATTCATTGACTCTATATACCACTCAGTGCTCATCACGATAAGTGTCCCCTTGGCAGTAATGTCATTTATGACACATCTGGCTTTGGTCTCTGTGTGGGAGGACAAGTGAGGATCTAAGTGGGGTCCTCACTCTCAGGAAGCACGTCATTTCACCAGGGACATGAGGGTCACCCAGGAAACATGCCAGTGAGTACAGAAGTTCTTGGCTGCCCTGCTGGTCAAGGGAGAACAGCATACAGTGTGGGGGACAAGGTGACTTTGGGGGGACAGGGCTCTAGCTGGACACTAAAGGAAGCAGGGAGAGGGAATGATCCTGGGAGCTCCTTGTGGGCAGGGTCCATCATTGGTTCTTAGTACACTTTGGATGCTACAGGTTGCCCTGGAATTGAAGGGCTAAGGGCAGACAGGTGGTCTGAGGACGGTGGTGGGCTAGATGTGGCTTGACAAGGGGTGGCAAAATGAGGTGTCTAAAGAATGAAGGTAAAAGGGTACCCGTCTGGCTCAGTCAGTAGAGCATGCGACTCTTGACTCAGAGTTGTGAGCTCAAGCCCCACAATGGGTGTAGAGATGACTTAAATAAATAAAACTTTTTTTAAAAAAAAAAGTAAAAATAAAGAATGGAGGGGTGACTGCGTGGCTCAGTGGATGATGCGTCCACCTTCAGCCCAGGTCATGGTCCTGGGATTGAGCCCAGCTCAACTACCTGCTCAAGTCTTCTTGTCCCTCTCCCTCTGCCCTCCCCCTCCCTCCTGCTCCGGCACGCCCTCTTTATCTCAGATAAAGAAATAAAATCTTCTTCTTCTTCTTCTTCTTCTTTTTTTTTTTTAAGAATGGCGGTGAAGATTTGTTAGTGCAGGGCCAGAGAAGAATAGGATCAGAGTCTGAAGTCCTCAAAAGCCAACCAAGGCAATTTAAAATTCAAGTGGGCACCATCTAATGGAAATTCTTGCTTAGGTCTTGACATGCTACCCAGGGTGTATAAAGATAAACTAAGACACCTGTGGCATGGATCCCATGGCGTTGACCTTGGGCTTGACAGGGCTCAGCACTCTACTGTCCTGAAGGGGCTCAGCTCTCCTCCCACCCCATAAGCTCTGCCCCCCGATCGTCCCGATTAGGAGATTTGTGGTAAAGACAATCCGGTTCCACATGGTGGGTACTTTCTGGACGTCCAGGCTCACAGTGCAATCAGACACATTACGAGTTGTCCCCCCGGCCTCCCGCCCCGTCACACCCTTGGACTGCAGCCAGCCACCTGGCTGTGTTATCTCCATTTCTTCAAGCCTTGCTTCCAGCTCACCCGCAGAGCCCCAACCCCACAGGCATCCCACACTTGCCAGGCATCTTAGGCCACTCTCTTCGGCTCTGGCCTCTTGGTTCTGGAGAGAAACAGAGAGAAGCATCTCTGGACTCTGGTTCTCCAGACACCATCCCGCAGGGACTTGGGATTTCAGGGAAGAAGGGAAAGTTCCTTCAGCATCAGACAGCTAGCCCGCAGGATGAATGGATCAAATATGTACCAGATTAAAGAGGGGCTCCTCTGATGAGGGGGTCAAAGGGGCAAGTCCTCGATGGCTTATGTCACGTTCCCCCTTAGGTGGCCTGGATCACAGCTGGAAAACTACAAAGGAGCTGCTTGACTTCTTTTTGTTTTTTTTTCTGAAATGAGGTCTCTCCATGATCTGGCTATGGCGCAGGATGGTCACGAGTAACTGTTAGAAAGATGCACGTGACGGGGCTTTGGGGGCTGGAAAATACCATGGAGTTCCAAGGGGGAAAGTGCCTTTCTGGGGGCCTAGGGTGCTGGGAGCAGCTCCATGACCGGGTTGGGCACACGAGGCTCCATGACCACTCAGGTCCCTACATGAGGGATGACTGTATTTCCGAGGACGGGCTGCTGAACCCCACCTCGCTCGGGCCATGGGCACAGGTTGGAGCCTGGGCAGGAAGGAGCTCCTGCTGAGGACTCGAGATGGACCGTGGCCCCGTCGGCACTCTCGGCGCCCCCTCTGGGGGCTACACACCACATGCATTATTCTGGCCCTGAGATCTTTGGTGTTCTGAGGGCTAAGATTTTGGGGGTGTGTGTGGGGAGGAATGAAGGAAAATGGACTTCCACGCATATCCTGTAGTAAACAGTAGCCAATATCCATGGTTCTTTAGCACGACAGCCTGCTGAGTGGAAGTCACTTTCTAGAGGAATTGGAAGGTGTCTTCATTGCTTCAAGCTGGGCAAACGTGAAAGCCAGTGTGGACCATTTGTACCTGGCTAAGAGAGAAAACAGTGAAAAGTTGGAACAGCTAGGCTAGATATTACTGTGAGAATTGGCTGAATTCAGTAGGGAGCAAAATACTTCTCCCGGTAGCTTATGTGGCCCATGGGGACCCTTCTTGACCTAGTCCACAAATGTTGACAGAGAACATGCTATGGGCCAGGCGTTGTTCTAGGCACCGGGGATACTGTTACGAGGCAAAGTAGACTCGGTGACCATTCTGGTAGAGCTCGCCACGAGAGAGGGAGAGAGACAATCAGATAGTCAGAGCGAAGAAGGTCTAATTACAGAGGGAAAGGGGACCCTTGCAGTGGGGAAGAATCAAGGTAGAGCCTCCAGGAAATGGCCACACCCTCAGTTCCGGTCACGGTACCAGCCAAGGTCTAGGGCAGCGGTTCTCCAACTTGAGCGTGCATCAGGAAGTCCTGGAGGGATCGATAAAATACAAGTGGCCAGGGTTATGCCCAGAGTTTCTTCGAAGCTTTTTGAGTTTCAAAGCTTCGAAGAGTTTGCAGTCCTACCAAGTTCTCAGGTGCTGTTTCTGGCTGGAGGCTATGCCTTGAGGATTATTGGCCCAAGCAAAGCAGGTTTTTTAAAAAAAGATTATTAATTTATTTATTTATGAGAGGGATAGCAAGAGAGAGTACAAGCAGTGGGCAGGGGTAAGAAGGAGAGGGAGATGGAGGCTCCCAACTGAGCAGGGGGCACCATGTGGGGCTTGGTCCCAGGACCCCAGGATCAGGACCTGAGCTGAAGGAGGACGCTTAACCGACTGAGGCACCCCGGGGCCCCAAGCAAAGCACTTTTGAGCCTGGCCTTTGATACAGGGCACACAGCCCTGTGGGCACTCAGTCAGGGGCAACTCCAAAGAAACACCTGGAAGAAAAGAATCAGATAAATTGCCCAATGCCCAAGACTGTAATCGTCTTGCCCCACTGACAGGATAGGTAGGCTTTAATATTCCCCAAAGGAGCCCAATTCTTTTTTTTTTTTTTTTTTTTTTTTGAGCCCAAGTTCTGTCCACCACACGTCAGACTCTGGAAAAGGCCAGGCAAGTGGGGTGCGGAGGTGGGGCGGGGAGGGAGCGGGGAGGGAGGTCTGATTGCATTAGGGATTAAGGATTTCCCACCACAAGGGAAGCTTGAGTAAGGTATGGGGATGCTTCCAGAGCGGTAGTAGAGGGCAAGGATGATTCAAGCACTTGCCTTGTCTGTCTTGCTGGAGAGTTTAAGCCCAGAACACATGGATGAGAAGACTGGCTTCACCACATCTCTATACCCCGTTGAGAGGACAAGATCCTCTCAAAGCTTGTGGTACTAGCTAAGATGTTCTTGGCTACAGCGAGGATAAATCCAACTCAAAATGAGTTAAACAATAAGGGGTTTATCATCTCCTATAACAAGGAGCTGCCATGTAAGGATCTCCAGGGATGGTTATTTCTTGATGTTATTATCAAGGATCCAGATACTTTCCATATTTCAACTTTGCCAACCTTAGCACGTTGGATAGCTTCCCTCATGGTTGAGAGTTGGCAGAAAACATGGCTGTCACGGTTAAAGTAAGAATACATCTTGGCACACCACTTTCTGCTGGTAGCAATAAGAGACTTACTTATTTTGTTTTTCCTCAGGTCTCTTTTGAAGAGCTAAGAAATCTGTCCTTGAAGGTCCCCTCTTCCTACAAGCATCTTCTCAGCTCTCGTTGTCTCGAATTGGCTCACCTGCCCTAAGTTGTTGAGTAGAAAGGCTAACCAAGATTCATGCCCTGGGCTGAGGCCAGTCCTCTCCGAAAGTCATGGCTTCAGCGGGGAGGAGAGGCACTGAACAAATCAGGGGCTGACTGACAAGCAGGAAGGGAGGAAAGGCTATAGGGTAGGCCAACAACCAGCTTGGCTAGACCTGTGCACTGCTGGAGGGTAACACTAGTTGGAGCATAGGATGCTCTTGCTGCATGCCGGTCGCAGAAGCGGAACATTACATCAGTGCGTTAGCCAGCAGCAGCTTTGGCTGGGATAGGAAACTTCATGTTGATTTGGGGATTCTGGAATGTATGCAGAGCTACACGGAGATCAAGTTATCATCTTTTTTTTTTCAAAAGATTTTATTTATTTATTTGACAGACAGAGATCACAAGTAGGCAGAGAGGCAGGCAGAGAGAGAGGAGGAAGCAGGCTCCCTGCTGAGCAGAGAGCCCGATGCGGGGCTCGATCCCAGGACCCTGAGATCATGACCTGAGCTGAAGGCAGGGAGCTTAACCCACTGAGCCACCCAGGCGCCCCAAGTTATCATCTTTTAGACATACATGAACTCAACTCAGTTCCCCCAGTCCCTTAAAGGTCGGCCAGGTCAATCTTGAATCCTGGATGACTGATCGTCCTCTATAATAGTCCTGCCACATGGTTGTCCGGCCCCTGCTTGAACACTTCCAGGGATGGGGATCTTACTACCTATCACACCATTCTATCTCTAGGCAGCTCTAAATGTTAAAAAGTGTTTTCTTCTGACTCCATAATGTACACACATGTACTGTTTGCTCAGGGACTAGGTGGCAGAGTCTTTGAAGTTGCTGTCAGTGTTTCCACTGTAAATGGAACTTTTCAGATGTTCCTAACTAAAATTTCCTTGCAGATTTGTACATGTTGCCAAGAGATACTTTAAAAAATAAACAATCAAATAACTCTGGGAAAATTTTGGCTTGTCTCCTTTCAGATCTTTAGATATTTTTCATAATTCAAACCTGGTTTTGGTTTGAATGGTTTAAATTTTAACGAGAGATTAGACCATAGCATAACGTAATAACTAACATTTTCGGGGGAAATGTTTTAAGGAAATGCCTTGTGGTATCAGCTTTAAAAGCAGTTGTTGTGGGGCACCTGGGTGGCTCAGAGGGTTAAGTGTCTGCCTTTGGCTTAGGTCCTGATCTCCAGGTCCTGGGATTGAGTCCCCCATCAGGATTCCTGCTCAGCGGGGAGTCTGCTTCTCCCCCTCCCTCTGCCTCTCCCCTCCACTCCTGTGTGCGCGTGCATGCACTCTCTCAAATGAATAGATAAAATCTTTTATTAAAAAAGAATTCATTGTACGTAGGACTCACACTGCTCCTTCCTCAGTTAGACTGGAGAAGGCCCGCTGAACTGCTGGTTGTCCCCATGGGAGGAGGGGTCATTGCCCTTGGTGTCCCCTCAGAGCGAGAGCACGATGGTGTATTTGGTGTGTTCACATGGGCCAAGACAGATCAGCGGCTTGGTTGGCAGCATTGACTGCCATGTTAGGGGCAGGGTCCCAGAGAGGGCCAAGCAGACGTTTGTGCCCCGGGGACCCTGTTCTTCTCTGACTGAATAGATCACCCCTGGCTGGCCAGACCAAAGGGAGTTGTCAGGTTCACCAGGTCCTGGATTGTGGCCAGTTGTTTTCAAACGTCAGTATGATGCTGTGGAAAGACGGTTTCCTATTTCCAGCAGGGAAGGGTGCCCGTAAGTACGCCTGCATTGTCAAAAATGCAGAAACTTTTAATTTCAAGGTTGCTTCCATCTCTAATGCTATCTGCTCTTTCCCCCACCTTCCTGATCCGTGTTCCTTTCCTCCTCCAATGTGGAAGCCGCTATCCTCCAAGCGAAGCAGCCTCTCCTCTCCCCCTCCCTTCTTTGCGCCCACCCGGCCCAAGTGCAGATAAGGCTTTGGCTTTGGCTTTGGTTTTGGTTTTGTCAAAATAGGGTTAGTTGGTTAATGCAGACTCACCCTTCTCTAGCAGCAACCGAGAGCTTGATGCGGACTGTGGAATCAACCTTGTGAAAACTGCTCCCACCTTCCAAAAATTACACTTGACCTTTCTTCTTTAACAGGTGTACCTTCATTTTTCCAGGGGTGTCTCTTTAGGTTGACGCTTCAGAACATTAGCCAGTGCTCCTGCTACCCCTTAGGGAATGCCTTCCCAGCTTGCAGTGTACTTGGAGTTGTCCCCACTTAGGGGCATATCTCCTGCCACTGATGAGGGATATAGTTTTTTTTAATAGCCAGAAGTTAGTAAAGGTCATGCCTAGAGCGCTGGCCAAAGGGCTCCCTCACCAACCAGATCTGTTTGCGTGGAGTACAGGTGCCAAGAAAGCCAAGTACTCATGGAGGTCCCTCAACCTCAAGGTCAATAATTTTGCTCAGGGGTGCCTGGGTGGCTCAGTGCATTGTTGGTCCTACTCTTGGTTTTGGCTCAGGTCATGATCTCAGGATCGAGGGATCCAGGCCCTCGTCAGGCCCCGTGCTCAGTGTGAGGTGTGTGTTGGGGGGTGTGGGGGAGTCTGCTTGAGATTCTTTCCCCCTCTCCCTCTGCCCCTCCCCCTACTCATGCTCTCTCTCTCTGTGTCTCTCTCTCTCTCTCAAATAAAAAATAAATAAAACTTTACACACACAATTTTGCTCAGGAATGAGATGTAGTTCTGAAAGGAGAGGGATTTTCCTCAGCTGTTTTCTCAGAAACGGTTCAGGAGGCAGGTCACATGAACAGTGCCCCAGGTCACAGGAGTGTGACAGTCTGGCTGGAGCTAGTCAACGACCTCTCAAGGCACCCCTGCCTTTGGAAGGAGCCAGCACTCCTTGGACTTGCATGTTCTGCTCTTTCGTGACAAGTCATCAGTCTGGCGCCGGCTGGGAGGATGCCTCAGGAAGGCCTGTCAGCTTGGTGGCAAGCTTCCTCACGAGGTCTTATCCAGCCCCCTCCAATGCTGGGCTCTGTCATCTTGTCCTCTGTGACATCCTGCCCTGGCAGGCACCGCTGGCCCGGTCAGACCCATCAGAGATGCCATCTGTGTGATCTCTCAGTGACAGATTCTGAGACTCTGAGGAAAAAAATGTGAGGAAAAGCAAGTTTCATCCCAGGCGCCCACCCCCCAAACCCCAGGGGCTCTGATGGCCTGCTTTCTCTCCTGGAGCATCTGCATGTCGACTGGGAGTGAAGTATTCGGCTGAGGCCATGACATTGTCATTTAGGGATTTGAGGCAAGGGTGGACAGGAAGGTCAGGACTCGGGAGGTTCCTTCCAAGTTTCCCAAATCACTCATTAGCTCCGAAAAACCCCAGCCGCTGGACCATTTCACGTCAAGAGATCGTGCCGCCAAGAAGGTCTCCAGAATCTGGTCATGACTGACCAAAAGGAAGATGGTTTCCATGCAGTCTCTACTTCCGGCTGTCTGCTGAGGGAAGGCACGGCTCGCCCCTGTTCACTGTTTTAATAACAGGCAGGGCCCTGTCTGGTGACGTGGCCAGACTTGTCGGGTGGCTCGTGGAGTGAGCTCTCAGGGCTGAGGGCACCGTGAGTGGACGCCAGCCAGACCACCGTGGCCCAGGCAAGCTGATTATACAGGCAGATCCCTGCTCTGGGGCGGGCTGGGCTGGTGGGGAATTGGAGGCCGGTTTAGCATTCGACCTAATTTGAGGCCTAAGTAAAAATGCGTGTTCGGTAATGGAGGCACTCATATTGAAAACAGGTGGTGTTTGGGCTCTTGCCTACGCTCTGAAATGGTTTGTCTGAGGCCCACAGGCTTTTCTGGTTCCAACGTCTCAGCCTGCTGTGGGTTTGGATTTCCACTAAGGACAAGGCCTACTTGAGCCTCTATTCTGAAGGGGCTCCTTGAAGGTCACCAAGGATGTGGAGTTATGGTCAAGTTGCAGGCCTTGCCTAATGGAGGAAGAGCTGGCTGGGCAGCAAGAAGCTCATGTTCTGCCCTATTGGCCCATAGGTGCACCTCGAGATTTTGGGGAGCAAATTGGTGAAGCAACTGCAAAACTTGAGCCCCAACTCCATGCCGGGTGCCATGTGGACATGTGGGAGAGAGAAAGCTGGGCTTCTCTGCTAACGGAAGATAGAAGTAATCCGGAGAATGATAACAGTGGAAGGTAACACAGCTGCCAACCAAGTAGTACTGATAGGGCTTTTTAGACACTTCTCTGTTTTATAAGCGGAACTGATGGACCCCTTGATACACTGAGATACATTCCTTCCATGCAGAAAGATGTCAATCAGGTAAGAAAGAAGGTTTTTGTTTTTTTTGTTTTGTTTTGTTTTGTTTTTTAATGAGAGCCGGTTATTATTTAAATAATGCATTCCTTTCTTTTCTCTGCAAACCATAGTCTCATCTTTACCCTGTGGTGTATTTATTGTCAAGGGCAGTCGAGAATAAGAGTGTGATCGGTCCCAGTGTTACTACTTATGAAGTCTATTGCATTTATATGCCCACTACCCCTATGCTAGCTGATGTGGCCTAAGCATTTTTCTTATTTCATCATTTCTTAAAAAGAGAAAAAAAACCACCTGTCATTGTACATTGGGCTGAAAAAAGGGAACGTGGGGACTCTGGCACCCCCAGCCCACCCCGGAAACCTACTTTGGATCAAAAAAAAAAAAACAATTAGGTTTAGGTAATGCTTGGGCGTTTGAATGTGATGTTGAAGGTCTCTACCTGCTCTCAACTTTGGTGATTTGAAGACCACTCAGTGGGTTACATTGAGCTCTACAAAGTAAGGGGAGGGTAGCCAGGGGATTAAGGCAACCTGGCATCACCTTTGAGTATGGCTTTTTTTTTGAAGGCTTTGAACACAATGAAGAAAATAAATTTCCCGTGACATTTTCCAATGTGTTGGGCCACAACTGGCCATCTGTTTGGATGAATGGAATTTCTGGGAAAACTCGTGAGATTTGACATGGTTCTGGTCTCCAGTGCTTCCTTGAGAATACAAAATGTCTGCCTTGTACAAATCCCCACGAATCTGCAGATGGATGTCTGCAGTGAGCTAGGCAAGTCTCTGCCTTCGGTTCCCACTGGGTAGTGGTGAACTTTGTTTCATGTAAGATGAGGGGCAAGTTTGGTGCGACTTTCTGGTTCCCATCCAAACGCCCTGCAGCCTCTCTGTAGCCCGTGGCTCTGAGTCCCCAGTGGGAGAGCAGAGCTGTGTAGCCTGAGGGGATCTGAGATTGGAAGCCATTTTGTTTATGACCATTTGGGGGTCTTAAACGCTCCTGGGACGGAATGGGTCTTTTTAATTTTGTTGCTTAGTTGGGTAAGTGCTTCAAATTCTGTTTTGTTCTGCCCGGGGAATCCTGCTCTTGTCTTTGTTTCTTGAGGACTGTACTCGATTTTCTCTCTTGAATCTTATAAAGGTGCTCTCCACAGTGGCTCCCAGGGGCCCCTTCTTGGGCCATGTTTTCTGGTACCTGGGAGACCACCGCTGAATCCTGGTCCTCATCAGTGACTGATGGAGGATGAATTTTGATCTCGGTCATGAACTTTTCTGTTTTTGAAAGATTTTATCTATTTATTTGAGAGAGAGAGCACGCAAAAGCAAGGAGAGCAGCAGGCAGAGGGAGAGAGAGAATAAGGCTCCACGCTGAGCAGGGAGCCCAATACGGAACTCGATCCCAGGACCCTGTGATCAAGAGCTGAAGGGAGATGCTTAATTGACTGAGATACCCAGGCACCCCACCAAGTCATGAATTTTTCAATGAAACCTACCCAAACCGGCTTCTGGAGGACACCTCCTCGTCAAGAAAGGACCAAAGGTCTGAGGGTAGTCTATGCGGTATGTGAACAGAGGAAGGAAAAATGGGGTGAGAAGTGCCTCATCTAACTTTTGGGAAGATTTCTCTTTCGGGAAGATTTTGGGAAGCTTTCTCTCGCAAATGTGTATAAAAACATACATTGTGGATTTGCCTTCTCTAGTATGAATTCACCAAAGTCACCTAAGTATTGAACTACATAGAGTATATTGGAGACCTTTTCTGGTTTCTTTATGCTTCATAGAAATTCCCATATTGTTAACCAGTCATTTCTAAATCCAGGAGAAATTAGTCATATTTGTAGACATAAAGAGTAGGGGCACCTGGGTGGCTTAGTTGGTGAAGCGTCTGCCTTCAGCTCAGGTCATGATCCCAGGGTCCTGGGATTGAGTCCTGCATGGGGCAACTTGCTCAGTGGGGAGCCTGTTTCTGCCTCTGCCTGCCACTCCCCCTGCTTGTGCGCTTGCTCTTTCTCTCCATCTGACAAATGAATAAATAAAATCTTAAAAGAAAAAGAAGTAAAGAGAAAAGGTAGAGGTATGGGCACAGTATAAGCACTTCCATTTATTTTTCCTGAGACCATGAAAATAGAAATGAAGTTTTGCATTTACCAAGTTTATTAGGTTTTCCGATTTCAGAACAAGATAAACTAAGTTTTTCCTTCCCAACTGTAAGCTAGAATTTAAATTGAGGCCAACCTCATCTTCTTGGACTTAGAAACTATTTTCCGGGCAGAGTATTTTAATGCACAACTTTCCTTGTAACTGATCAGTATATACTAGAATGTTTGCACAAATGCCTTCTTCGTTCCATGGCAAATAAGGTGCTGATAAGACAGACGCAGAAGCAAAAATATAACCACCTGTTCAATAAGGAGTTCCAGAGGGGAGAGAGAGGGGAGGAGAACGTGTGTGTTCCTGCACCCCTGGTCCAAGGGCCTTCCTGGCCCAAATGACCTAAGTCACCAAAAGAAAAGTTGGCAAGTCCCAATCAGTATATTCCCAAATTTCGTGGCTTTCTTAGGAGGTTGCAACCAGACAGTGGGCAATTCTCCTTGGCTTGGGTGGGCATTGTTCATGGGTTCGTTGGCAAAAGTAAAGTGAATGAATTGCTTGAATGTTCTTTGAAGAGTGCTGGGCAGGCCACAGCTTCAGAGAGATTTATCTAAGCCTGGACTTCGGTTCGGGAACAAAGGTGCACTCCCTAAATCATATAAACCCAGGACGGCTGGGTGAAGGTGAGGCCATTTTCGAGAAGCCAGCATGCTGTGTTCACAGCTCCCCTGGTCCTCCCTTCTCAGTAATAGACTTGGCCATGACAGGATTGACCCAAAGAATTTCCCGAGAGCAAGGCCTTGTTATTGGACAAATAATGGTCGTTAAGAATGTGAAGTTCCGTGCTCACGTTGTATTTGGTTACACTGACTCCCTTCAGAGCCAGAGTCCTGACGGTGTGCACAGCTTTACCATGAAATGATCTCTATGAAGAATTTCCTTTTCCCAGGATCTTTGAATGAAATGGATACCTACCCACTATTGTTTTCTCCCGGGGTGGACCTGGAGGGAGAACAGAGGCACTATAGAAGGCGTGCTCTTTCTTTGGAGGAGAGATCAAGCAGATAAGAGCAAGGGATCTTCAACCAGCCAGGAGGGACTGCACTTGAGAGCAGGAATGTGAGCGGGGTCAATGAATCCCTCCAGCTCTTGATACCCCCAAGTCTCTGGTGGAGGGCTTGGGGTAGGAGTTTGTGTGTATGCCCCTGTATAGAATCAAATAAGCCAGCCCTCTCAGCTTGGGGTGGTGAACAAATTTGATCAAGAGACGGTTTTTGTTTGCATCTTTCCTGGACGAAGCACGTTCTTCAGCACAGGGCTGGCCTTCTGGGCTGCCCAGTCCTCTCTCCTGCCAGACACGGCCTTTAATCAGTTCCCTGCGTAGAGTTAGCCTACCATGAGCAACAACCCTCCTAAAACATTATCAGCCGGCCCACCACTGCACTGTTTTATTGATGAGATTATCTTCAAAGACAACACAGAGAAGATCAACAGAATTTAGACGATACAAGTTAGGGGTACCCCGCTGGCTCAGTCAGTAGAGCATGTGACTCCTGATCTGGGGGTTCAAGCCCCACGATGGGTGTAGGGCTTACTTAAAAAAAAATCTATGTAAGTTACAAAAAGCGTACTTATTAAACCAGACAACCTGGAGAAGGGAGTTCACGGTTTTGTAAGGAAGGAAGGAATTACAAGTCAGTATCAGAAACCTCCTATAAACTATTCTAGGTTGTTGCTTGTAGTTTTGTTTACATATGCTTGTAGCAAAATATAACCCATGCCATAGGTTCAGTCATGCTCAGTGCTCCCCATTATCTTTGTGACACCCTGTCTTTACAGCCTCCTCCGGGTGTTGTCATAAAAATGACCCCACCATGGCCCTGCCTGCCTCCCATCATCAGGCATCGTTCCTTGACCAGAGCTGCTCGGAGATCTCCTCTTTAACCTTTTGAAGCCCAGTAGTGTGTGGGCTCTGCATTCTTTCCCAAATACGCAAAAGCCACCTGTTTGATAATGTGGTCCAGAGTCTTGCTGGGGCTCAGTGTCAAGTTCACCGCTCTGCACTTGCTGGAATCCACCCATATGTGCGTCTATATTTAGTTGCCACCATCAACATTTTCCATCTCTTACGTGTTTTGCCAACTTTTGTGTGGGCTGTTGCTTTGACCTTGCCATGAGGTTCTACGCATGCAGGGGACCCAAAATAAATAATTCAAAGATCCCCTGTTCACGCAGTCGGCAGCCTCTCCAACCTATCTCATTTTAGCTGTGGGTGGGACCCGAGACGGGCATGCTAGAGAGAGAAACAGCTAGTGGGCAGCAAGGTGGCCAGTGGGTTTTGGGCGGCCGAGGGTCTTACACCCACACATTGGGCTGTTGCCCCTCAGCAGAACCGCTCCCTTACAGAGACACAGTAGGGTCCATTCTCACGAGGTGGGCTGCAGGTGATGGGGTAGGAACTGCTCACAGACACCAGAGCCACAGCATTCTAGAAGAGCCCCACCTTTAAGCTGCTTGAGTGGGACAGATTGGGGATAGGGACTATTCCTGGGACATCCGGAAGAGGGAGGAAATGAGACTGTGTAGGTGTAGGTCCCTCTTCTTAGATAATTTCCTCCGCATCTGCTTCAAGTAAATATCAAAGGCCGAGGAGCAGGGAGAGAGGATGTTACCAAAGGTGAGGCTTCAGGGGCAGGGGAGCGTGGCGAGAAGGGTCTTATTTACGGAGCTCTGTATATGGATGGTTACATGGTAGCATCTGGAACAATGCCCCCTGTTGAGACAGCCCGGGCTTGTAAACGGCAGGAGGCTGGGGCCCAGGTCTGTCTTACTCTCAGTTGCAGTCCCAGTGCCTAGAACCACGCCTGACACACAGCAGGAGGCCAAAAAGTATTTGTTTAATCCATGACAATAAATAGGATAATGTTGCTTAAAGAACAAAGCAAGAACAAGACAATAAACTGGTTGATCCCCTTTGAAGATGTGAGGTAGCTAACTCATTTGGGAAGCTGTTCATGAAAAGAAAGCCTAGAGCCTTTATCTTCCCTTCCTACATAAACCCTACCCCAGAGGGTAACCAAAAACATTAAGAGGGGAAGACTCATTTAATAGAAAGCATTCCAGCTAATAAATGAAGAGAGAGGCAGGGTTGGGACATCAAGCGCTTGTATCCACTAATCAATCAGTGGGTCTAGGCATTGATTACCAATTGTATTAGCATCCCAGGCAGAGCGACAAGAACATAATGTGTGTTTCCTGATGACCCCTGCGACACCACCACTGAGGTAGCTCGGCCCAAACAATTGAACCTGAACCTGATCAAGCTTCTCTTTCTAACGTGCAATTGACAAGAAATCTGGGAACAAAGGACTGCGTTGCAGTTAGTAAAACCCAACCTAGGGGAAACAGGACAGGACAAACATAAGAGAGAAAACGGGAGAAAGAGGAAACGGGGACCTTATCGATTTTAAAAAGTCTTAAGAAACATATTGATCAATTACAATGAATGAATTTGAGTTTGATCCTGCTTTGAACAGGTAAATTATTTTTAAATGTAAAAAAACAAGGTGAAGTGTAGAGCTGTCAGCTTGACCAGCTCAGGGACTGACCCAAGGCACAGGGCAGCCGGACTAATTTTAGTTCCCACCTGCTGGTGCAAGTATTCTGCCAGGCTTGACTGGAATTAGTATCTGCTCCATTTCAAAGCTGCAAAAAACCTGGATGGGAATCTTTGAGCAAGCAGAGTACACATCTCTCTTCCTTGCTGCTCTCTTCCCAGTGCCTAGGAAAAAACACGAGGCACAGAGTAAGTGCCCTACAATATTTGCGGAAGCGGGAGAGCTGGATTCTTGCCCTGGCTATGCCACGAATTTGCTGTGAGACTGGCAGATGGTTGCTCCTTCTCCGGGCTTCATTTCTTCACACAAGCAATGAAGGGACTGGTCCTGTAGCCCGTAAAATCTCCTTCCAAGTTCACATAGTCTGTGATGAGAGAAGCAGCACTGCATTTTCCAGAGATCTGACCAAGCTTAACCCTGGATTGATGCATCAGAATTATTTAAATGACACGAACACCATGACTCTTCCTACCTTACACCATTAAACACCCTCCCTGACCCCAGGAGAAAGACAAATGCTTTTGTTCAATCATTGCACCCTGATGGGACTCGGGTTTTCTTGTGAACTTCAAGTTTGCTTTCTGCTAACAGGAAAGGGACCACATTGACCCAGAGGCATTTCGGTTTGTTCCCCCCAGGGAGCCAGCTGAGTGAATGTGGAGCTCCCACCGTAAGAGGCTGGAGCTCATTAAACCAAGGGGTGAGGGGCGCCTGGGTGGCTCAGTGGGTTAAAGCCTCTGCCTTCAGCTCAGGTCATGATCCCAGGGTCCTGGGATCCAGCCCCACATCGGGTTCTCTGCTCAGCAGGGAGCCTGCTTCCTCCTCTCTCTCTCTCTGCCTGCTTCTCTGCCTACTTGTGATCTGTCTGTCAAATAAATTAAAAACAACAACAACAACCAAACCAAACAAACAAACAAACCAAGGGGTGAAATTTCCGAGTTTCCGGAACTGCTCAACAGCCGAGTGAGTGAGTTCTGCCCTAGGGAGCGTGCCCATGGGGGTTTCCTTAGCTAGCCTCGGGGTAAGTCTAACTCTGTACCCAGGAGCAGCTTCCCGGGTCTTAGATCAGAGGAACTCCCAGGGAAGAGGGAGGATCACAAAGCCCTGGGCCGTAGGCAGGGCAAGCAGTCCTGGTTTTCCCATTTATGGAAACAACTTTAAGCCTCCCTCCCCACTCCTCAGCCAGGCACCTGCTCCCAGCTCCCAGCTCCTCTTTATTTATGGGCTGGGAATGAGAGGAGGGCACAGTGATCTCAGCAGACCCCTTGAGGGGACAAGGACACCCTTTGGGGATGGTGGTTTAACTGCAGCCCACCTAGAGGCTTATTTCAAGGCCAGCATTGGGTCACCCAGAAAAAACACTTGTAACTCCACAGGTTCTATTTGAGAATGTGTTGCAGGATCGATCCCCCTACTCCGGGCTTAGGGAAGCTGCAGCCTGACGAGTGGCCCAGAGCTGGACACTGGTGGCATCTTTGAGAGTGCAGGGCAGTTGGAATCGATAGTCCGAAAGGGAATATTAAAATGGAAAAAGGTGTCCACATGAAGCAGCCAAGTTCACTGGAAAGCTCAGACAGGGTTAGGAGAAAGAAAATGTGAAAATTCGCCCAGCAAGTGATTGGTCCTGACTTACTGCACTAATTGGCGTGGAACTTTCCTGAGGGTTACCTTCTAGTCTGGTGATGGAGCATCATGTGATTGAATTGTGCTGGCTCCAAATTGATTGCTTACTTAGTTTGCTTATTTATCATTTGGTTTCGACCCCATCTGCTTCCCCCAAAGGATTGGAGGCGGCTTTCTTCCCTAGTTAATTTTCAAAGCAGAACCATTTTGAAAGACCTTTTCACACTGCGGCCAGCAGCAGGAGCCGGGCCCCAGTTCTGGTTACTGAACTATTCAGCATGATAAGTATTTATGGGGCACCTGTGTGCAAAGCTCTGTGGGGCTACAAAGGGGAGAGAAAGGCTGTCTCTGCCCTTTCTACTTGGCCCAGTCTACTCCGGGGGCCTCGGGAACTTTAAGGGGTGGGAAGCAAAGGTGAGAACCTCAGAACAAAAGGGGACATGTGGCAATTAGGAACTCAGGAGTTTCCTATAGAAACTGAAAGATGGAGGGGCCCTTTTAGAGATCACCACCTGTGTTTCCCAAACAGAGGTCAGCCGACCCCCAGGACTCCAAGACAGTGTGCTGGGGTGGGGTCAGACTTGAAACCCCAGGAGAAACATTATGTCTTCTTTACTTAAAGATATTGATTGGCAAGTGGAGGCAGGGAGAGAACTTTTTTTTCTTTTAGACCTGTCGTTTTTATATTAAAACGGCACAGAAGCATTTTAAAACTGAAAAGAGGAGATTTCAAAGAAACCCCCTGCTTTTAGCAGACTGGTTCATATTATGCTCAGAGCCTGCCACCCTCCACCCCCCTTCGGGGGCACTTGTATAAGCTTTTAGTGATATCTCAATGGGAAAATTTAAGAAGCTTTGTAATGATTGTGCAACCCAGCATTGTCCAATAGAAAAACGTGTGCCACATGCACAATTTACATTTGCTGGGAGCCACATTAAAAAGGGAAAAAAAAAAGCAAGATGAAGTGAATTTTAGCAATATATTTGCTTTAACCTGATATAACCAAAATATTATCACTTGAACACATAATCAGTATTTTGCAACTTACTAATGAGATCGTCTGCCTTCCTAGGCTTTCCCTACAAACCTCTAAGTTCTTATCCCAGCTCTTTTCTCTTCCTTTATGGTGTGACTGTTCTCTTAATTTGAGAAACAGGCAGGCAAAGAGACGAGCGCGCATGGGCACTGCACAGTCTTGGCTCATAACGCTTTGCTTTTTCCTCTCCGCACTCTGTACAGCGCCACCTGTCCAGCCCCACCAGAACCAGAATGCTCTATGCTGTGGCCTGGTGCCGCAGGTGCTGCCTTCCAGGCTTCCAAGCCAGACAACCCCACCCCGGTCAGAAAGGAACGGGTGCCCATGGGTTCACGCTGCAAGCGCGCTCCGCCCCTCCACTCGCTACACAGACGCACGCTTGCATGCGCGCATACACGCTCAGTCTCATGCATTTTTTTTCCTTTTTTTAAAAAAGATTTTATTTATTTGTTTGACAGAGAGAGATCACACGTAAGCAGAGAGGCAGGCAGAGAGAGGAGGAAGCAGGCTCCCCGCGGAGCAGAGAGCCCGATGCGGGGCTCAATCCCATGACCCTGGGATCATGACCTGAGCCGAAGGCAGAGGCTTTAACCCACTGAGCCACCCAGGCGCCCCTCACTCATGCATTTTAAAAGAGGCTCCTTCTGGAAATCGGAGCCTCATCCCAGCCCTCCTCCTCCAGTACGGGACCCTTTCCACCCTAGGACTGCAGCGCTGGGAAGTGTCCGTTAAAGGTGCAGTGGGGAAATGCTGCATGTCATTGTTAAAATAAATGAGAAAATACAGTGACTAGAAGGGAGGTAAGGGAAACACACCCACAATCCCTCTCCCCAAACATAATCACGGCTCATAGGGTTTCCTTCCTGCGGGAGGCCTTTGGATGGACCTCATACACTTCCAAGGAGGCCCAGCTGCGAGCGGGACCTCGGGGGGCAGTCGGGCTCCTTCAGTGCCTTGCCCACAGCATGGGCTGCCGGCCAGGGCTTCCTAAGGAAGCGGAAGCCTCCCAGCCCCTTGCCACAGGACTCCCCTCCTTCGGCTCGTGAAACTGAATTGAGGCTCTCCCATTTGGCTTCTTTGCGAGCTCCAGGGGCAGCCGAGGCCGGAGGGGTCCTCTGCAGGCCAGAGCCCCTCGCGCTGCGGGCTTGTGAGGGGGCGAGCCTGAGCTGCTGAAGCAGGAAGCGCTTTGGTGGGGGCGCGCATTGTCCAACTCCCCCAGGCAGGGGCGGCCTGCGGAGGTTCCTTGACCTCAGTGGCCCCAGGCTGAGCCCCTGCCAGAAGAGAGGAGCCTGACTGCCAAGAATGCAGTGGGATCCCGCTGAGGCTGGAGCCGTGGCCGAGAAAATGTGCGGAATGCCATTTGTTAAAACACACTGGCCTTTGCACAGAAAAGCTCTTCGGGCTGCAACAAAGGTAGGACGCATTGTTTCAGGACTAAGGGTCTGACCCAAGTTCACTTGTCTGTCTCCAAAGGAGGACGGCAGCTCATTAAAAGCAGAGCAAAGTAGCGGAGCTGCAGAGATGACTTGAACTTGACAGACTTCCCACCCTGTCTCCATTTGGAGCCGGATGTCAAACCTCCTGTTAAAAAAAAAAAGAAAAAAAGAAAAAAAGATGACAAAAACCCCTTGGGCTATTCACAAAAAGGGGTATTCTTTTAAGGATCAGTCCACTGATAAACGGTGTAAGGAAAAGATTTCAAAATTACTATTATCGAGAAAATCACCATTATTATTACTATTCTTTCAGGAATGATCAGTACTATTAATTTTCATTAACTTGGGTTCCCATTTTGGTGATGGGACAGAGTGTGTGTTGGGGAGAGGCACCTGGTAGAATAAAGTCATAAACATTTGCGGAATACCCTCCAGTTGACAAACCTTGTTCAATAAAATCACTTTTTCCTATATTTAAATAAAGTGCAACCCTGGGTAGAAGCGGAGAAGTATGGGCCAATATTTCGGTGACATAGGAAACTGAGGCCAAGCCCGTGCTCACCAGGCTTAGAGAGTCAAGATACGGTTATTCATACACGCAGCGTTACCATCATCATCCTGTCGCTAATAGGTGTGACAGATGGTGCTTCCTTTGTGCCAGATAGTGTGTGTTTTTTTAAAACATTTTTTAATTTAAATTCAATTAATTAACATATAATGTATTACTGGCTTCGGAAGTGCAGGTGTGTGATTCATCAGTCTTCTATAACCCCCGGTGCTCATTCCAACATGTGCCTTCCTACGTGCCCATCCCCCAGCCCCGCCATCCCCCTGTCCCCCTCCCCTTCAGCAACCCCCAGTTTGTTGCCTATGCTTGAGAGTCTCTTATGGTTTGTCTTCCTCTCCGGTTTCGTCTGGTTTCAGTTTTTTCCTCTCTTTCCCTAGGATCCTCTGTTTGGTTTCTTAAATTCCACATATCAGTGAGATCATACGGTCATTGTCCTTCTCTGGCTGATTTCGTGGTCTAAGGGCTTGGGATGTATTTGCTCATTGCACTAACCATGATGCTATGAAGGAAGGTTTTCTTACCCTTCCCATTTCATAAAGGAGGAAACAACAGCACAGGGCTGTTGGGGACCTTGCCTGAAGTCACATAGCTGATAGGTGTCAGGTCACAGATTTGAACCCCAAACCTGGACAACTCCGACTTCTGGTTCCCCTCGTCCTTTCTCCTCAGCAGAATGGAGAGAGCATCTGAGGCCTGTAGACCCTGGTCCATGGCGGCGCTGTCATGTGTGACCTCAGCGCATAGTTCTTGCAGCATTTACCACGTGACTGCTGTATGTCTAGACTGTGTGGGTGTAGGGGCGATGGCCGGTGGTGACAGATAAAAGAGAGCTTTGAGAAATGTACTTATTGTCTTATGATAAGTGTATATATTTATTGCTCCTGTCCTCACTGTGTTTATGCTCTAGGGTGATGGACAAATGTGTGAACATCTAATGAAGTGGAATGGGAAAGGCTCAAGGGAGGTGTTGGTAATCTGCTGGCAGAACCGGGGCCCCAGCTTGATGCACGAAGGGAAGAAGGACTAGAGGTTGAATGGAATGCTGAGGTTAACTTTCACCTGTAGGTGATGAGGGACCGTTGAACGATTTTGAGGAGAATAAGAGAAGGACGTGATGGGCCCTGCTTTTTAAGGAAGAGGATAGGAGAGACAGGGCTGCATTCCTTCTGGAAACTTCCTTGGAGAATCTGTTTCCTTCCCTTTGCCAGGTTCTAGAGGCTGCCCGAATGTCTTCTTGGTAAATGGCCCCTTCCTCCATCTTCTGAGCCACAAGTACAGCATTTTCAAATTTCTCTCTCTGACCTATTGTCTCTGACTCTGATCGTCCTGCCTCCCTCTTATGAGGACCTTGTAATGACATTGGGTCCATCAGAATAATCTAGGATAACCTCCCCAATTCAGGATCCTTCACATAATCACATCTGCAGGCTCCCTTTTGCCACGAAAGGTCACAGGCCCTGGGGATTAGAACCTGGGCATCTTGGTGGTGGGTATTACTTACCCTGCCATGCCTAGGCTCCCTGAAACTACCTATTTCTCAAATAACTTACAGATGAAGGGGTGCCCATCAGCTGTAAAGATTTAGGTTTTCTTCCTGACACTTGATGAATCTGTGGCAGAGACATCATATGGGAAAAGAGTGGTCACTCCATGACTTTCCCCTGCCACTCACAGGGATCTCTGACAATGACACATGTCACTGACCTCAGAAATGAGCCACTTGGGGGAGCACCTGGGTGGTTCAGTCATGACACGTTTGCCTTTGGCTCAGGTCGCAATCCCAGGGTCCTAGGATCAAGCCCCGCATCAAGGTCCCTGCTCAGCAGGAAGCCTGCCTCTCCCTCTCCCACTCCCCCTGCTTGTGTTCCCTCTCTCACTGTCTCTCACTCTCTGTCAAATAAATAAATAAATAAATAAAATCTTTAAAAAAGAGAGAGAGAGAGAGAGATGAGCCACTCCGGGCCCGTGACTGGGCTACTGCTGAGCTCAGAATGAAAAATTTAAGAATTGAGGGAACCTCAAAAGAGCTTAAGTCAAAGACTTTCACTGAGCTGCTATTTTTTTTTCTTTTCTTGTCTAGGGACTTTGCTAGCTGCTAGATACATAACCATGATTAAGACTTGGACCTGCTCTCAAGATGCTCACGGTTTAGTGGGGAGGGCAGATAAACAATGCGGTATCATGTGACAAGTGTCCACATGGCTGCATAGCCTCTAGAAAGTTGAAGCCTCTCTGAGGCTTCAGGCCGTCTGGAGGGGCCAATCTGACCCAAAGGAAGGAGGAACCAATAAAGAGCTAACATACATTGAGAGCTTTAAAATTCACCTAAGTGCTTTCCATATGTAAGCTCATTCGCACCTCATACGTCTCATTGTGTCTGTGTTACAGACGTGGCGCAGAGAACTTAAGTGACTTGTCCAAGGTCACACAACTGGCACGTGCCAGAGCTGCGATCCAGGCCGACAAAAAGATGGCTTCAGAGACCTTCTTTTTAACTACCATGGGATACGCGATCTGCTTGAAGATATTCTGCTTGGGTTGGCTCCCTGGGGGACTGGGATGACTGAGGTAGATCTCCAGACTAAAGCAGAGCTACCCTTGACTTCAGAGTCCCTGAAAAATTTGTTCTTGGAAATAACCAGCTGGCTCTTCTATGAATGACTCTAGCCCCTGAGGAACTCTGGGAGTGCAAGCCAGTCTTCCCGTGTCACCGGAAGAAAACAAAACAGCAGAGGCAAATACGGTGGTGAAAAGAAAAATCCCCCCCGCCGTATCCCTGGGAGAAAGCAACGTACTATCAGAACTCCGTGTGCACGCTTTTCGTCTCCTTGCGGGGTTAAGGAAGAGTTGACTAGATAAATATCTTGACTCGATGCTGAGCAAATGAATGGTGTAAACCCAAATGCCTGGATGAATTAAGGAGAATGTCTCAACCCCCGTCAAACACTGCTGATGTATACACTTACATAAAGAAATAATATGCTAATCAGCATAATCATTCTTCATCATCCAGTGGACCGTCCGAAGACTTCTATGTAATCGTTGTGTTAGGCTCAACCTAATGACTGTATGAAAATAACCTTGGAACGAGCTCATGGGCTCTGGCACAGCCCACCGCTGCTTCCGATCACTTTGTGTATGCATATAATAAGCTTTGGGGCTTTAGCATTCCTGGACTTTTAGTTTAGTTATTTTATCAACTGTCTTCAAAGGGGTCTTTGAAAGACTTCTTCCCTCCACCTCATGTTTCATAGCATTATTTGAGCTCAGCGTGTTTTGAATATATTACAGCTGAGCTTCTGGAAATAAAGTGGAAGGTTTTGAGTGGTGTGGTCTCTGGGGCCTCCACGAGCCTGCCACCAGATAAATACCTGTCTTTGGAGTCAGCCACCAATGGCCACTCCTTCTCATTCCCAGGTGGAATGTGCAGTCTGCCCTCATGCCTGCTGCACCTGGTACGGACCCTGTCACAGCACCTAGCACATCGCCCAGCACATGCCGTGTGTGCACATCTGGCTCCTTCCCTTCACTCTTAATGGCTCCAGGGCAAGGGCTCTTTCAAAATTTATTTCTAAAGCTTTTTCTTTAAAAAAATTTATTTATTTATTTTTACATCATTTGTTTTAAAGTCATCTCTATGCCCATTGTGGGGCTTGAACTCACCACCCCGAGATCAAGCGTTTCATGTTCTTCCAACGGAGCCCACCAATACCCCTTCTAAAGCTTTTTTTAAGTTGAAGTATAATTGATGTACAATATCTTATTAGTGTCAAGGGGGCACATCATGGTGATTTGATATTTTTACATGTTAAATGATCCCCACAATAAGCCTAGTTATCACATGTCACCATACAAAGTTGTGATGATATTTCTGACTATATTCTCTATGCTGTACTTTTCATCCCTGTGTCTAATTTATTTTATAACTGGAAATTTGTACCTCTTAATTCCCTTCATCTACATTGCCCACCCCCAACCCATAGCCACCAGTTTGTTCTCTGTATCTATGAGTCTGTTTCTGTTTTGTTTTGTTTTTAAATTCCACATATAAGTGAAATCATAGGATATTTGTCTTTCTCTAACTTATTTCTCTTAGCATTATAGCTTCTCTTTCCATCCACATTGTTGCAAATGGCAAGGTTTCATTATTTTTTATGGCTGAGTAATAGTCCATTGTTATATATACCCCTTCTTCTTCATCCATTCATCTGTTGATGGGCACTTAGTTGGCCTCAAGTTTTTTTTTTTTTAAAGATTTTTATTTATTTATTTATTTGTTATACACAGATCACAAGTAGGCAGAGAGGCAGACAGATAGAGAGGAAGGGAAGCAGGCTCCTCGAGGAGCAGAGAGCCCGATGCAGGGCTCGATCCCAGGACCCTGGGATCATGACCTGAGCCAAAGGCAGAGGCTTTAACCCACTGAGCCACCCAGGCGCCCCTAGCCTCAAGCTTTTAACAGCCCTTTCAATTATACAAGTAATACCTGAAAAATTCCCTTATAACAAAAATAAAGATAAAACAACATTTCTTTTTCATTCCCCTATTCCTGTTCCCTCCATATCTATCCTAATCCTTCTGTTTTGTTTTAAATTTAAATTTTATTTTTAATTGTGATCACAAGGACATGACATTAAATTTACCATCTTAATCATTTTAAGTACAGTCGACCTTTGAACAGCCCAGGTGTTAGGAGCACCGATCTTATGTGTGGTCAAAAATCCGTGTGTAATTTTTGATTCCCCCAAAACTTCACTAAAAGCCTCCTACTCACTGGAAGCCTTACAGATAACATAAACAGTCGATGAACACATATTTTGTAAGCTGTATCTATTATATACTGTATTGCAATAAGGTGAGCTAGACAAGAGAAGAAAATCATAAGGAAAAGAAAATACATTTACACGACTGCCTTGTATTTATTGGAAAATATTCACATCTAAGGGGACATGCACAGTTCAAACCCGTGTTGTGCAAGGGTCAACCGTATACAGTGCAGTAAGTATATTCACATTGCTGTGCAACAGATCTCTAGAATGTGTTGCTCTTGTAAAAGTGAAAACTATGTCCATTAAACACTACCCCCACCTCCCCTACCCCTGGCAACCACCTTTCTACTTTCTGTCTCTGTGACTTTCACTACTCTATGTACCTCATAAATACGACTGTACAAAATTTATCCTTTTGTGACTGCCTTATTTCACTTAGCATAATGACTTCAGGGTTGCTCCATGGTGCAGCATGTGTCAGAATTTCATTCTTTTTTAATTTTTAAAAATTTTTAATTTTTTTTATTTTTTAAGATTATTTATTTATTTGACAGACAGAAATCACAAGTAGGCAGAGAGGCAGAGAGAGAGAGGAGGAAGCAGGCCCCCTGCTGAGCAGAGAGCCCCATGCGGGACTCGATTCCATGACCCTGAGATCATGACCTGAGCCGAAGGCAGAGGCTTAACCCACTGAGCCACCCAGGCACCCCCATTCTTTTTTAAAAGTTGAATCTTTTCCCACTATATGGCTATTATTGCATTTTGTTTATTCCTTCATCTGCTTCCGCTTCTTGGCTGCTGTGACCCGTGTGCAATCAACACGGGTGTGCAAGTATCTCTGAAATCCTGCAGTAAATTCTTACTGGGTGGAATTACTGGCTCATAAGGTGATTCTATTTTTTAATTTTTTGAGGAGCCACCAGAATGTTTTCCGGAGCCGCTGCCCCAGTCTGCATTCTGACTGACAAAGCATGAGGGCTCTGATTTCTCTGCATCCCTGCCAACACTTGTTGTTTTCTGTTCTGTTGATAGTGGCCATCCTAATGTGTGTGCGGGGATATCTCACTGTGGTTTTGATTTGCGTTTCTCCAATGATTACTGATGCTGAGCATCTTTGCATATGCTTTTTGGCTGTTTGTGTAGCTTCTTTAGAGAATTATGTGTTGCGGTCCTTTGGTTATTCTTTTAAATTTTAAAAAAATTTTTAGACTGGGGAGGGGGAGAGAGAGCGGGAGAGAATCTAAGGCAGGCTCCATGCCCAGCACATCCGAGCCCCTTGCAGGGCTCAATCTCACATCCCTGAGATCAAGACCTGAGCTGAACCAAGAGTCGGATGCTCAACGAACTGAGCCACCCAGGCGCCTCTGCTTTTCTTATGTATTTCTTTTTTGAAGATTTATCCATTTATTTGAAAGAGAGAAAGAAAGAGCATGAGAAGGAGGGGCTGAGGAAGAAGGAGAGAGAATCCCAAGCAGACTCCACACTGAGTGTGGAGCCCACCTCGGGGCTCGATCCCAGGCCCCTGAGATCATGACCTGAGCTGAAACCAAGAGTCAGACACTCACCCAGGGACTCCTCATTTTCTCATTTTTAATCAGTTTATTTACTTTTGTTGTTGCTAAGCTGGACCAGATGCATGATTCACAAATAATTTCTCCCATTACATAGGTTGCTTTTTTATTAATTTTGATTATTATTGTTTCCTTGGATGCACAAAAGTTTTTAAGTTTGATGTAACCCCATTTATTTTTACTTTGGTTGCCTGTGCTTTTGGGTTATCCAGACAATCACTGCCCAATTCAATGAGCTGAGGCTTTTCCTGTGTGTTTTCTTCTGGGCATTTAGAGTTTCAGGTCTTAAGTTTAGGTCTTTAATCCATTTTGAGTTGTTTTTTTTGTGTATGGCATAAGGTAAGGGTCAACCTCATTCTTTTATATGTGGATATGGAGCTTTTTCTCTACACCATTTGTTGAAGGAAATATCCGTTCCCCACTGTGTCGTCTTGGCACCCTTGTTGAAGATCATTTGACCATATATGCAAGGGTTTATTTCTGGGCTCATTATTCTGTTCCTTTGGTCTGTATGTCTGTCTTCATGCTGATAATGTACTTTCTTAATTACTATTACTTTATAGTAGGTTTTGAAATCAGAAGTGTGAAACCTCCAACTTTTCTTTCTTAGTTTAAGGCTGTTTTGTTTGTTTGAGGTCCCTTGAGATTCCCTATGAATTTTACCAATTTTTCCTAATTCTATAAAAAATGCCATTGGTATTCTGATAAAGATTGCTTTGAGTCTGTAGATCCCTTTGGGTAGTATGGACATTTTAACCTTACGTCTTCCAGTCCATATACATAGGATGTCTTCCATTTATTTGTACCTTTTTTGATTTTTTTAGAAAATTTTTTTTTTAGTTTTTAGTGTACAAGTCTCTTACCTCTTTGATTAAGTTTATTCCTCAGTGTTTTATTCTTTTTCATGCTAGTGCAAATGAGATTGTCTTCTTTTTTTATAAATTTTATTTATTTATTTTGCAGAGAGAGATCACAAATAGACAGAGAGGCAGACAGAGAGAGAGAGGGAAGCAGGCTCCCTGCTGAGCAGAGAGCCTGATGTGGGACTCGATCCCAGGACCCTGAGATCATGACCTGAGCCGAAGGCAGCGGCCTAACCCACTGAGCCACCCAGGCACCCTGAGATTGTCTTCTTAATTTCATTTTCAGATTGGTTATTTTTTAACTTATAGAAATGCAATTGACTTTAATGTGTTAATTTTGTATCCTGTCACTTTGCTGAAATTGTTTATTAGTTTTAACAATTATTTAATGTGGAATCTTTAGGGTTTTTTTTTTAAATCTGTGAGCAGATAATTTTACCTCTTTCATTCTAGTTTGGATGCCTTTTATTTCTTTTTCTTGCTTAATTTCTCTGGCTAGAACTTTCAGTACTCTGTTGAATAGAAGTGGCAAGAGTGGGCATCCTTGCCTTGTTCTGATCTTAGAAGAAAATTATTCAGTCTTTCACTGTTGAATACGATGTTAGCTATAGCCTTTATTATATTGAGGTAGTTTCCTTCTGTTTCTAGATCATTGATTGTTTTTACTATGATCAGGGGCTGAATTTTGTCAAATCCCTTTTCTGCTTCAACTGAGATGATGTGGCAGTTCTTTGGTCCTCCATTCTGTGAATGTGGTGTATTACGTTGATTGAATTTCATCTGCTGAATCTATCCTTGCATTCTAAGTATCAATCCAATTTAGCCATAGTGTATAATCCTTTTAATGTGCTGTTGAATTCAGTGTGCTAGTATTTGGTTGAGGACTTTTGCGTCAGAATTCATTGGGGATATTGGTCAGCAGGGTTTTTGTGGGGTCTTTGTCTGGCTTTGGTATCAAGGTAATGAATGTTGACCTCATAGGATGAGTTTAGAAGTGTTCCCTCCTCTGCATCCAGATCCTTTTCATGCACTTACAGAGGTGTGTATATGTACAGAAGTCTGTAGTCTTGTTTAGAATCTTTTCTTAAAACTTAAATGATCTTAGACTGGACAGATTTATTTTGTTTGGTTTGGTTTTCATGCAAGGGTCAGGTGGAGAGCTTTTCATGGTGGTACACACTGAGGCCTCTCCATTCTTTTAGGTGGCCACACAGTCTTTAATTCGTGTGTAATTTGTCTCCTATGTCTCAGGCACTGTGCTAACCTTTAGGTGTCATGGGGGAAACACAGTGTTAGTATATACCTGTGAACAAGACAAGCAAGACCTCTGCCCTCAACGAGCTTACATTCTAGTTGGACGAGAATGACAGTAGCCCACTGTGTAAGTTAATTTCTGATTATGGTAAATGCTATGATGAAAATAAAAGGGTCATGTGATGACATGGCCTGGAGGTTGGACGGTTCTTGAGTTGGTCAGGGAAGGCTTTGGGGAGCCATCGATGTGACATGTACATATTTGTTGAGTAAATGAATGGATACATCAATAAAATATTGACTGAATGAATAAATAGAAGTGAGTTGGTTTCTGGTAGGAACATGTTTATCATCCCATAATGGATATAGCTTTATACAGCTATAGCTTTCTATAGACAGTTAACTGTCTTCCAAGGATAGACCATGGGAGAGGTAAGACCAGATGTCCCAAGGTTTGATGATGTTCTAGCTCAAGAAAGAGCCATGTGAGTCAACTTTGGAGACCAGGGTTTTTGCTACTGGGTAATTTGAAGCTTTGAAGTTCATAAGCAGATGGCCTTCTGCTAAAGGGAGGGTTTTAGAGATGAGATTCCATGAGTTGAGTGTGGCTGACGTCACCTGCATACCACCACCCGGCAGAGATAGATACAGGACGTGTACCTGTAGGGAAGGTTGAACTGAGAAAAAGGGATGAATTGAAGGGCACTGGAAAAAGTGAGGAGTAGCTAAGTGGCATCAGACCTTCCCAGAACAGGGCCACCACTGGGGATCATGGTATCAGCTCCCTCTTTTTATCTAAGGTTGGCTAAGAGTGAGAACGCCCTGTTAAGCCTCCATTTCTTCCCTCACTGAGAGGGACACAGATAGGAGGAGCTCCGTCAGGAAGGCGGGAAAGCCATGGGAGCCACGGAGACCCAGCTAATGTCAGGCCAGAGACACCATTCTAAGTGACACTGTAGCCTTTTGGCCCCGGGCAGATAGGAGTGGCTAAGGACTGAGTGGCCAGCCCAGAGCATATCCTGTGGCTTTGCCCCTTGAAGCGTGACAGTAGCAACTTCTGGCCAGAGATGAGACTTCTCACTTGTCAAGGTCTTGTGTAACAGCACCCACGGGGATTTGGCTGGGTTTTCATGAATTGCTAACCTCATGGGGGTGTTCGGATGTTTCTCTTTGGATCCCCAAAGGAAGTTACATATCCATGGAGACAGACACATTTTTTTTCTGAAAACTCACTGTGTGACTATGGCCTCTTAAACATATTCTCCCATAATCGGGCATGGATTCAAACCACTTGAAGTATGGCACCATTTGGAATCCTCCAATAGGGATGCCTGGGTGGCTCAGTTGGTTAAGCCTTTCACTTCCACTCAGGTCATGATCTCAGGGTCCTGGGATCACGCCCCTGCCTCTGGCTCCGCACTAGGGAGGGAGTCTGCTTCTCTCTCTCTCCCTCTTCTCCTCCCTCCACTCCTGCTCTCTAGCTTGCTCTCTCTCTCAAAACAAAGCAAAACAAACCTGGAAAGGGAGCTGGGAGTCCAGGCTCCCAGCCTGTGACATTTCACATGCCTCCCAACCTCTCTGGACAGCAGCCCGCTCACCTATAACATGATGAGGCTGGACTAGAGGATTTCAACTGCTTCTTCCAGCATGAGATCCAATGATTAGATGATTTTTGAAAAAGTAGATAGAGTCCCCTGGGGCCTGTGGCGATTTCATGAAAACCACAGAGGTCAAATAGGTCCAAGCCTCTTGGGTTCGGAGGAGGAAATGTAGGACATTATTTACAAGATTTGCGAGATCCTGAAGTCGTTGGGTTTGTCAAATATGCAGTGAAGAGGGAAATGAGAAACCAAAGATTAAACATGAAGGGACAAGAAGAAAAGATCAAAGCCTTGGTGCTTTATTCCCCAGTTGCAAAGTGCAGCTGTCAGGACTTCCCCCCAAGGCGCTGCCCCGCCCCCGCCCCCCACTCCCCTCGGGCTATTGGGAGCCGGTTCTTGAATGCAGCCGCTGAATAAAGACCCAAGAGCCCCGCCCTATTCAATGGCATTTCTCTACCCTTTAGGGACTGTGCTAGCAGCCAGTTGGATCCTGAATCTCAGGGAGCCTCTCATCTTGTCGCCCCTTTTCCTTTGTTCCTAACTCTGGAGGACAGGGCTTCATTCCTGGCAGAGTCCTGCAGAAGAAGACATGGGTGGGCGACTCTGATGGTCAGCGTTTGGGTTATCTCTAGTTTTTCCAGTTTGGGACCAATTTGTTCCCAATTCTCTTTTCAAGGAATTGTTCCTGAATATTTGGTAGGAATAAGAGATGGCTGCAGAGTTGGCTCTAGTTCCTTCCACTGCAGATGAAGCTATGGTAACATTGAACTATTTCCTCAATGCAGTGGAGCACAGAAGCTAAAGGGAGCTGTATCTCTCACTCTTGGCCACGGAAATTAAGTGCAGGGAGCAGAAGTTTGGGAAATTGGGTTTTAATCTTTGTGATAATTTTTTTGCAGTAATTAAAAAAAAAAGAATAACAACTTGGAATATTCTGCTTTTTATTTTGATGGTAGCCATAGGTAGCCAATGGTGGGAGCCCTTGCAAAGGACCCACATTCCATATAGACCACGGCGTCTGCACTGTAAAATCGAGGAAGGGATGCCCAAAGTCCTGGGTTGTGGAGTTGCAAACATCGTTCCTGCCAAAGTGGAAGGCCAGGACCACCCTGGACAGCACCATGACTCAAAAGATTGGGTCCTGCCAAAGCCACCTGTATTCATCAGTCAGCTCTCTTTAGGGGTGGACTTGCAGTCTGGGCCATGGTGGCCACAGGGAAGGTGAGGCCAAGGAAAGGGATGTGGGAATAGTTATACGTCAGAGACAGTGCAAGTCAGGTCCATACCATCATAATAATGTGAGTCAAATGAATTTTTTCGTTTCCCAAGTGCCTATAAAAATTATCTTTACACTATACTGTAGTCTCTTATGTGTGCAAATAGCATTATGTCTGAAATAACAATATACATACCTTAATTTAAAAACAATTTGGGTTTAGGTCCCGGCGGAGTCGCCAAAAATAAAAAAATAAATAACAAATAAAAAGAATTTCGGGGTGCCTGGGTGGCTCAGTCATTAAGCAGCTGCCTTTGGCTCTGGTCATGATCCCGAGGTCCTGGGATCGAGTCCCGTATCCGGGTCCCTGCTCCATGGGAACCCTCCTCTCCTACTCCCCTTGCCTGTGTTCCCTATCTCGCTGCCTCTCTCTTTCTCAAATAAATAAATAAATTTTCAAGATAAGAAAAAAGAATTTGTTGCTGAGAAATGTTAGCCGTCATCTGAGCTTCCAGCCAGTCGTTATCTTTTTGTTGGTGGAGGGTCCCGCCTCCATGGTGACGGCCGCTGACTGATCAGGGTGATGGGTGCTGAAGGTTGGGGAGGCTGTGGCTGTGGCTGTGGCCGTTTCCCAAAATAAGACAGCAGTGAAGTTTGCTGCATCGATTGGCTCTTCCTTTCACAAATGATTTCTCTGTAGTTTGTGAAGCTGGCTGATAGCATTTTACCCGCAGCAGAACTTTCAAAATTGGAATCCATCCTCTCAAACCCTGTGGCTCTCTTATCAACTAGGTTGGTGTAATATTCTAAAAATGTTGTTGTCATTTCAATAATCTTCACAGCATCTTCACTGGAAGTAGATTCTATCTCAAGAAACCACCCTCGGGACACCGGGGGGCTCTGTCGGTTGATTGTCTGCCTTCAGCTTAGGTCCTGATCCCAGGGTCCTGGGATCGAGCCTCATGGCAGTGTGGAGCCTGCTTGAAAGATTCTCTCCCTCTGCCCCTCCCCCCAAGATAAAATAATAAGTCTTAAAAAAAATAGAATGGTGAATCCTTTCCAGAAGGTTTTCGATTTACGTTGCCCACATCCATTAGAGGCATTATTATCTTCGGCAGCTCTAGCCTTACAAAATGTATTTCTTTTGAAAAATATTTTATTTATTTATTTCTTTGAGAGAAACAGATAGCAAGAGAGAGCATGAGCGGGGGGGGGGGAGGGGAGAGGGAGAAGCAAGGTCCCCGCCGGGCAGAGAGCCTGATGTGGGGCTCGATCCCAGGACCCTGAGATCATAACCTGAGCTGAAGGCAGAGGCTTAACCCACTGAGCCACCTAGGTGCCCCCAAAATGTATTTCTTAAATAAGACTTAAAAGTTGAAATGACTCCTTGATCCATGGGTTGCAGAATGGACGTTGTGTCAGCAGGCATGGAAATAACATGAATGTCATGGTCTATCTCTGTCAGAGCCCTTGGGTGACCATGTCCCTTATCAGTCAGCAGTCACATTTTGAAAGAAAAATTTTAATTTCCTGAGTAGTCGTTCTCAACAGTGGGCTTAAAATATTCAGTCAACCATGTTGTTTGCAAACAGCTGTGTTGTCATCCAGGCTTTGTTGTTCCATTTATAGAGCACAGAGTGGATTTAACATATTTCTAGGGTTTTTGGAATAGGAAATGAGCCCTGGTTTCAACTGGAAGTCAAAGGCTGCATGAGCCCTTAACAAGAAAGTCACACTGTCCTTTGAAGCTTTGAAACCAAGACTTGACTTCTCCTGTGTAGCTACAGAAATCCTGGCTGGCATCTTCTCTAAGATAAGGCTATTCCATCTACATTGAAAATCTGGTGGTTAGCGTAGCTAGCTAGATCTTCTGGATAACTTGTGGTTTCCCCTCATACTTTTCTGTTCTGGAGACGACTTCTTTCCTCACACCTCATGAACCAACCTCTGCTAGCTTCCAACTTGTCTTCTGCAGCTTTCCCACATCTTTCAACCTCCACAGAATTGAAGAGAGTCTGGATTTTGCTCTGAGTCAGGCTTTGGCTTAAGGGAATATGGTGGCTGGTTTGATCTTCTCTCCAGACCACTCAAACCTTCTCCACATCAGCAATAAGGCAATTTTGCTTCCTTATCATTTGTGTGTTCATTGGACTAGCATCTTAAATTTCCTTCGAGAACTTTTCCTTTGCCTTCACTATTTGGCTGCGTAGTGGAAGAGTTTTATCTTTATTTAGGTAGAGCTCAGCCTTTGGTGTTCCTTCCTCACTAAGCTTAATCATGCCTAGCTTTTGATTTAAAGTGAGAGACATGTGACTCTCCCTTTCACTTGAACACCTAGAGCCCACTGCAGTTATTAGTAGGCTTAACCTTGATGTCACTGGGTCAGGGAATAGGGAGGCCAGAGGAGAGGGAAGCTGGTGGCTCGCTGGTCAGTGGAGCAGTCAGAACACATGCTTTTACCAGTTAAGTTTGCCTTCTTATAGGGGCATGGTTCATGGTGCCCCCAAAATAACTACTGTAGTGACATACAAGGTCATGGATTGCCACTCGCCATTACAAATATAATAATTAAAAAGTTTGAGGAGTTGTGAGAAAAAGAGAGTTTGTGAGAAAAAGTTTGAAGAGTTTGTGAGAAAAAAAAGAGTTTGTGAGAAAAAGAGAGTTTGTGAGAGAAAGTTTGAAGAGTTCGTGAAAAAAAGTGAGAGTTTGTGAGAAAAAAAGTCTGTGAGAATTACCAAATAACGACACAGAACCACGAAGTGAGCAGATGCTTTTGGGAAAATGGCAACTATAGACTTGCTCGACACCGGATCACCACAGACCTTCAGTCTGTAAAAAACACTGTGGTCACAAAGGGCAGTGAAGTGGGGTGTGTAAACCGAGGTATGCCTGCCGTCTCACGAAGCAGCTGTGGGGATCAAGGGCCCGGGCACACCCCATCCTGGGGTAATAAGGGAGTGGCAACTGGAAACTCCATGGATGAGAAGGTGCTTGGGGAGCTGCCAGGTTAGGAAAGAAGAAAGAGATGAAGGCGTGTGTTGAGGGGGTATGCTAATGATATGACAGCGCTGGAGGAAGGGCAAGAAAGAGACTCACAAGGAGAGAAAGAGAGAGACAGACAGAGGTGGTGGTGATGTGGCTCCAAATAATGAAAATATTTAAAGTAAGAGCAGAACTATTTATCTTTTTCCTCAGATTGGGCTGGGGAGACTTGACTGGGGGTGTGGCTTGAAGGCCTGGCCACACTGGCCTCCTTCCCCATCCTGCCTGGTCCTGTTAGGCTCCTGAGGCTTTGGTCAGAGGATTCTTGCTCTGGTGGCCTGCCTGTCCTTCCTCGATCCCCCTCCCTGCCAACTTCTGGTGCCTTCTGTGTCTCCTCTCTCTTTCTTTGGTTTTCCTCAAAACTTGGCTGGCACTATCTCCCCGGGAGCTGCCCTAAAGTCTCCCATGTTTAGTACCTCTACCAAAATTGAGGATTGGGCAGGACCCAAGGCTTCCAAGGCATGGTGACAAGGAAGGACATTGAATATGTTGTGTGGGCAACAGGAATGTTGGTCTTTCTCTGCACAACTGACAAGCAATCTGGAGCCTGCCCAGTTTGTCAAATGTAGCTCTTACCCCCTGCTGACGTCCTCTGGGGCCTCCCATGAAGACGCTTCAGACCATCGGCTCCCAGTCTCGCTGCATATTGGCTTTAATAAGGTCATGCTAATGGTATTTCGTCCATCGCAGTAAGATCTGTAGACGGCCCGAGTCGGCACACATAGGGGAAACCCCCCAAAAACCAAATGAAGAGCCACCTCGGGTTTACTAGCCCCAAAGTGAACATGCTTTATAGACTCCAAATGCGTAGACTAGGGTTGTCAGCTCTTCATGCCTCTAGCCGAATTCCCAAGCCTAATAACCCTATCAGCAACGTGTGGCCCTTTGGGCCCCTCCTGGAGGTGACAACTGTGGGTAAAGTTTGCCAAGGGTGGCAGAAAAGGGACCACACTTTTCGAGACCTCAGCCCAGAGAGATGGTGAGCCTATTGCCAAGCAAGCCCCTCAAATAAATAAATAAATAAATCAGGACCCGTGCTGTGACCAGGCTGAGTGTGCTTACATGAACTGCAAGGGGGAAATATTTGACATCGGGACTGTTGTATAAAGTACAGGACATGTGTTTGCCAGAATTATGACAACCACTACTTTCTGTAAACCCGGGGAAGGGCCTCTGCAGGATTGCCAGGAATGCTTTGGAAACCTGGTCTTATTCCTGCAGCTCTGTGTCCCTGTACCACCCCCCCACCCCTACCCCTCCAAGTCCTCACTCAACTTCTGGTAGTATTTAGAAGGCCTTGGTCATCACTGAAGGCAAATGATAGAACACAGATTTTGAAAAGGACAGCTTTGCCGTTGCCAACATCATGGGCATTGTTTGTTAGAGTTTATTGGTTTTGGATGAGAATAGGAAGGAGGAGGAAAACCATCAAGCCCTTCCTGCTAGAACTCCGTGAGCCACAGGACCTGGATTCTGCTGGGCCAGCATCTGCCTGAGCTAAAGCAGGCCGTTTCTTTCTCGGTCTTTCTCTGTGCACTGTTTCCTGGTGCTCGCTTTCTCTGCATAGACAGAAGCAGACACAGAGATTCTAAACGGTGTTTGGGCCCCTCCTGGCTTTCTTGTCATGTTGCTTAAATGCTTTAAAAGAAAAAAAAAAAAGAAGAGCAAAGCTGAAATTTCAGAGAGATTCTTACTTAATGCTGCATTGTAGAGAAGAGTTTCTGGTATGACAGTGGGTTGGGTATAAACTAAAGGTCTAGAAAGTCTCTTCCCCTATGACCATCCTAGGATTCTTTGATGTCAGTATATCCTAAGGAAGAAAAAAAAATATCAATGTTGTCTTCAGGGAGAAGAATTTAATCATGTTGTTCATGTTTCATTGTGAAATTATGAAGACTAGTGTAAATATTTCAACCAGTCAGGATGTCACACCCGCGTGGTATACGTACGGATGTCACGCACATTGTGTCTTTGTGTATATGTGTGACTGTGTTGCGACATGAACGTGAATCCTGTCCAGGACTGGGGTACTTCTTAAGAATCTGGTATTTCTTCAGATAAACACTAGGTGGCATGGAGAACTTGATAAATAGAAAACACTAATATCACAAATTGGAAAACAGAGGAAACTCAGTTCGCAGCCACTGTAAAATCTCCCCGTCAAAGTTCAAGAGAGACACATCAGCAATACGGGGAATGTTGCCTAATGACACGTTCCCAAGGAGAGCTGGGCTGAAGGAATTCGTTCACAAAGTCTCTTCGTATAATCTTTTTCTTGAGTATCACTTTATAAACACGATGATAAATTCAAAAATATAATTGTTACCATGACCAGATTCCTTAATAGAAAACAGTCTATTTCTGTCAGTGCGGACGTGTTTTTCATTTGAGAAATCTGGACAGACTTTTCTCCTCCCTCTTTTCCTTTATGAAATCAGCCAAGGGAGCGGGGGTGGGGGTGGGGGCCAGCGGGGAGAAACAAAGCAGACTCTGATCACTCTCCTCCAAACATCCGTTTGGGTGAAAAAGCAGAATTTTCCGTGCCATTTTGACCTTCCTAACATGTTCATTTCCCTGCTCTCGGGGCTGAGAGAGGCGTGACTATCTTTGCCATGATCTGAGTGGGAAAACCTAGGCAGCAGGTGTCCTCGCTAGAGTTCAATGGCTAGACCACTCCTGCTTGGCAGATCCTGGAGGGAAAAGCAAAGCTCCATCACACCAAGACATGCTTCTGGCCTCCTAGTCCTCAAAGGTGCCCGAACATGCATCGTTTGCAGCCACGGAGCAATGCCATGGCCTGACCCTTGTCAGGCAAGCCGCAGGCTCGAGTCAGAGGTTAAAGTTGTGTTCCTTCGAGCAATGGAGAGTGACATCTTCCAGGCACAATTTCTGAGACGAGGAGGCAGGCAGAAGTCATCCAAAAGGCTTCAGCTATGCTAAGGGCAGCTCTCTTGAAATCCCACACCTGCTCGGAGACCTGCAGTAGATAACCGAGACCCTCAGGTCTGGTTTTCTTGGAGACAGCGCTCAGGTGCCCGGCAACTCGAGTGTGTGGCTCTGCTCTGCCCTTGACCAGCTGTGTGATCTCTCTGACCTTCGCTGAGCCTCTGCATCCTCTTCTGTGAAATGGGAACAAGATGGGTCGTGTGGAGGAGCAGATCAAAGGGGAAGGCACTTTGTGGGCCGTGTCATTACCACAGTGTCATTTTTTCCAGAAGGAGTGGGAGAATCCAGACTGCGCTTCTCTTGCCTTCTCAGTCTGAGCAGAAGCAGCAAGAATGGGATAGTCCAAGTGGGCAGCCTGATCCCAGGAACGTGACCCCAGCTGACTGTCCTCCCCTCCAGCATTTAGAAGATGACACCCTGAATTTTTGCATTTTCTAAGTCTCTCCCTCTTGTCCCCTCACAGAGGAAATTTTGCGCCCACGATCTCTTTTCAACCCGCTTTAAAGAGCAGACTCGTACCTGTCCACTTTTTGTTAATTAAATCATGTCACTCTCCAAAGAAGAGAATTTAAAACACACAAATAGACCAGCAGAAGCTAACAGGTGTTTTCAATTCGAAGGAATAGTTGACCAGCTGTGTGATCTTGGTTTTGGGGACATTGTTTTAAAAATTGTTATCACCTGGTAGCATTTTCTCTGCCACTTTGGACATCTCTGTTTTTCTGTTTCTTCTCTAACCCTGGGAAGGAAGCGTTTGCTGACACAATTTCAGCAAGGACTATGTCCACTTTGTCAGTTACTGCATCCTCAAAAGGGATGGTCTGGTTTAAAAATTAATCAGGGACACGTAGGTGGCCCAATCAGTTAAGCATTGGCCTTCAGCTCAGGTCATGAACCCAGGGTCCTGGGATGGAGTCCTGCGTCAGGCTCCCTGCTCAGCAGAGTCGGCTTCTACCTCTCCCTCTGCCTGCTGTTCCCCCGCTTGTGCTCTCTTGCTCTCACTCTCTGTCTCTGGCAAACAAAACAAAACAAAAACCCTTTAAAAAAATAAATAAAACTTTATCACATAGGGGTTCCTGGGTGGCTCAGTTGGTTCCTCTGCCCTTCCCCTGCTCATGCTCTCTCTTTCTGACAAATAAATAAATAAAACCTTAAAAAAATATACCACATGCTAAATTACAAATTTGCTAAACTGCAAATGTGTTTTGCAAATGTGGATTTTTTTTTCCTGAGGGAGAGTCCCTCTTTTCCCCTCAACATTTTACAGTGAAAAATTTTAAACATATAGCAAACTTGAAGTATTTTTTTCAGTGACTATCCATACACCAACACCTGGATTTGGCCCTCAGCGTTGGACTGTGTTGGTTTTGTCATTGATGGATCCAAACATCCCTCTGCCATCCATGAATCCACCTTCCTTTCTTGACCCACAAGAGTGGGCTTGGGCCAATTGAATTTGCTCAAAATGAGAGCGATCTAAGGGACTCTTGCAAAGCTTTCACTCTTTTCCTATTTACTTTAAAAGAAAAATTGGGACGCCTGGGGGGCTCAGTGGGTTAAGCATCTGCCTTCAGCTCAGGTTGCGATCTCGGGGTCCTGGGATCAAGTCGGCTCCCTGCTCTGCCAGCCTGCTTTTCCCTTTCTTCCTATGCCTCTGCCACTCTCTCTATCTCTCATGCATAAATAAATAAAATCCTTAAAAAAGAAAAAGGAAAATCACTGTTCCCCCAAAGACTTCATTTTCCCTGGTGAACTTCTGCGTAGATACAAATACAGGGGCTTTGTGCCTCCTTGGGCAAAGGATGAGGTGCAGCTGTGCTAATGGACTGTTAGCCTTGGCCCAGTGAGCCCAAGGTCAGACTGTCCCAGTTCTGTGCTGGGCCTGTGGCTCAGACTACATGAAGAGCTTTCCGGGGCTCTGGTGGCTTAGATTACCACCTAGGTGACCACACAAGTGACTGGCCAGCGGCACGAGTGTACCATTGCTGCCTCTCCTGCCGCTCCATTCTCCTTGAAGTCAGATTCATGTCAGTTTCACCATCATTTCCCTGGGTTAGCCATGGGTAGTTCGCAGTTTGCATCCCCCAAACTGTCAGGCTTTTCTTTGGCCTACAGGGATAGCTGGCCACCTACCCTGGGGTGTTGCCCTTCACCCTCCACCTGTATGCTTCGATCTTGCTTTTTAGTGGCCCTTCTTTATCATACCCACAGAAAAGGTAGTAGGCGCTGTCTGATTATCTGCTCTGAGCTAGCTTACCCCAGCTTACCCCCAAATACTCTATAAGTATTCTAAAAAGCTCAAAAAGTTTTTCTTTTTTTGGAGTTGTTGTCTTACTGCTTAATATGTATTTATAAAGTATTCCAGCAAAAGAGGCTGTAGCTTCTGGGGAAAAACCAACCTATTACAGCGGGTTTTTGTTTGCGATTTGTTTTGTTTTGTTTCATTTATTATTTTTTTTAGTTTCAGAGGTAGAATTTAGTGATTCATCAGTTGCATAGAACACCCAGTGTTCATTGCATCACGTACCCACCCATTTACCCCATCCCCCCACCCCCCAGCTCCCCTCCAGCAACCCTCAGTTTCTTTCCTAGAGTTAAGAGTCTCTCATGGGTTGTCTCCCTCTGAATTTTCACCTTATTTCATTTTTCCTTCTCTTCCCCTACATTCACCAGTTTTGTTTCTTAAATTCCACATATTAGTGAAGTCATATGATGGGTTTCTCTGACGGGTTTATTTCCCTTAGCATAAAAGCACTTCTTAATAAAAATTTTTAATGTTGCATTGTAGTAGATCTCGGAGAGGAGAACATGACTGAGGGTTAGCTAAAGACATTTATACTAAAGTGTGAATGGCTGATAGACTCTTGTCTTCCCAGGGAGTAATTGCATTTTAAAGGAAAGGGGCTTATCAGCTCAAAGGGGTCTTGAAGTGGTAGTGTATGTGGGCTATCACAATGAGGCTCATCCTAGTGACCCTTGCCTACTTCTGGACCTGTGCTCCCTCAGTTCCCTTTACCTTTATGTACATAGAACAAGGACTTGTTACCTCTCTTTTCAGAGCATTTGCCAATCTCTGCCCTAGAGCTTCTCCCTTTGTTTTGGGTTTGCTTCCTGTGCCACTGCCTTGAGTAAATAACATCTTCAAGGTCTTAGGTAGTTTCTGGAAAGTTTAGGAGTTTTCTAAGCATGGAACAGATGCATAGAACATCTGGATGATAGGCTCTTGGCAATGCTTCAGGGGTCCCATTGTCACCAACAGATGGGTCCCATCTGCCGGGATGGGCATTTGGAAGCCCTTGAAGTTAAAAAGTCTCTGTATTAATGGTTTATCTCAAATGAAATTTGGGAAGTATAGATCCCAATATGGTGCTCCAGCTTTCTGTGCCGATTTCCAAATCTTCACAAGGCACCACATGCGTGTTCCTCTTTTAAAAGCGATTACTTCTATATTAGAAAGCTTTATTCAGGTTTCATTGCCAACATAACCATAAGGGCCCCTCCAAAACCAAAATAGTTACAATGATCTTTTGTACTTGTTATAATATATGGTTTTCAAAGCACTTTTATGTATATTATCTTGTTTGAGACTCACAGCAGCGTTGATGGATATGCAGAGCAGAAATAGAGTTAAACACTTTATAGAAGAGGAAATGGAGCCCCTGAGAACTGAAATGACTCACTCAGGGTCACACAGCTAGTGAGTAGTGGAACTCAATCTCAGATCGCCTGTCTTCTCTACTGTAGGACCACACTAACTGAGTTGATAAGGAAAGCCAACTTCTGAGAATACTGCTTGTGTAAAACAGGAAGATTTGGGTTGCAGACAGTTGGTATCTGGTCTTGAGCTTGGATGGTAGTACTTCCAGTCTTCCCCCATAACTGGGCTTAATGATGATGTAAACTCGGCAGAATGCTCTAGCTAAGAATTATTACAGAAGAAGTATGTTGAGCTCCAGGGCCAGCATGTTGTATGAGATCCGGGTGGGATCTTTGCGCTGTCCACTCCTACAAAACAGGATTAATCCCATGCCAGCAGATGACTCGCTACCACACATCTCAAGACAGCATGGATTAACAGTAGTCCAAGCTACTTGGCCATCGTAATTCTCCACTTGGGTCACCTTGTGAGCCTCTCAGACCAATCACTCCACCTACCTTAGTAGACCAGAGGGTTCACAGGGTCACATTGTTTCTGTCCTCTCTATAGAGAAGTGACCCACTTTGGATGCTGCGAACAAACTGGGGAAGAGCTGATTTCCAGTCTTCTCTGAAGACTCCATCACATGCTGTTTTCCCAAGAGCCTCTCCCTGGCATTCAAGCCAAACATTATAGACAGGGCCTGATTGCAACACTGTGTTTGCTGTGATTTCAAAGAGAACTTGAAAATCAAACCCAATCTCTTATTGCTGACCTTTGAACCCTTCTTTACTGTGGTTGAGTCACTGAAGTGGAACAGATACAAATAATATTGTTTATCTTTAGGCTGGATCTACCTGTCATTGAAATAATTGGTTGAAAAGTAAAAAATGTAGCTAAAGAAGTTGTATGTATGTGTGTCTGAACTAGCTAGAAATACAGTGAAATCATCTGTACCTACACACCGAAATCAGGAGACTGGTTTGTAAGCAAAGATGCAACCTAGTTTTAGAACATCTGTCATTTGCGTCTGACCCTAGCCCATCAAATAGGATAGCTAAAAGAAGGTCACTTCTTTTGGGGGGGGGTCAGATGCAAATGATAGATCAAACTAGAGAGGAAGACTTCATTTTAAAGAAATGGCTTTATCAAAGATAATCAAAAGAGATTTCGATATCGTGCCCTACTCTAAAACCCAACTCCTGCCACTCTGCCCCAGGATCTGTCTTTGATGCTGAAAATCTTACATGATCAGAACTGATTTGGGTCTCAGCATTCAGCAGCAACCACCAAGTCAACCTGTGATCCAAATCATTCAGATACCGTGCAAAAAACCGGTCATAGAAAGCTTAATTTTTTCCCCTTCATCCCCAAATTTCTCAACCTCGTTTGGACAGAAATGGAAAATGACATTTCAAACTTTAATCCCTTAATATGTAGTCTGGTTCTTTCCAAAGGTTGCAAGGTTTCCAAGTTCTGGAATTCATAACTAACTAACCATATGGAAACAGAATGTTCTACATATCTTGGCTTCCCAAATATTGTCAGAGTATGAGGGACTCTCCGTTGACACTGCCCAGGACCATGCGTGCAGGCAGTCCAATGTGCAGCTTTGCTCCTTGCCAGGGCAAACCCTTTCCTCTCATAAGACTCATGTCCCTACTGAGCCAAGTTCATCGAGTGTTACATTTCTACCACCAAGCCTCTGCCCTTGCGGTTCCCCCACCTCCTGGCCCCCCATCCAGGATGTCCTCCTTGCTTATCTTTCTAGATCCATCCCTGATTCTACCTTCCCGTGATGATGGCTTTGATTGCTCCAACCAATAAGGATCTCTCTAATGCCCCTGGCTCTTGGAATTCATTATCTCTATCACACAAGTCAAGATTCCTTCTTGGTCTTGCTGTCCCGCCCACCCTGCTCCAGCCCATTTCAAATTACATGATGACCACACAGCTCAACTCCCAAACTAGTCTCTCAGACAACAAGAGTGGGCTGGCTCTATCTTCACTTTGGGGCCCCTCCTCTTTCTAGAGCAGTTTAAACGCCTCTCTGCTCTTCCCTCAGTTTCTTCATCTAGCAGGAACAGTGGTCTCTTTCAAAGGGTTGGGAGAGAACATTTGCAAATGTGCCACCAGCCCAGTGCCTGGCATGTAGTAAGCAGGTGACCACTGGTGGATATTTTTATACTTCTCCACGGTATCTACTCTGTGCCGGGCACACACCGGGTAATGGATCAGGCCTTGATTAACTGATAGATGCTTAATGCAGTATTCCTGAGAATTTGACAATAAAATATTTCTAGCATTATAAGGCTGGGAAAGCTCATTAAGAAGAAGTCATCTCACTATGATGTATTTATTTATTTTTAAAGATTTTATTTATTTATTTGACAGAGACAAGAGAACGAGAGCATATGCAGAGGGAGTGGCAGGCAGAGGGGGAGGAAGAAGTGGGCTTGATCCCAGGACCCAAGGGTTAGAACCAGAGCTGAAGGTACCTGTGTGTGTATGTATGTATGTTTGGATGGATGGATGGATGGATGGATGGACGGATTGATGGACCGATGGATGGATGGATTTATTCAATGATGTATTTATCGATAGGGACATACGTTCACTGTTACTAAGCCAGAAGGCAGTTTCTTAAATAGGATGTTTAGGGTGTGTATGCATTTATGTGTGTGTGTGCATGTGTGTATAGTTTTTTTTTAATTGAGAAATACACACCAAAATGCTAACAGCGGTTCTCTCTGACTGGTAGAATTAGAACCAGTTCTAACTTTCATTTTGCTTATCTGGATTAATTTTCTATTATGAATATATACTACTTATATAAGTAAGACATCATAAATGATTTTTAGATTATCATATATGTATTTTTAAAAGTCTGAATATAGATCAGCGTGGGAGGTAGGGAACACGCAAAAATGGAAAAAACTGGGGTCTTTGGACATGGGTGCTTTCTCTCCACCCAAAATTTACTCTTTTGTTATTGTTTCATTAACTTTACAAATCGAGTTTTTAGTTTATAGAAGTCATGCTCTATGACTCTTCTCTCTATTCCTATGCTTTTATGCTGATCATTCATTTCTGGTCAGTAAATGGTTAGGTTCTTGACAAATACTATTCTGAGAAAAGAATCTTTCTCAGCTTTTAGAATTACCTCAATATATAAAATGGACTACCTATGTCTTGGCCAATGTGGTAAAGTTTCTTTCTGGTGGACCCTGATTATTTTGACTCTGTTGCTCGCTCGGTGCCATGTGGATCTTGTCAAGATTTTTCTGAATGGTTCCATGGCTCTGGATACAAGCAGCTCTTGTCCCTGGTAACCCAGTCAGGAGTCCTGCCTGTGCATGTCACCCCACTTGGGCTGCTCTTCTGTAAGGCTAGAAGCACCATGTCCACCAAGGCTGCCAACGCCCTCGGGATGCACGCCGTCTTTTTTCTCCATTGTCTGCTCTCTTGGCCAATTTACTGCACTAGACAGCGTACCACTACCCCCCATCCCAGCTGTGCCACCTCATCATGGTGGCCAGTTCAGGACAAGGATACACAACTTTGAACTAGATTTGTAGCAGGGGTTTGAGAAGTCAGTGAGGCCAAGACCAAGAAACACAGGGGAGGGGTGAGGAGTCTCATCCCTTTCTCTGTTCTTTGGCTTCAGGAACAGCTGAGCCTACGCTCACAGCCACTGTCTGGATTTTACATTCATAACTGCTTTCCAGTTAACAGTAACACACAGGAGGCTACTTAAGATGGCAGCATGGGAAGACCCTGAACTCAGCTCCTGCAACAGACACAATAAATCTATAGCTTCAGGTGGAAAAAATTCCATCTCGAAAAGACCAGAACAGTACCTGAACAAGCTCCTCCACAACAAAGGATAAAAGTACATGTAGGGATGAGTAAGAGAGAAAGAGAAAGAGAAAGAGAGAGAGAGAGAGAGAGAGACAGACAGACAGAAAGACATGGCCTTGCCAAAAATACCACCCCAGGTGCCACAACCCACAGTCAGGAGTGATCTCACAAATGTGGAATGTCTCCCTGAGGAGCAAGAGGTTTGTGGCCCACATCAGGCACTCCAAACCTTGGGACCTGTCCTCAAGAGATGGGTGCCCCAAACATCTGGTTTTGAAAACCAATGGAGCATACTTCCAGGAAAGCCACAGGACTGGGGGGAATGGAGGCTTTCTTCCCAAAGAGCTTGTGTACACATTGACTCGTTCTGGGACCCAGCAAAGAAACTGCAGTTTGAACAGCATCTAGACCACAAGGGAAGGTGATTCATCTGCAGGAGGGGCAGGAGGCTGCAGCGTCTCCCTCCAGGCAGGAGAGGTGGGTGGGTGTCTTTTTTTTTTTTTTGCATTCTCCCTCTACCCTGCTAGTGCCAGTGGGGGTGATGTCCCCCAAGCATTACCCCACCACAACCTACTGAAGAGGAGAAGATATTTGCAAGTCGCAATGCAATAAGGGGTTGCTGTGCTTAATATATAAAGAACTCCTACAACTCAATAATATAAAACACCAAACAGTCCCATTAAAAAATGAGCAGAGGATTTGAACAGACATGTTCCCATCAGTGGCCATCAGGAGGCCAACAGACACATGGAAAGGTGCTCGGCATTACTCATCATCAGGGAAATGCAAATCCAAACAACAATGAGATCTAACCTCACACCTGTCAGATGGCTAGTATAAAAAGACAAGAAGCAAGTGTGAGGATGTAGAGGAAAGGGGACCCTCATACACTGTTGGTGGGAATGTAAACTGAGGCAGCCACTATGGAAAACAGAATGGAAGTTCCTTAAATAATTTAGAATTAAACCAGCACTTTGAGCCAGCAGTTCCATATCTGGGTATTTATCCAAAGAAAACAAAAATACTAATTCAAAAAGATACATGTACCTATATGTTCATTGCAGCCTTATTTATAATAGCCAATATATGGAAACAAACTAACGTCCACTGATGGATGAATAGATAAAGAAGATGTGATAGACACACACACACAGACGCACACACATACACACACACAATGGAATACTACTCAGCTGTTAAAAAAAGAAATCTTGCCATTTGCAGCAACATGGATGGACCTTGAATGTCTTATGCTAAGTGAAATGTCAGACAGAGAAAGACAAATACCATATGATTTTACCTATATCTGGAATCTAAAAAATAAGGCACATGAACAAAGGAAACAAAACTCACAGAGAACGGATTAGTGGTTGTCAGATGGGAGGTGGGTTAGGCAGTGGTTAATATGGGTGAAGGGGATCAGGAGGTATGAACTTCCAGTTATGAAACAAGTAATGGGGACATAAAGTACAATATGAGGACTTCAGTCAATAATATCGTATTGCAAATCTGAAAGTTGCCAAGTAAGCCTTTACAGTTCTCATTGAAGAAAAAAATAATGTTGTAAACATGTGACAGAGGGCAAAGAGACAATGTATGATTATTTCACAATGTATACCAATGTCAAATCATTATGTTGTATACCTTTAATATAATGTATTTCAATTATACTTCAGTAAAAAAAGAAATAAAAAAACAACATGAAGTATTTATTGAGTGCTTACTATGCGTAAGTCACTTAACTATACAAGGGAACTATCCAGTGATCAAAACTGACCAAACTTCATTTCCCCATGGACTTTATTTTTCTTTTTTCTCCAAATTTCCATTTGCATTCTAGCTAGTTAACATATAGTGTAATTTTGGATTCAGGAGTAGAATTTACTGATTCATCGCTTACATATAACAGCTGGTGTTCATTGCAAGTGCCCTCCTTCCTCCCCATCCCCCATCTGGTCCAGCCCCAACACGTTCCATCAACCCTCAGTTTGTTCTCTAGCGTTAGGAGTCTCTTATGGTTTGCTTCCCTCTCTCCTTTTCTTTTTCCCCTTCCCATATGTTCATCTGTTTTGTTTCTTAAATTCTACATATGAATGAAATCACATGATATTTGTCTTTCTCTGACTGACTTATTTCACTTCTCTCCACATAATACACGCTAGCTCCATCCACGTCATTACATATGGTGAGATTTATTCTTTTAGACAGCTGAGTAGTATTCCTCTGTGTGTGTGTGTGTGTGTGTGTGCGTGCCACATTTGCTTTATCCATTCATCAATGGACATTTGGGCTCTTTCTGTAGTTTGGTTATTGTTGATAGCGCTGTTTAAAACATCGGGGTACATGTGCCCCTTTGAATCAGTATTTTTGTATCTTTGGGGTAAATACCAAGTAGTACGATTGCCAGACTATAGGGTAGTTCTGTTTTTAACTTTTGGAGGAACTTCCACATTGTTTTCCAAAGTGGCTGCTCTAGTTTGCATTCCCACCAACAGTACAAGAAGGTTCCTCCTTCTCTGCACCCTTGCCAACATCTGTTGTTTCCTGTGTTGCTAATTTTAGCCATTTTGACTGGTGTGAGGTGGTAGCTCATTGTGGTTTTGACTTTATTTCCCTGATGATGAGTGATGTTGAGCATATTTTCATATGACTGTTGGCCATCTGTGCATCTTCTCTGGAAAAATATCTATTTATGTCTTCTGCCCATTTCTTGACTTGATTATTTGCTTTTTGGATGTTGAGTTTGATACATTCTATATAGATTTTAGATATTAGCCCTTTATCAGATAAGTCATTTGCAAATACCTTCTCTCATTCTGTAGGCTGCCTTTTAGTTTTGTTGACCATTTTCTTTGCTGTACAGAAGCTCTTTATCCTGATGATGTCCCAATAGTTGATTTTTGCTTTTGTTTCTCTTCCTCTGGCAATGTATCTAATAAGAAGTTGCTGCAGCTGAGGTCGAAGAGGTTTCTGCCTGTGTTCTCCTCTAGGATTTTAGTGGTTTCCTGTCTCGCATTTAGGTCTTTCATCCATTTTGAATTTGTGTGTGTGTGGAGTAAGGAAGTGGTCTGCATATGGCTGTCCAGTTTTCCCAACACCTTTTGTTGAAGAGACTGTCTTTATTCCATTGGACATTCTTTCCTGCTTTGTCAAAGATTAGTTGACCATAGAATTGAGGGTCCATTTCTAGGGTCGCTATTCTGTTCCATTGATCTATGTGACTGTTTCTGTGCCGGTACCATACTGTCTTGATGACCACAGCTTTGTAATAGAGCTTGAAGTCTGGAATCATGATGCCTCCAGCTTTTTCTTTTTCAGAATTTCTTTGGCTATCTTTTGTGGTTCCATACAAATTTTAGGACTGTTTGTTCTAGCTCTGTGAAATGTGCTGGTGGTATTTTGATAGGGATTGCATTAAATGTATAGGTTGTTTCAGGTAGTATAGAAATTTTAAAATAATGTTTGTTCTTCCAGTCAGTGAGCATGGAATTTCCCCCCATTTCTTTGTGTCCTCTTCAATTTCTTTCATAAGTGTTCTATAGTTTTCAGAGTACAGATCTTTTACCTCTTTGGTTAGGTTATTCCTAGAAATCTTATTGTTTTTGCCCTCATGCACATCACATACTCAAACCCAATAATGCCTTTCCAATTCTGATCAAAAAAGAAAATAAAGCAGATGAACTCAGAACCAACTGACTACAATTTCTCAGCAGAGCAGCAGATCTCTGTGGCCTTATCTCCTTGTTTCACTTAGGTTGTGTTTCTGCCAGGAAATAAGTATTTTCTTTTTTTTAAAAAAGATTTTATTTATTTATTTGACAGAGAGAGATCACAAGTAGGCAGAGAGGCAGGCAGAGAGAGAGGAGGAAGCAGGCTCCCTGCTGAGCAGAGAGCCCGATGCGGGACTCGATCCCAAAACCCTGAGATCATGACCTGAGCTGAAGGCAGCGGCTTAACCTACCGAGCCACCCAGGCACCCCCAGGAAATAAGTATTTTCATTATGAACATTGCTTTTAATCTACTCTGAAAAATCATTTCAGAAGATAGCCCAGTGGCTGGGATTTCAGCTTGTGGAACAAGGATGAGCATCGGAGGTAGACAAACTTCCTAAATGCCCTGAGGAGGTACATGAACTTGTAACCCATCTTACTCCATGTAGGTATACTGCAGGGAGTACAGTTTTCTAATAGCAGTAAAGGAGAGCAACGTCTGGGTGCCTCAGTCGGTTGAGATCGGACTCTTGATTTCAACTCAGGTCATGATCTCAGGGCCATGAGATTGAGTCCCACAGTGGGCTCCATGCTCAGTGTGGAGTCTGCTTGGGATTCTCCCTCTCCCTCTGCCTCTACCCACAGCCCGCCAAATAAAGAAATAAGATCTTTAAGAAAAACAGTAAAGGAGAATACATGAATGCCACACAAGAGTGCCGGGGGGGTGGCTCAGTCAGTTAATTGCCTGTCTTTGGCTTAGGTCATAATCCCAAGATCCTGGGACGGAGCCCCACATCAGGCTCCCTGCTCCACGGGGCTGCTTCTCCCTCTCTCACTGCTGTTCTGCCTGCTTGTGCTCACTCTCTCTGTGTCAAATACATAAATAAATCTTTTTTAAAAAAAGAATGCCACACAAGAAAATATATTGCCAGTTCGATCGGTAGCGGGAGCGGAGAGCGGACCCCAGAGAGCCCTGAGCAGCCCCACCGCCGCCGCCGGCCTAGTTACCATCACACCCCGGGAGGAGCCGTAGCTGCCGCAGCCGGCCCCAGTCACCATCACCGCGACCGTGAGCAGCGAGGCCGAGACCCAGCAGCCGCCCGCCGCCCCCGCCCTCAGCGCTGCAGACTCCAAGCCCGGCACCACGGGCAGCGGCGCAGGGAGCGGCGGCCCGGGCGGCCTCACATCGGCGGCGCCAGCCGGCGGGGACAAGAAGGTCATCGCAACGAAGGTTTTGGGAACAGTAAAATGGTTCAATGTAAGAAACGGATATGGTTTGATCAACAGGAATGACACCAAGGAAGATGTATTTGTACACCAGACTGCCATAAAGAAGAATAACCCCAGGAAGTACCTTCGCAGTGTAGGAGATGGAGAGACTGTGGAGTTTGATGTTGTTGAAGGAGAAAAGGGTGCGGGGGCAGCAAATGTGACAGGCCCTGGTGGAGTTCCAGTGCAAGGCAGTAAATATGCAGCAGACCGTAACCATTATAGACGCTATCCACGTCCCAGGGGTCCTCCACGCAATTACCAGCAAAATTACCAGAATAGTGAGAGTGGGGAAAAGAATGAGGGATCGGAAAGTGCTCCCGAAGGCCAGGCCCAACAGCGCCGGCCCTACCGCAGGCGACGGTTCCCACCTTACTACATGCGGAGACCCTATGGGCGGCGACCACAGCATTCCAACCCTCCTGTGCAGGGAGAAGTGATGGAAGGTGCTGACAACCAGGGTGCAGGAGAACAAGGTAGACCAGTGAGACAGAATATGTATCGGGGTTATAGACCACGATTCCGCAGGGGTCCTCCTCGCCAAAGACAACCTAGAGAGGATGGCAACGAGGAAGATAAGGAAAATCTAGGAGATGAGACCCAGGGTCAGCAGCCACCTCAACGTCGGTACCGCCGCAACTTCAATTACCGACGCAGACGCCCAGAAAACCCTAAACCACAAGATGGCAAAGAGACAAAAGCAGCCGATCCACCAGCTGAGAATTCGTCCGCTCCCGAGGCTGAGCAGGGCGGGGCTGAGTAAATGCCGGCTTACCGTCTCTACCATCATCCGGTTTAGTCATCCAACATGAAGAAATGAAGATGAAACTCCAGCAATAAGAAATGAACAAAAGATTGGAGCTGAAGACCTTAAGTGCTTGCTTTTTGCCCATTGACCAGATAAATAGAACTATCTGCATTATCTATGCAGCATGGGGTTTTTATTATTTTTACCTAAAGACGTCTCTTTTTGGTAATGACAAACGTGTTTTTTAAGAAAAAAAAAAGCCTGGTTTTTCTCAATACACCTTTAAAGGTTTTTAAATTGTTTCTTATCTGGTCAAGTTGAGATTTTTAAGAACCTCATTTTTAATTTGTAATAAAAGTTTACAACTTGATTTTTTCAAAAAAGTCAACAAACGGCAAGCACCCATTAATAAAGGTCTTAAATAATAATAATTAAAAAAAGAAAATATATTGCCTACTAAAGGAGAAATATTTTGTATAAAATTTAAGTGACTATGTTACAACATGATTCCTATATAATATTCTGATTATGTTTATATCTTGATTTAAAAATTACTAGAGTATGGGGATTTTCAATGGAAATATAACTAAGATGTCCTGTATTTAACTAAGGTTATTCACAGTTTGGCTTGGAAAATGATGTATCAAAAGGTACAGATTCATCTATTGGTCAGTTTTCTTCAGTGACAGAGTGTGTGTGTGTGCGCGCGCGCACGCGTGCGTGGTGTGTGTGTGTGTGTGTGTGAGAGAGAGAGAGAGAGAGAGAGCAATCAGAGGGTATGGAGAATCGTTTTGTTCAGAGAACTTGGCCCGAAGCTTCTAACAATGTCTTAACGAATCTCCTGGCATTGGAATCCAAGCATTGATTTTTATTAAACTTTGGAGGTTTTGCAATTCTTGCTGAGCTGAGGTCAGAGCTGGTGGAGGGTTGCCCAGCTGCACACCCTGATAACCACAGCCTCTTAGTATATGGTCTTAATAGCTAGTGGCACCTCCTCTTCTTCCTCCCTACCGTGACTGTCATTGCTTCAGAAATGCCCCCAAAATGGCACTAAATGATGTGCAAACACACCAGATGGATTGCTAATCTCTTTTCGAGGCTTCCTTAATGGTGCATTCATAGCCCCTTGGAGCAAACTCAATTTCTCTCTGTGCACTCTATTTCCACTTTTACCATTCTAGAAGAAATCATTTTGGCAAACGCATTTTGTGACTTGGATGAAAGGTAATTTATACAATTGCTTACCTACTATGACAACAAGCAGCGACTCGAGTCACAGGAGGATGGATGGCTATTCATCAGTCACAGCTAAGACACATAAATGGTCCCGAGCCTTTTATGAGGCTTGAAGCTGTGAACTTGAGAGCTACTTCCGGCAAATCTGGTTTCTTCAGATGGGGGCAGGGAACAGGAAAAGAAAAAAAGTCGGCTCTTTGGATCTTCACCTTTACACTGATCAGCAGATCTTTTTTTTTTTTTTTAAAGATTTTATTTATTTATTTGACAGACAGAGATCACAAGTAGGCAGAGAGGCAGGCAGAGAAAGAGAGAGGAGGAAGCAGGCTCCCCGCTGAGCAGAGAGCCCGATGTGGGACTCGATCCCAGGACCCCGAGATCATGACCTGAGCCGAAGGCAGCGGCTTAACCCACTGAGCCACCCAGGCGCTCCCTGATCAGCAGATCTTAAGAGAGCCTGAGATGAGCCCAAGAGAGGATAAAGCTTAGATGGTACCAAGGCCAGATGCCACAGCGCTAAGGTCACCTGGGCCAGGGACGGAGCTGTGGTCCGGACCCTGAGCCACCCCCAACAGAATTCCAACTCTGCTCAGAAATGTTGCTTTACACATCAAGCCCAGTAGAGCTGAACATTTCTGAAATATATTTGTATTGATAATTAATTAGATTTCATGTATATTTTATTTTTAATATATATTAACAGATAATTATAAATATAATTATAAATATTTTATTCTATATTACATATAATTTATGCATATAGACGTATTTAAATACATACACATGTACAACTTTGAATAGAGTAGCTCTTCTCTAGGGGGGCTGGATGCGTTTGTTCTAAGCCAATGGTTCTCAAATCTGACCGCACACCTGGGAAGCTTTTAAAGATTTATTTATTGGGCGCCTGGGTGGCTCAGTGGGTTAAGCCGCTGCCTTCGGCTCAGGTCATGATCTCAGGGTCCTGGGATCGAGTCCCGCATCGGGCTCTCTGCTCAGCAGGGGGCCTGCTTTCCTTCCTCTCTCTCTGCCTGCCTCTCTGCCTACTTGTCCTACTTGTGATTTCTCTCTGTCAAATAAATAAATAAAATCTTAAAAAAAGAGATTTATTTATTTATTTGACAGACAGAGATCACAGGGAAGCAGAGAGGCATGATCCCAGGACCCTGGGATCATGACCTGAGCCGAAAGCAGAGGCTTTAACCCACTGAGCCACCCAGGCACCCCTGGGAAGCTTTTAAAATTCCTGAAATGTCCAGGCCTAACCTCGGACCAATTGAATTACAATTGCTGGGGGTGAGACCCCAGAAGCCAGTAGTTTTCTGAGCTCCGCAAGTGATTCTGATATGCATCTAAGGTTGAGAACCACAGATTGAACCGGTTAAGGCAGATAAAGGCACTGGGTCTATAACTTTAGTGCACCTGGGAAAGTTGCTAAAGTGCAGATTCGGTAGAATTGGCTTTGGGGCCCGAGATGCTGTATTCCTAAGAAGTTCCCTAGGTAATTCAGAGGCTGGTGATCCATGGACCACAGGTTGAGAACCCTGGCTAAAAAATTCTACCCCGGGGGCACCTGGCTGGCTTGGACGCTTGATCTCAGGGTCGTGAGTTCGAGCCCCATATTGTGTGTAGAATTTACTTTAAAAACATTCTGCCCCGGAGCTTGTGTGCTTTTTAAATTGTTTAATGTCATAATGGTCTTCTCCTCTCATACAGCTCGCTCTTCTGCCAGTGCCCACGTGGGAGGTTATGGTATGTGGCAGTAATCAGGTGGATAAATTCAGACGCTTCCCCCTCTCACCTCCAGAAGAAACAAGACAATAGACCAAAGGGGTGCTGAGGCACAGAGTGGAGGGTGAAGGGGGACAGACATGAATTGAAGAAGAAGCCTGGCTTGAGTAGGTGCTGGAACGGGAACCCAGACTTGGAGTTAAGAAGTCAAGCTCTTGCAAAGCCAGAATACGGAGTGTGAAAATTAATAAAGGCAAACCTTACTTAGAATGGCATTGAGCTACAGCTTACTTTACATTCCTGGGCAGGAAGAAGTTCACTTTACTACCTCAGCAGGAGGAAGGAAGATTTTCTCCTAGTCCAGCAACAGCTTAACCAATGAGGCACCATCACCCGCCTGAACTCCCCACTTTTCTCCAATAGGCTTTCACTCAGAGTGGCCCCTCCCTATTTTCTCTTTTTTCTCTCTGAAGTGATGTTCTTCTCCCTGGTTCCCTGGACTTGCCTATGGTTTGTCCCAGCTTGCATGTTCCAAATTGGGATCCCTCGATTCCCCCAATAAACCCATTTTGCTGGTAAGGTAACCATGTGTTTTAATTTGAAGCTTAACAGAAGGATTGGACAGCAACACCTCCCCCCACCCCCCTGCCAAACAAAACATAGGATCGACTTAGCCTGGACCTAGGGAAAGGCATCCAGACCAAGGATTCCTGAATAAGCCTCCTCAGCAGTATCCAGCTCTGTCCCCAGCATCTCTTACCTGTACAGCCCCGACAGCGTTTTCTTGCCCAAACTTATGTTTTGCTGACCTCTAGGAGAAAAGTCTGAGCATTGCCATCACTGAGTTACTACAAGGTCAGGGCAAAGGGCTGGAGTGGGAGGAACTGGAGCCATAAGAAAGAGATCCCAAGCGGATCTCCTAGTCGCCTGTGCTCCCAGTTAGATAAGTGTCACGATTTAGAGGATTAACATCAACAGGCAGTCAGCAACCACCTAGTTCAGGTGTTGGGGCTAGACATGAATGGTAGAAACCCCAGAAAAAGCTGGTAAAAAAGATTTCTGGAATGATAAAAAGGATTATTCCATATCAGAGCCCCTTTAAGACAATTGGTGTGTGGTGGCCTTGGAATGAACTTTCTCATATCATGTCTCATCATCACCAATACAGAGTTAAAACATTAGTCGCTAAGCCTGAGGATAGAAGGCAGGTTAATTAAGGTAGAATCATCTTACTAAACTGGATATTATAAGAAGGGCCGAGAGGGTACCTGTGAGCGGCAGGGGCTGGGGGTTAGTATGTGGTAGGTCATTAGGTATTATCATGTAGATAAAGGCTCACAAGTAGGGTGAACACATAGCCTTGAATCAAGACTACAGTGAATTCAAGGATACTTAGTAGGATGGCGTTAATGAAAGGCAATCAGAGCTATGGTGGGGCTGACGTTTATTAAACTCTTTTTTTTTTTTTGAAGATTTTATTTATTTTAGAGAGAGAAAAAGAGCAAGTATGATTGGGGGAAGAGGCAGAGGGAGAGAGAGAATCCCAAGCAGACTCCATGCTGAGCATGGAGCCCGATGCTAGGCTTTATTCTCATGAAACGGAAATTACGACCTAAACCAAAATTAAGAGTCGGAAGCCTAACTGACTGAGCCACCCAGGCACCTCCAGGGCTGATGTTTATTAAGGTCAAGGATGCTCACTCTTCTGATTAAATGAATGTGTGGGTGGTCATTCTGTGTACTTCACTGCTCATTCCACAGACTCCGTTGGTATGGAATTGAAGTGTATAGTCTTTGATGTCAGGGTAATAAGCAAATTGTTACATGGAAAGGAGCATGGATTTTTCAGACTATGGCTCCAATCCTGCCTCTGCCACTTAAGGATGGTATGCCCTCCCCTGGTCTTCTGTTCTATAGTAATACCTCTGTTGGTTGCTTCTGTTGGGAGTGGGGAAGCATGAAATTAGGGAAGGCTTCAGAGAGCATACGCCTAGGTTACTTTCTTGTTTACCCTGAACTTTCCAGAATTTCTACAACCTCAACACAAGTGGAGACTTCTAAGTACAAGCCTTTTGGGGCCTTTCTGCCATTTCCAGCCCAGGGCTAACTGATCCCAGAGGCCCCAGCACTTCCCTGCTCCCTGATCTCATGTTATTCCATATTTTCCACCTCATGACAGCAGGAGAGAGCCAACTGCCTGTGGGCATGGGAAAAGAAGATCAGGAAGGCTTCATACAGGAAGCTGAAGGGTGGACACTGAAAGAAAAGGACATTCCAGGAAGAGGCAACAACACAAATGGTATGATCCGTCTAGCATAGAGACCTAAAGTATGGACATTGGTGCTAGAGAGCCATGGGTTCAAAGTCTAGTCTGGCCATTTTCTAGTTCTTCTAATGATCCCATCCCTCGGGCCTCTCTCACCCCACACCCATCCTCCCTATTCTATGGATACTCTCCTGGCCGCCCATGCTCAGTCACATAGTTGCCCATTCTGAGTATCTGGTCTTCAATGACTGGACAATGTCCTTCTCCATTCCACTTACACTGCGTGGTAAGAACAGTCAAACCATGACTTCCTAGCAATGAGGTCTTGGGTAAATTGCTTAACCTCTACAAGTCTCAGTTTCCTTATTTGCAAAATGGATATGAAAAGTACTCCCTTACAGGGTTGTTTTAGGATTCAATAAAATGCCATGTATAAAATCCTTAGTATCACACCTGGAACATAATAAAGTCTTAAGACATTAACTCACTATAGTATAGTTTTTGCTGTTGAATTTTTACAATATGGGATGAATGTGTGAATAAAAGCTGACATTACTCTGTGAATGAGAATTAGAGAAAGAATTTCCAATCCTGTACATGCAGTTAGGGAGTATTTCTGAGGACTCCAAGGGTCCAAGCTTATTATAGCTAAGTTCTCACTGTCTTCATTCATTCTACAAAGATTTATTGAGCACCTACAGCATGCCAGGGATTGTGGTGATTGTTGGGAGCATGGTGAGAAAGATGAAGTACCACAGTACCACCTTCCACCCACCTGGATCTTACATTCTAAAAGAGAGAGAGAGAGAGAGAGACAGTCCATAAACAAATGAAGAAATAAGCATTAAATCAAGTGACCACAAGCACTAAGGCAGAAGCCAAGCAGGAAGTATCATCTGAGCTGAGATCCAAAAGCATGAGACAATAAGAATGAGTCATGGGGATATTTGATGAAAGAGCCTTCTGGACAGAGGGAAGAAGGAGTGCAAAGCCCTTGAGTTTGGAACACCCTCGATGTGTTTAAGGAACAGCAAGGAGGCCTTATGAGTTGTATAAACTCAGTGTTTCCTTAAAGGGACACAGGGCCATCGATATCTCTATATTTATTTCGAAGTCCTGGATACTGGGAAGTCCTGGAGAAGGCTCAGTGTGAAGTCTGATGATTCTTTGTGGATTCTCCAGTTGCTGGCAGGCTGCTCCTTTCCTGTGCCATGGACCTTGGGGTTATGCCTGCCTTTGCTGCATGTAGTGGGCCCAGGGTACCCAGGAAAGTGGGGGAGGACTTACTTTGGTTCTCACTGTGAGGCTAAGGACCCAAATGAATATACTGGATTTTTATGGGCCAAGGACTCATCCTTCATTCATTCCTCCACTCAACAAACATTTATAGTGTACTTTATTGGGTATAACTGTGCTAAATTCTGTGAAAGGCAGAAATAATTCTAAGACAAGAGGCCCATCCATCTTGAAGTCTTTTTGGAAACATTTGGGATAAATCATAATGTTTTAGAACTATGCAATCCCAGTCTTTAAGGACTAAATGGGGTGAGAAGACATACATATCTGAACAGCTAATGAAATAGTAATTAGTGATAATATTAGCCCTAGATAACTGTAGCAGAAACAGCAATGCAGCAAGTGACGATATATGCTAGCTAAGTTGCTCAGATAATGAAGACTCTAGCAGTTGGTCAAGAGAAGCTTCCTTGAAGTAGAGTGCCTCGGGTTATGCCTTGAAATACATGCAAAGGCAGAGAAGAAGAGAGAAGGAACAAGAAAGCAAAATGCCAATGCTTTGAGATGATTACTCCTGGGAAAAATGTATGCTAAATCAGTTATGCTGGCCAATGCCACATTCTCTGCCATTAGGACCCATGGTCTAGAGCTGTTGTAACTTTTCTAACACTTTGTTCTCTAAAATCTTTATTTTTAAGATTTTATTTATTTATTTGACAGACAGAGAACACAAGTAGGCAGGGAGATAGGCAGAGAGAGAGAGGAGGAGGAAGCAGGCTCCCTGCCAAGCAAAGAGCCTGATGTGGGACTCAATCCCAGGACCCTGAAATCATGACCCGAGCCGAAGGCAGAGCTTAACTCACTGAGCCACACAGGTGCCCTCGTTCTTTAAAATCTTAACAGTTTTGGTGCCTGGGTGGCTCAGTGGGTTAAGCCACTGCCTTCGGCTCGGGTCATGATCTCAGGGTCCTGGGATCAAGTCCCGAATCAGGCTCTCTGCTCAGTGGAGAGCCTGCTTCCCTCTCTCTCTCTGCCTGCCTCTCTGTCTACTTGGGATCTCTCTCTGTCAAATAAATAAATAAAATCTTTTTAAAAAAATCTTAACAGTTTATGCATTCCATGTAATAAGTGAACTCTAACCAGCAAGATAATAGTATCGCCAATTTCCCAAGAACCTGGGCCTAAGGTAGCAATTGACCTCAATCCTAAGTTGCTTCTGGTTTATACAAATGGCTCCAAATGGCCATAGAAAGATGGATTCCCTTTTCCCAGCTTGACAAGGCTGTGAAGGCAGAGGTGACTAGGGCTTTTTTTTTTTTTACTGTCTGAGCAGAAAAATATCTACAAAGACCCAGAAATACCTAGGTCCAGTGGCTTTGGTTGGCTTGATGAAGTTCTTGTTTTGCAGGGTTCCAAGCTGTATGGATGGAGTGGCTATGTCTGGTCAGCTCAGCTCTGAGGGCTTTTCCACAAAGAACACTGCACTCTAGTCTCTTGGACAAAGCTGATCTTTGCTTTTAATTACAGCAGCATACTGAGAATGGACAGGATTCTTACTTTTGTTCTTATGTTAACTCATACCATTCCTTCAGTTTCCTTCCTATTCTTTTTCCTAGAAGATACTTTTGGAAATCCAAGTTCTCAAGATGGTGCCTAGGATAATGAATTCCAGAGATGAGGGGAGGGGAACTCATCTGTATTAGTACTGTTAGTATTTGTGTGCATTGGGTTTTAGCTACTCAAGCTGGGCAAGGAAGCCAAAATCTATCAAGGACTCCTGAAGTTAGAAGCCATAAAGCCTAGTGGTGGAGAGTCTGGTCATATTAATAGCCTATTAATATAATAGCTACCATTTATTGAATTACTTACATGGCACCAGGCTATCTGATAATCTGATCTTTCCAGTACCTCTGGAAGGTAGGTACTATTCGTATTCCCTTTTTGTAGGTGGGGAAACTGAGGGTCAGGGAGGCTAGTTGACATCCCAAGTTATTTTTTTTAAGTTTGTTTAGTTGTTTAAGTTTGTTTAAGTTGTCTACTCTCAATGTGGGACTCAAACTCATGGCCCTGAGATCAAGGGTTGCATGTTCTTCCAACTGAGCCAGCCAGGTGCCCCATTGCCCAAGTTCTTTTTGTTTTTGTTTTTAAAGATTTATTTATTTCAGAGAGTGAGAGAAAGAGGGTGATGTGAGTGGGAGGAGGGATAGAGGGAGATCATGTCAAGCCGACTCCGATGTGGGGCTTGATCCTATGACCCCCTGAGATCACCACTGGAGTCAAAACCAAGAGTTGGATGCTTAACTGACTGAGCCACACAGGTGCCCCTGCCCAAGTTTTTATAACTAATAAAGAGCAGTTCTTCTGGTGGCTGGTTAGTTTGGAGGTCTGAGTCCTGGCTTGATCTTTCTAATTTATGAAGAGCTTTATCCCACTTTCTGCAAAATTGTATGATGAAACCCCTGCCCCATAAAGCAGCTATGAGGATGAAATTAGAGAAGATTTGAGAAGTTTCCTGGGGGCTTACATATAGTAAGTCCTTAGTAAAAGGTAGCTGCTCTATTTTATTTTATTTTTTTATTTTTAAAAATATTTTATTTATTTATTTGAGTGAGAGAGAGAGAGAGCATGCACAAGTGGGGGGAGAGACAAAGGGAGAGGGAGAAGCAGACTCCCAACTGAGTAGGCTCAATCCTAGGACCTAGAGATTATGACCTGAGCTGAAGGCCGATGCTTAACCGGCTGAGCCACCCAGGCGCCCCAAGGTAGCTGCTCTTATTAAGAATCTGAGCCTCAGGTCTGGAGACCATCGTTTCATGATTGTCTCTATGCTGAACCATGTGCAAGTTTCCCTGAGTGGCCAGAATGCACATCTGTGTGTATCTCCCTCATTTGCTGGAACAGCATGCATGCGCCAGTGCAAACACTGGGGTCGGTGCCAATTCCATTAGCCTGGGTAAATTGGGTGGGGAGCTTTTGACAATTGAAGGCATTCATGTAATATTCCTATTGGAATTTGTTATGTGTTAGCAAATTGGTCCTATGGGAACAGTGCTTCTTCAGAAATCCAACGGTTGATACAAAAGACACTGGGCTCTGCAGTGCATTCGGTGATTCCAATCGTAGGGGAGAAAAGGTCCCTTGCAATGAGACATAAGTGCCTTTCTGTGTAACACTTGGTGACTTTGATGGGCAGCTCCTGGCACCCATAGCATTAAGGATTATGTCTCACTCCATCATGAAAATCCTGTTATGCGGCATATGGCGCTTGTCTCCAGATCCACAGACTGTGATGGGGAGCTTATGCAAAATCAGGCCCATGGAAAACCAAACGAAGACTCACAATCGTGCTTTTTCCTCCAACATTGAGATTTCACTTGATGAAAAGCTCGGGGCATGACACCTGACATGGGATGAAGCAGAGTGAATCAGCAAAACCTTCCCTGCCGACTTCCTCTCCCTCTTCACGTTCTCCTCTTAACTAGTCTTTCCTTTATATCAGCTACGTCTTCTGAAAAATATTTCACGTACCAAATCAGTTGTCTCTTCAAGAACATTCAATGGCTCCCTGTTGCCTCCAGCACCAAGAACAAACACTTCAGCCTGCCTCTTTTCCACAACTGCGATCCTCACTTCACTGACCCATTCGGTAATTTTTAAAATCTGGTACATATTTATCATGCACCTACTATGTCCCAGCACAGTGCTAGGTACTAGGGCCATGTCTGTGAACCAGGGACCTGCTGTCTTAGTCGGACTCTTCCGCTTCTCGCTCGTCACCTGGTACCTGCTTATTCTGTTGGGGCACCTGTACACACTGCTGATCCCCTATGGAAATGTCTCCCCTTCTCCTCTCTGCCCATGTATGCTTCTCACCACAGCGGCTAAAACCGCTATCAAAATGCAAGCCTCCCCCACACGCCCCACACCTAGAGGTAGCAAGCAGGAGCCCGGGAGGGCCTGCCTAGCGCAGAAGGCTGAAAGATCCGTAGTCAGAAACCATCTGTCTAAAGCCTTTGTGTGCAAGTAAAAGAAAAAACTCCCAAAGACTTTACATGTGCTAATTCATTTCATAAAGGCTCATTAAGTAGGGAGGAGGAACCCAGGTCCAGGCTAGAATGATCCCTGAAGGTGATAGACAGAAAGTACAGCAAAACTTTTGTTATCACAGACTGTGTATGTGTCTTGGGGTGGGGAGGAGAAGATGCAGGTTGGATTGATGGACCAAAACTCTAGCCATCTTTGGTATGCCATTTTAGTAACATGAATTGCTTTGGAACAAGTGGATAGGACTTTCTCATGTAATTGCATTTAGACTCGGTGATAGAAATGGAAATCTGAAATGGAAACAGCGGAGCCCGTGACAGTCATTCAGCTAATTACATACTGAGTTGTTACTATATGTCAGCCAAGCCTGCCCCCAAACATATGTGGGATCCAGGACAAATGTACAAAGGGAATCCCACGTACCATATGTCTAAAGATTTACAAGTTATAAATTAAGCTAACACTGTTTAATAGAATGTGTTCTGCCTTCCTACCTCAAACAAATACAACCTATCTTTATCACGATGTGGAAGCTCAGGTTCAAGTTTAAAATTCTTGGATTCTGGGGCTCCTGGGTGGTGCAGTCGTTAAGCATCTGCCTTCGGCTCAGGTCATGATCCCAGGGTCCTGGGATTGAGCTCCACATCGGGCTCCCTGCTCTGTGGGAAGCCTGCTTCTCCCTCTCCCACTCCCCCTGCTTGTGTTCCCTCTCTCTCTTTCTCTGTCAAATAAATATATAAAATCTTAAAAAAATAAAATTCTTGGATTCTGTAGCATTCCAGACTGAACAGGACAGCACAGATGGGTCAGCTGTAGGTTCCCAGTCCCCAGCCTGACCTGCTGACCCCCTTCTCTTCCATCCCATCTCTGTCCTGTCTTATGAGGGGCCTCACACATGTGTGTGGATTCCCTGGCCCTCCCGTGCTGTGTGTTCCACCCTTACAAGGATGGACAGGGAACAGGGACCTGCAAAGACCCTAGAAGCAGGCACAAGGCCATTTATTTAGGTAGGAAATTCCTAGGTCCTGGGCACTAGAAGGGAAGGGCACGACTCTGGCTGGGCATGTTTCTTTGATCCAGGGGATTCCTGCTTCCGGGAGCAGTGCAGCCAAAGGAGGGACAGAGCGAGGCTTCTAAAGTATGGGGCCAGGTGCCTGCCACGGCATGGGAATAAGGTGATTCCAATAGGCGCCCTCTCCCCCAGAAACTTAAAACATGGCCAAACAGACATACAGGTATGTAGCCCACTCTAATGCAGTGGGATAAAGAAGCGTTCTCTGGGCTGAAACCAGGAACAAAGAAAGGGATGCAGCAGGGGAGGATGGATCTGGGGAATGGCAAATCCAGGAAGAAGAGCCAGAGAGCAGGCTATCAAATGACTTTTCTTTTTTTAATGTTTACGTTGGTGTTCATTGAGATGTGATTAACATTCGGTCAAGTATTCAAATTGCTACAGCATCTGCAAATTCTCTCTTGCCCCACCCCTTGCCCGTCAACATCCCCTGCCCAGAGGTAGCCACCATTTCCACTTCTGGGGCTATAGATTACTTCTGCCTCTTTTTGAGCCTCATAGAAATGCAATGGTATGATATGTATCTTTGCTGGTTTCTTTCACTCAACAGTGTGTCTGCGAAATCATGTTGTTTTGCATAGCTGTAGTGTGTTCTTTTTCACTGTGGTGCAGCATTTAACGACATTAAAATATGACCTTTCATTTGTCCGTTTTATGTTTGATGAACATCTGGGTTGTTCTCAGTTTGGGGCTGTTACGAATAGTGCTGCTACAGATTTTCTCATTCATGTATTTTAGTGAACATTTATGTCATTTTTTAAAGTTTTTTTTTAATCATTTCAGACTTTAAAAAAAATAGTCTAATTGCCCCAAAACACTTAAAACCTTAAAGTTTTTAAATTTCTTTTCTGTTTTCTGTTATAGAGATATAAGCAAAATATATAGTTAGCCAGTGATCTGTGTTTATTGTTTGAAATAAAAGAAACAGTTGGTCATCAGATTTACATTTTATCAGTGCCTTTTAAAGCCTGTCGTCCATAATTTCCCATTGCTTGCTTGTTTTTCAGAAAAAGCTATAGTTCTGGGGCATCTGGCTGGCTCTGTCAATAGAGCGTGCAACTGTTGGTCTTGGAGTTGTGAGTTCAAGCTCCGTGTTGGGTGCAGAGATGTCTTAAAAACAAAATCTTGGGCGCCTGGGTGGCTCAGTGGGTTAAGCTGCTGCCTTCAGCTCAGGTCATGATCTCAGGGTCCTGGGATCGAGTCCCGCATCGGGCTCTCTGCTCAGCGGGGAGCCTGCTTCCTCCTCTCTCTCTCTGCCTGCCTCTCTGCCTACTTGTGATCTCTCTCTGTCAAATAAATAAATAAAATCTTAAAAAAAAAACAAAAAAAATCTTGAAAAAAAAAGAAGAAAAAACTATAGCTCCTTGTATTTCTAATCAAATATTATTATTGAAACTCCTTTTATCCCTTCTGCATTCTTGAAGCCAGAATGCTTTCTGCCCCCACCCCCTTGAAATGTTGGAGAAATTATCCGATTTCTCCCATGCCTGCTTCTGCTCATGAGCCAAGGCCATGAGAAAAATTCTGGGTTCGGGTCTTCACAAGCCTCTTTCCAAGTGAGTTAATGGTAAGTCTGAGAGTCTGGCTATAGGACCTATAACTCGTGATTTGTAAAGGCCTCGATTTTTAAATGTCCATTGCCAAGTGAATAACCAAAACATACACACACATGTACATGGATGTGTTGAGACCTCCAAAGCAGAAGCATCTTTGCTTCAGGTAGCTTTAATGCAAAAATGGATGACTGACAGGCCAGTTAACAGCAAGTTCCTCCCGTCCAGGATGTTTTATGTATTTCTCACGCTTGCTCTTCCCACCCCAACCCTACAGTGTAATACTTAGTGTGCACAATGGAAGTTTGCTCTGTTTCCCAGAAGACAGTGGTGTTCACATTGAACGTGTTGCGCCATTGCTGCTCTTCACAGTTGCATGTTGCCAAAACACAGGATATTTTCTTCTTCAGGATCAGAAGCCTATCTCACTGAGATAGGCTTTTAACTGCCACCCAACACAACAGGTGCTGAAAATCTGTGGATTCTTACTAAATACTTCTTGCTTGATGGGAAGCAAAATACCTAGGCAAAGGGAAAGACAGAATAGACTATCCTTTGGAAATCCCTGCTACACCATTATTCTAAGATTTTCTCATTGTTTGCCAATCCAACAGCATCCCTAGCTTTTTGTACATTTCATCCATATGTTTCAGATGCATGTATGTTTAAATTACTAAAAGGCAGATTTAGAAAAGCAACCTATTGTCAAAGATCCCTTAGGATCCATCTGATTTAACTACGAACCAGATGTCTCATTTTCCCAGTAGGAAATAGACTTTGAACTTGGAAAGTTCACATTCTGTTTTCTACCCATCTCAACACAGTGAGAGGATTTGCAAATTGGTCAAGTGAGCCTCTTCTATCCCAGAGCATTGGAGCATGGTTTGCATTGTGTGGGCTGTCACAGGAGAATGGGCTCTGTTAGGAAATCTGTGTTCTGCTTCAAATTCCTCTACATATTCAGGATGACCTCTGGGAAGTCACAAGTTCTGGGGGCCTTTGTTTCACCATTAGTAGACAACCATGCCTTGACTACAATGTCAGGTGATAGAAAAGAGAGGTGCAGGATGTTTTCGGCTTGCTGAGGGAAAGATAACCACATAACCCCCAAAGGCAGGCTCTCACAGTAAATAAATCTTTTAAAAGATTTATTTATTTATTTATTTAAATACTCTCTACAGCTTTTTTTTTCCCCGCAATGGGTTTGCTGCCAGAACACAGGTGTCATGAAAACCACCACTCAACCTAAACCAGAATGGGGAAGGAAAAGATTCATATCAACATTGTTGTCATCGGACACGTAGATTCGGGCAAGTCTACCACTACTGGTCATCTGATCTACGAATGTGGTGGGATTGACAAAAGAACTATCGAAAAATTCGAGAAGGAGGCTGCTGAGATGGGAAAAGGCTCCTTCAAGTATACCTGGGTCTTGGATAAACTGAAAGCTGAACGTGAACGTGGTATCACCATTGGTATCTCCCTGTGGAAATTTGAGACCAGCAAGTATTATGTGACCATCATTGATGCTCCAGGACACAGGGACTTTATCAAAAACATGATTACAGGCACATCCCAGGCTGACTGTGTTGTCCTGATTGTTGCTGCTGGTGTTGGTGAATTTGAAGCAGGTATCTCCAAGAACGGGCAGACCTGTGAGCATGCCCTTCTGGCTTACACACTGGGTGTAAAACAACGAATTGTTGGTGTTAACAAAATGGATTCCACTGAGCCACCCTACAGCCAGAAGAGATACGAGGAAATCGTTAAGGAAGTCAGCACCTGCATTAAGAAAATTGACACAGTAGCATTTGTGCCAATTTCTGGTTGGAAAGGTGACAACATGCTGGAGCCAAGTGCTAATGTAACTGACGTCAAGACTTCTAGAGAAAGTGATGGGCCAAATTTTGACATTAAATGACAACTCTTTGGGGAATGCTAATGGACAATCTTGTTTTTAGATGCCTTGGTTCAATGGATGGAAAGTCACCTGTAAAGATGGGAATGCCAGTGGAACCACACTGCTTGAAGCTCTGGATTGCATTCTGCCACCAACTCGTCCAACTGACAAGCCCTTGCATCTGCCTGTCTAGGACATCTACAAAATTGGTGGTATTGGTACTGTCCCTGTGGGCCGAGTGGAGACTGGTGTTCTTCAGCCTGGCATGGTGGTCACCTTTGCTCCAGTCAATGTTACAACTGAAGTCAAGTCTGTTGAAATGCACCATGAAGCTTTGAGTGAGGCTCTTCCTGGGGACAATGTGGGCTTCAATGTCAGGAACGTATCTGTCAAAGATGTTTGTCGTGGCAATGTGGCTGGTGACAGCAAAAATGACCCACCCATGGAAGCAGCTGGCTTCACAGCTCAGGTGATCATCCTGAACCATCCAGGCCAAATTAGTGCTGGATATGCACCTGTGCTGGACTGTCACACAGCTCACATTGCTTGCAAGTTTGCTGAGCTGAAGGAGAAGATAGATCGTTGTTCTGGAAAAAAGCTGGAAGATGGTCCCAAGTTCTTGAAATCTGGTGACACTTCCATTGTTGCTATGGTTCCTGGCAAGCCTATGTGTGTTGAGAGCTTCTCTGACTATCCTCCTCTGGGCCATTTTGCTGTTCGTGACATGAGACAGACAGTTGCTGTGGGTGTCATCAAAGCTGTGGACAAGAAGGCAGCTGGAGCTGGCAAGGTCACCAAGTCTGCCCAGAAAGCTCAGAAACCTAAATGAATATTATCCCCAATACCTGCTACCCCAGTCTTAATCAGTGGTGGAAGAACGGTCTCAGAACTGTTTGTGTCAATTGACCATTTAAGTTTAATAGTAAAAGTCTGGTTAATGATAACAATGCATCATAAAACCTTCAGAAGGAAAGGAGAATGTTTTGTGGACCATTTTGTGTGTGTGTGTGTGTGTGTGTGTGTGTGTGAGTTTTAAGTTATTAGTTTTTAAAATCAGTACTTTTTAATGGAAACAACTTGACCAAAAATCTGTCACAGAATTTTGAGATCCATTAAAACAAAAGTTTAATGAAAAAAAAAATACTCTCTACACCCAGTGTGGGAAGCAAACTCATGAACCCCATGATCAAGAGTTGTAAGCTCCACCAACTGAGGCAGCCAGGTGCTCCTAGACTGGGAGCCTGCTCAAATGTGATTGGGTCCCATGCATTCATATAGACTCCTATGGTATTAGAAGGATCTATAGAGAAACTGTCTATCTCAATTGTCTATCTGGCCAATAAGCTTTTTCATAGCATTTTAATAGACAGACACAAGGCCTCTACTTAAATGCTACCTGCCAACAGACTTCAAGTGGCCCTATTCTTTGTTGAACCACTTTTGCCTTTAGTACCATTTTTCTTAAATTCGGTTGGAACCCACACCTGTGAGGCTTCTGCTTCATGCTCCTGATCCCTTCCTCTGGACTCACGAAGTTCAAGTTCATGCTTTCTTCCACACAATGGCTCTTCAGATATTTGAAGACTGCTCTCATCACATCTCTCCTTCTGCGGAAAAAAGTTACTTTCCATAGCATCAAATTCTATCCCCATCCCAGAAACTTGCTGAACTGAAAATGGTAAGACTCAGGGATCTTTGACATACTCCCGGATATCCCCCTAACAGGAGTCTCATCCAAGCAACATCACATGCACTGTCCTGAGCCAAGGGGATCAGAAGGTGAGACACACCTCCTTGAGCCGTTTCTCATGTACGCTGAAGGGCCAAAAGGACTTTGTGTTGAAAATCCTGTTTGAACCCTGTGGATTCTCGGGTGGACTTGAAATTTATCTGCAGAGAAATTGTTGATAGCAGACATTAAACAAAGCATAAGCTAGACTGATAACCAAATGATGGCCAATCTTTTATGCAAATGAAGGGGCAGATACTTGTTGAGCAGCTGCAAGGCTTAACATTTTGTAAATGAAGATGCTAAGGCATAGAGAGGTTAAGGTGACTCTTCCCAAGTCAAGGACCAAGAACTTGGAAACTGTCTTGCAAGACTTCTGTCTGTTCCACTAAGCCAAACTACCTTCCCTTTCATGTGGGAGGTCAGGAAATATCTTTTCCCAATTCAATCCTTCTTCTTATAGGTGATCTGAGGTTGTTTTGCTCCATAGAAGCACTGGGTGTACCTTTGCTTTCCTGAGCCCTGGGACAAGCTTCTGGATCCTTCCAGTAACCAGCACCTGCGTCACTCACCTCAGTAATGGCTCTGCTGAGACAAGAGGTGTCCGCAAGGTCTGGAAAGCTTTACTTATATCCCAACCCAAACAAACTCAGAGGGATCAGAATCTCTTGGGAGGGTGGGGGTATCAACCAAAAGTTTAAAAGTCATTGACAAGGTCCAGAAGGTCCAGGGCTCACATAGGTCCTTGTTCTCAGAAAGACCCAGCACTAATTTCAATGTTCCATTGCCACCACTTTAAAATTCTTGAAAAAAAATTTTTTAAAAGACATAGAGAGAGTGTGTATGTGAGTGAGGGGGGAGGGGCAGAGGGAGAGGGAAAGAAGGAAAGAAACAAACTCCCGCTGAGCACGGAGTCCAATGCAGGTCTCGATCTCATGACCCTGAGATTATGACCTGAGCCAAAATCAAGAGTCAGACGCTTAACCAACTAAGCCAAACAGACACATCCTGAATTGTTGAGAAATTTTTGAATAAGGGACCCCCACATTTTTATTTTGCATGAGCTCCACAAATCATGTAATCCGTCCTGATAAGGCCAGTCCTCTGCTGACACAGGGCAAGAAGGACCTCTGTCCTGGGCCTCACACTTTAAAAGACCCCACCTACCCAGTAGTGTGCCAGTAAATGTTTAATAAATGTCTGTGCAGAGGAATTGGGGGAGGGGTGCAGAGGGCAAGAGGTCTGTACTGTTTGTGACTTTCATGGTGTAACCAGTCCCACCACAGCTGCCTTCCAGCCATCACTGTGATGTCGCCAAGCCCCCATTGGGAAGAGATGTCCCAGCTGGCTCTCCCAAGCTGGCCTGAGCCAGTTCTGGTACACTGCTGTGACATAGCTCAAATACCAAATAAATGAATGAATGAACGAGGGACTCTAAGAACACACTGATGTTTCCTTAACTCAGGATTCATAATTCTAAACAGCCACTCTTATGAATAATTCTATTCATAGACACTTCTCCATTTCTTGGCCTAGTTCCCAAGCCAACAACAATCACAACAGCAAAACACATCTGAAAATCGTGAAGCTTCCTGGGTTGTGGAGCTGCTGAGGTCAGAGAGGGACACCATCTTGGAGTCCAGAAGGGATTTGAGTGTGAAGGTTAAAAAAAGGACAAATTAATTTCTAAAACCCTATTTTCTGATAGAGTAACCACAGTAGACTCTTCCATAGCAAATTGTTTCCTGACTTTCACCTCGTGGTTCTGGAGCCATGCTCACATTAGCACTGAAGTCCCACCACTTGTGCTTGGTGGCTGAGGGACATTTTGCAATAGTAAATCACTCATTTATCACTCTTTAATCTTTGAATATGTAGGTCTACATACAGTGGGTGTAGGAAGATTCCAATGGGTATTGAATACTACAATTGCAAATAGTTTTTTAAAATTTTTTTAAAAAGATTTTATTTGACCGAGAGAGAGATCACAAGTAGGCAGAGAGGCAGGCAGAGGCGGGGGGGGGAAGCAGCCTCCCTGCTGGGCAGAGAGCCTGACGCAGGACCTGATCCCAGTACCCCAGGATCATGACCCAAGTTGAAGGCAGAGGCTTTAACCCACCGAGCTACCCAGGTGCCCTACAGATAGTTTTATTTCTATAAATGTATGTAGTAAGATTGAGCCCCAGGACAACTGACTTCTAGCAAAATAATTTAAATATCATTTAATTATTATTATCATTGATTTAATTTAGTTTAAAACTTGAATACTCTTTGCTATTTAGTTTGCCTTTTTAAAAATTTTGGATACTTTAGAAAAGCAACTTTTTTTGAAAACACAAAAATATTTTAAAGAATGTGTGCATGTATTTTATTTTGGGATCAAAATGTGTTGATAATATATAATATATTATATATATAATGTTTTATATATTTAATATATAATATATATAATTTAATTATATATATAATGTTTTATATATTTAATAAGATTACTTTTTTTTTTAATCCTTTGGCATGGGTTGGCAAACTATGACCCACAGGCAAACTGCCCTGCCTATTTTTGTAAATAATGGTTTTTTAAAAAGACTTCATTTATTTATTTATTTGAGAGAGAGTAAGCAAAACAAAGAGAGAGAGAACATGAGTGGGGGAGGGCAGAGGGAGAAGCAGTAGACTCCCTGCTGAGTGGGGAGACTGCCACAGGGCTAGATCCCAGGGCCCTGGGATCATCACCTAAGCATCTTTTTTTTTTTTTTTAAACATATTGTCTAGGGGCGCCTGGGTGGCTCAGTGGGTTAAAGCCTCTGCCTTCGGCTCAGGTCATGATTCTGGGCTCCTGGGATCGAGCCCCGCATTCGGGGAGCCTGCTTTCTCCTCTCTCTCTCTGCCTATTTGTTATCTCTGTCTGTCAAATAAGTGAATAAAATATTCAAAAAAAATAAAATAAACATATTGTCTATCAGAACATTGGGTTACAGTGGCAACAGAGTAGTTGAGATAGACCTTATGGTCTGCAAAGCCTAACATTTTTATTATCTGACCCTTAACGGAAAAACTTTGTGGACCCCTGCTTTTTTTTTTTAAGTTTTATTTTTACTTACGTAATTTTTACTCCCTACCTGAGGTTGGAACTCATGACCCTGAAATCAAGAGTCACATGCTCTTCTGACAGAGCCAGCTGGGCGCCCCGGCTGATCCCAACTTTAGAGCGTAACTGACAATTCCACAAGTTATATGAAGGACCTTGATTTTAATAACATATAATACAAACAGGGAGTTCACTGTAATAAAGGCAAGAAAAATAAATTTTATGGAAAAAAATAAAAAATAAGTTCCCCATTACGCATGTCCATAAAGTATTGTTCATCTAAATATTTTTGGCCCATCAAAAGAAAAACCAGGGGCACCTGTCCTGCTCAGTCAGTAGACTCTGGCCTGCAGAGTCTCAGGCTCTTGATTTCAGGGTCATGAGTTCGAGCCCCAACTTGGGAGTAGAGTCTACTTAAAAAAAAAAGAAGAAGAAGAAGAATATCCAGACATGCATAATCACAATTAAATTTAATCGTTGATATTTTGATGACTTCCAGAAGTAGAAAAAAATCACTTGATACATATTCATTGATCTTTTTGTTATAAAGGTGTCATTGTCAAGGTAGAAGATGGAACACAGAACTTATAATCTGTTGCCTTGGTTTACAGTTTTTAATTATTAGGTGTATGTTACATGGGCCTCTGTTAGTGCACTTGCTCTGGGCCCCTCAGATGTTAGGGGGTACATGCAGAGGCTTGGTGAGGGTGTCAACAATTGGTTGTCAAGAGCCAGTTCTTGGTCTACTGTGGTCTTGTGCTCTGAGAAATGTTGCTAATGCCTGATGAGAACAGCAGAGCCCACCTGCCTGCAGAGCCCACCTGCCTGCAGCCACCACAGGACATTGACACAGACCCCAGTAAAGCACTTGCTATGGATTGCATGGTGTCACCTCAAACTTCATATTTTGCAGCCCTAACCCCCAATGTGGCTGGATTTGGAGATAGGCCTTCCAGGAGGTCAAGAGGTTAAGTGAGCTTGTAAAGATAGGGTTCTAATCCTGTAGGACTATGGCCTTGTAAGAAAAGAAAGAGATCTCTCCCTTTCTCTTTCTCTTTCTCCCTCTGTCCCCCCTGTCTCTCTCTTCCCCATCTCCTGCCTTGTAAGGACACTTTGAGAAGGTAGCCGTCTGCAAGGTGAGCAGAGAGTGCTCACCAGAAACCGATCTTGCCAGAAACTTGATCTTGAACTTGGCAATTCCAGAACTGTGAGAAAACCAATTTCTATCGTTTAAACACTCCCCCTGCACCCAACTATGTTTTGCTGTTACAGCATGGAGAGAGGACTACCATGTGTCTGAGACTGAGACGCAGGTGTGCGTGCACTTACACACACACCGTGGGAACCACGAGGGGAAGGTGTTGAAGAGGGGAGAAGCAAGCCTGAGGAAGGAGAACCTGCACAACCCAGTCATTAGCCCACTTGGTGAGTGGGGGGAAGTTGTGTCTAGAGGTGGGAGGGAGAGGCTACTATTGGGCTTTATCTACTCCCTCTAGTTCTCTTTCAGGTTGGCAACTTGTGTAGCCTCCAGAGTGAGGTGTAGATTGTGGCCTTAGTCTATTGATTGTCCCACAGCCTGACAAATAAATGCTACTGTGTCTTATTAACTCCTTTTCTTCATCATCTCCATGCAATCCCTCCAGGAAGCCTTAGGGCAGGTATTTGGGCAGAGAGAGGAAAATCGGATTCCTCCACGGCGACTTTGTTGGCCAGAACATGAAGATAAAAACCTTGCAGGAGCCCAGATCCAGCTTTCCCTTGAGGAACAATGGCTGGGAAGAAATGATAGATGGCCCTAGGGGGGACAAACACATCTGCTTCTCATCAGTCCCCTTTGGGTGGCTGGAGGCTCCTGGCTTGCCATCAGAGCATATCTACCCAACAACCATTTGTTGCCTAGAAGCAAGATGAGTGTTTGATTATTTTCAAAGCAGGAGGAGAGAGCAGTGATGAAGCCTATGTGGATTCGTGGTTGCGGTGGGAAGAAACTGGGTCAGAATCTCGGTGGGGAGACCTTGGTTCCATGAGAGAGGAAGTATGGTCAGGGGTGGGGCCAGCACAGGGAGCTGTTGCTTTCTTCAAGTCCAGTCTCTCAAAGAAACATCTTTCCAGCCACAGGTTGACCTGTCTTCAGTTAAAGCCTTGAGAAGAGGGGCATCTGGGTGGCTCAGTGGGTTAAGCCTCTGCCTTCGGCTCGGGTCATGATCCCGGGGTCCTGGGATCCAGCCCCGAGTCGGGCTCTCTGCTCCGTGGAGAGCCTGCTTCCTCCTCTCTCTCTGCCTGCCTCTCTGCCTACTTGTGATTTCTGTCTGTCAAATAAATGAATAAAATCTTAAAAAAAAAACAACCTTGAGAAGAAGACACTAAAGTATTCCATCAGACAGGGAAGGCAAGTGATCACAATGAATAATGAGCTGCCACTGAACCTCAGGATAGCTATCATTAAACAAGTGAAATAAACAGAAAATAGTAAGTGTTGGCAAGGATCTGGCAGACCTGTTCTGGCGGCACCAATATAAACTGATTAGCTGCTCTGGAAAACAGTTGGGTGGTTCCTCAGAAAGTTAAAAAGAATTATCATATGATTTAGCAGTTCCAATTCTGGGACTGTAGCCAAAAGGACCAAAAGCTAGGACTCAAACAGGTATTGGTACAGCCATGTTCCCAACAGGATTATTCATGACAGCCGAAACATGGAAGCAGCCCCGTGGCCATTGACAGATGAACCAATAAGTGCGATGTGCTCTACGCACACAGTGGACTGTTGTTCAGCCTTAAAAAGGAAGAAAATTCTGACAGGCCCTAAAACGTGGATCAACTTTAAAGCTATTATGTTACAATAAACCAGTTGCCAAAGGACAAATACTATATGATTCCACTTATATGGGGTACAGGGAGGAGTGAACTGCATAGAGATGGAAAGTAACATGGCAGTTGCCAGGAGCTGAGGGGAACAGAAACGGGCAGTGGGCACCAAGTTCCTGTTTTGCAAGATGGAGGATGTCCCGTGAATGGATGATGGCTTTTGTTGCACAACAGTATAAATGTACTTAATGTCTGAGCTGCGCACTTACAAATAATTAAAATGGGAAATTTTATGGTATGTATCTTTCACCACCATTTTCTCAAAGGAGAAAAAGAGAGGGCAGGCAGAAGGAGGTACCTTTTTCCTATGCCATGACATTTGTCAGCTGGCTTCTCTGGATATCTGGATATCCAAGCTGGACCCTGGTTATAGTCACCTATGGAGCCCGTAAAAATAACAAGGGTTATGAAATCAGAATCTCTGGAGTTATGTCCCTGGGCATGGATATATTTTTTTATATTTTTGTTTATTTATTTGTCAGAGAGAGCACAGTCTTAGAGAGCGGGACACAGAGGGAGAAGCAGGCTACCCTCTGAGCGGGGAGCCCAATTCAGGACTTGGTCCCAGGACTTTTCTTTTTAGGTAGGCTCCAGGCCCAGCGTGGAGCCCAATGTGGGGCTTGAACTCACGACCCTGAGATGGAGACCTGAGCTGAGAGGAAGAGCTGGATACTTAACTGGCTGAGCCACCTAAAGGCCCCTGGGCATGGATGTTTTTAAACGCTGCCTGGGTGATTCTCACGTGCAGCCAGGGTGGGGAACTGCTGCCTTAGATACTGCCTGCAGACCCCTGCAACTCAAATTTCAACATTTTTGGTGGTAAAATATACTTGACATGAAGTTTACCATTTAAGCCATTTTATTTTTTTAAAAGATTGCATTTATTTATTTGGCAGAGAGAAAGCACAAGCAGGGGGAGCTACAGGCAGAGGGAGAGGGAGAAGCAGGCTCCCTGCTGAGCAAGGAGCTTGATGCAGGGCTCAATTCCAGGACCTCAGGATCACAATCTGAGCTGAAGGCAGACACCTAACCCACTGAGCCACCCAAGCACCCCTAAACCATTTTAAGTACAATTCAAGGACACAGGATATGTTTGTGTTATGTGAAGCTATATTCCACCATCTAGTTCTAGAAATTTTCTGTTACCTCAGAAGTGAACTGGACACCCATTAGAAGTTACTCCCCATTCAGTCTTCCCCCAGTCTTTGGCAACCACCATTCTACTTTCTGTCTCTGTCAAATTGACCTATGCTAGATAGTTCATATATGTCGAATCACATGATACCTGTCCTTTTGTGTCTGGCTTATTTCACTCAGTGTGTTTCCAAGGTTCATCCATATCATAGCATGGATCACTACTTTGTGCCTTTTTTATGGCACCATAGTATTCCTTTGTGTGGATAGACCACGTTTTTGTTTATCCATTCTGCCAACGGACACTTGGGTTGCTTCCACCTTTTGGGTATTGGGAATAATGTCACCGTGAACATGGTTGTGCAAATATCTGTTCAAGCCTCTGCTTCTAGTGCTCTTAGGTATATACCTCAGAGTGGAGTTGATGGCCCATGTAGCAGCTCTGCATTAAGCCTTTTGAAGATTCTCCATTTTACATTCTCACTAGCAACGTAGGAGGGGTCAAAAAGATGGTGGCAATCCACCCTAGGAGGAGAGAGAACACTACCAAGGTCCCTGGTGTTTAGGGAAGGCACTGGCTGGTGCTTACTCTTGAGCCACTTCCCTTTGGGTCTTGTCTTCATACCTTTAAAAATCGTGTTGAGAAATCTCCTCTTTTTAAATTAAGTCTTACCATGGAGGTCCCACCTTGGAAGTCTTTTAATCCCTAAAAAGAGTTTGGAGAAACCCCAAGGCACTGAGAAGGCTGCATGGCACCTCCTGGTGTCCCGTCCCAGAACTCCACTTGCCCTCAAGTTGCTACCCTGGTGTTATGGGCATCTGAATGAGCAATCTCCCAAGGCGTGGAGGGAAGTCTTCCCAGCCAAGCAGCAAGAGACAGCACCTCTTCCTGCCTTCTGGCCTCCTAATATGCTTTGCATTAAAATACCCATTTTGGCTTCACCTTTGAGTCAGTTCTCAGGGGAGCAATAAAAGATGAGCCATTAACATATGGCCCATGGAAATGTTGAGGATGGAGAAATGATGATAATTTATTCAATTTAGTCCTTTTCTGCACTTTTCCCACACACCAGCCTCGCCTGTGGTGATAAGCGTCCTAATCTCTTCCCTCTCTGGGTCTCAGTTTTCCTATCTACTAAAACAAGCAAGGAATCTGCAAGAAGCACCTTCCAACTCTAAACACTGCATGAATCACATTCAGGCAGAGCCTGGCTCTCACCAACTCCGGGCTCCCACTCGCTGCGATGGAGTGGTAAGCAACGTTCTGGGAGACATTTTCTTTCCCGGGTGAAATGGTATGAAATCAATTTCTTTTATAATGATACCAGGCTCAAACCCTCCAAAATTGAGCTCCACCCTTGGATCTGTTGTAGAATAAGGTTTTATTTGCAGAATTTTCGTGTGACCTTTTCTGAGGCAGAACAGTGTGTTGGGGGGTGGGGTGGGGGAGTGGGAAATGGGGGTGGGAAATGCTGGATTGTGATTAACCAGATAATGAACCCCGTCTGCTTTTAATCAGCCCCTTCCTGTTCTCCCAGACCTCTAAACTTTTAATATTAATGGAAACAGATTTGAATTCTGGAAAGAGCTATTCTGGAAAATAATTGGATATTTACTAGGTGAAAAGTGAAATTGTACAGGCATTTCATAGGGTTTGGTATTTGACAGGTGCCATTTTTCTTTCCAATGTCTTGCATACCTCTGTTTTATAAACCAATATGGATAGTGGCATAAAAAGATTACAGGTTTATGTGGTGGTGAGGCCTGGGAATATGTTCAAGGAATTGGGGGTTGGTGGGTAGAGAGAGAGAGAGATCTTCAACTGTGGACAAAGCTGAGGTGCTGGAATTAGTAGGGCAGAATTATTTGAAGACAAAGAATGGTGGGTCTTTAAAAGAAATAGAGCTGTGTTCATAAATGGGGATTGTGCCCAGAGAGAGAGTGAGAGATGTTACCTATGGAACCTACCTATGGAAGCCTGACTCCATCTAGGAAAGTAATGACTCCCTTGGTTTCCAAAAGGACTTTGTAGTTACATGAAGTAGGAAGGCATTAGAAGGAAGTGGGGAGTTTTATTGAAACAAAGGGCGGACCTCTCCAGGGTTTTAGGCAAGCAGAGCAAACTCTAGGCAGATCTGCTACAAAGGGAAGAAAGAGGGCTGCGCCAGTGGGTTGACTCAACCCTCTTGGGTTCTTTGCCTTGAGGTCCTCTCCCTTCAGTTGTTACTGCTGGGGGCATCATCACCCGCACGTGTTTCTCCTTTGTGTTTCTCCTTTAAAGGTCTGGCCCTAGTGTGGACAAAGCACTTCTTTAAAGAATTCCTCTAGTTGTAGTTGGATCAGGCAGATGTGTTAAACAAATTATTTTGCTCTCCATGTAGGAGAGAACCCAAAGGAATACTTCATAAAGAGTACAAGCAGGCTTTCTGTGTCGACATTTTCCTGAGGCTGCTAGAATTTACCTGTAGTCCCGGATAACTGGGACTTTACCAGAATCTTAGCTGCTTTTTGGTCCTACTGGCTCCCTGATAGTCTCCACAGGGTGGTTGCCATTTTATTGCCCCCACAGAGAGTGGGAGCACCTGGTCCTCTTTTCCTTTTTGTTTTCACAGCCTTATTTTTTTCCCTCCCTGGTTCTGGTTTTCAAGCTGTAGGATGCTTCTCGTTTTCCATCTATTGGCAGGATGGGGTGTGTCTTTCATCTGTGAGTGCGACATTGGTCACAGGCAAGCCTGGGCAGGAAAGTCTGGATGGCTCAGTGCACACCGAGCCACCGCTTGGAGAACAATGGAGCCTCACACCCACTGATGAAATAACATATTTAGGTTTTGAGGGAGACAGAATTACTTTGCAGGACTTTATTCATGACCTTTAGGGAGGACATGTAGGAGACTTAGGCAAGTACCCCAATCATAAAAAATGGCTTTCTTCTGTGAGGCAGCCTTGGATGGCCATATGTATCATTTGGTCTTTTCAAATATTTTTAGGTGGTTAGTTGGAGCAAAAGACGAAATATTTTAGTTTCCGTGAATTCAAGAAGAAGACGGTGCGTTTTCAGCTTATCCTGGAAACTAGGTCTTTCAGAGCACTATTCTTGCAGATGTGAAAATTGAGGCCAATATGGAGGAAAGAACTTGTCAAAGTCACTTGGTAAATCACCAACAGAGCCAGGCCTAGCCTCCAGGTTGCTTGAGCATGAGGGCAGTGTACTGCCAAGTAATGAATTTGCGGGGACAGAATTAAGGCAATAGAATTAAGCTTTTGGCTTAATACAGACATCAAACTGAGGATCAAGGACATCAAAATATTGCTTTCTAATCTATGGTTCTAAAGGTTCCCGATTGGTACAGGAATCTTGAGCAAGAAAAGCTCTCTTCATTCCCACATGTTTCAGCTTTATCACTTAGTCTCCGTTGGTTACAGCCAAGAGCTAGTCCCTGCTGGAAAATTTCTATTATTTTCTTCTCCAATTATTGCTTCCACTCCTCTAAACTTATACAGGACACTGTGTTCATTCCATAAAATTCACAGAAGGTATGTCTGGAGTGAATTGGGTGGGGGGTCGAAAAGGAGAGGACAGAAAGGGAGAGACTGGGTTTCCTTGCATCCATGGGCCAAGCTCAGCCAACCAAAGGCAACAGCCTGGGTTATGTTTTCTGAGTGCTCATCTTCAATACACTATTTGGAGAGACCTGATGTTGACCAGATCCCCTCTGAGGACCACCTCCCCTAGTCTGCAACTTTCTCACTCTGTCAAAACCCAGCTGAATAAACCACTGCCCATCTTGTAGTTGGAATAATAATACAGCTTATCTATGTGCCAATGATTCACTTTGTGGAACATTTATGGCAGTTTTTTTATTGAGGTGAAATTCACATAGCATGATATTAACTATTGTCAGTGAACAGTGCAGCGGCATTTAGTACATTCATGATGTTGAGTAACCACCACCTTCATCTAGTTGCAGAGCATTCCCATCACCCCATTCCCCTCTTTCCCTGTCTTTGGCAACCACCAGTCTTCATTCTTTCCTCTGTTGCTCTACCTATTCTGGATATAGCATATAGATTGAATCATACAATATGGGATCTTTGCAGTCTGACTTCTTTTACTCAGCATAATGTCTCTAAAGTTCATCCAAGTGGTAGCACAGATCAATAACACTCCATTCCTTTTTATGGCTAAATAATATTTCACCACCTGGGTATCCTACAATGTATTTATTCAGTCATTCTTTGATGGGCCTTTGGGTCATTTCCACCTTTTGGCTATTGTAAATAGTACTGCTTCTGAATATGTGTGTACATATGTTTGCTTCAGTAGCTGTTTTCAATTCTTTGGGGTATATATCTAGGTGTGGAATTGCTGGGTCATATAGTAATTCTAGATTTACCTTTTTGAGGTACCATATGGCAAATTTTTAATATCATTTGGACTTCTCCTGACCTCTTCTCAAGCCCCTAATATTCCCACATGCACAGCTGGTAAATCCTCAGGGCATAGTAACTGAATGATTTTGTTTTTTAAGATTTATTTATTTTTTAAAAAAAAGAGATTGATTTACTTGAGAAAGAGGGGGGGAGGCATTGGGAGAGGGAGAGAGAGAATCAGAAAATCTCAAGCAGACTCCCCACTGAATGCTGAGCCCAAGACAGGGCTCCCTCTCATGACCCTGAGATCATGAGCTGTGCTGAAATCAAGTTGATGCTTAACTAAATGAGCCCCCCATATGCCCTTTAACTGATTTTAAAATCAGTCTATTTAGTCCAAAATTAGTCAAATATAACTTTTCAAGTAAGTTTTACTGCAAAGTCATCATTAAACGCTTTCAAAACCAAACAGGAAATTCTTTTTGGGTTTTAGACCAGCATACTAGAAATTTTTGCACCATCCAATAGGGTAGCCATTGGGCATGTGTAAACATTGAGCATCTGAAACGTGGCTGGTGAAACTGAAGAAATGAATTTTAAATTTCATTTTATTCTTGTTCTTTGTTTTACTAAAAGGCAAATTTAGGTAGCCACCTGTGACTAGTGGCTATCCTAATTATGGTTCAGTATCTCCAATCCTTTTTAGCAGAATAAAAACTGAAGCTTATTCCCAAAGAGCATCTATTTTTCACATTACTGAAACATGATGATATATTTGGACATGATGAAAAATAACTTTACTTTTCCTTATAGATATCAAGCATAAATACCCAATGCTAGTAAAAGTAGTACAAAAATAGTATTTTTACACAGTGTTGGTGATGGTATAGATTTTTTTTCAACGAGCATTTGTTCACACCCCCATTCATTTATTTACATTATTGAATCAATGTTTTAGTTGAATGCTTATTATGTGCCAGGCAGTGTGCTATGTGCTGAGGACACAGTGATGACCAAGGCATGATACCTCCCTTCAAAAGTGCACAGCCAAATAGGTAACTACAAAATAACAACACACTGTAACAATAATGGTTTACATTTTTTTCAAAAAGATTTACATATTTATTTGAGAGAGACAGTGTGTGTACAGGGTGGGGAAGGGGAAAGGCAGAGGGAGAGAATTCCAAGCAGAGTCCCTGCTGAGTGTGGAGCTCAACATGGGGACCGACGTGGGGTTCAATCCCACAACCCATGGGATTATGACCCATGAGATCACCACCAGAAAGGAAACCAAGAGTCCAAGTTAATCAGCTGAGCCGCCCAGGCACCCTGATCATGGTTTTCATTTTTTAAGCACTAGGTCCATGCTAAGGACTTTGTGTACATTATTTCATGGAATTCTCACAATAGCCTTTTGAGTCAGCCTCATTTTACAGACAACGAGACTGTGGCTTAGAGAAGTTAAAGACGTTGACTTCTGTTGTCCTGTGAATGCCACAACTGAGGTCTATACAAGATGCACTTCCTGCACAAATAAGGGAGGAATTCACTATGCACGGAGTGTAAGAAGGAGTGGAAGGAGGGAAACTGAGCTGGATTTTGAAGGATGAGCAAGAGCTATGCCTAACAATGAGCCATTTGGTTCTGTAGCTTTGAAATTTTTTGCACGTAATTGACCCAGCAACTCCACTTAAGGGAATTTATCTCGAGGAAATATCCAAAAGTAAGAGGGAAAAAAAGCCCTACATGAATGAGAGTGTTCATATGTCTATTATTTATAATACTGAACTGTTGGAAACAACTTGCAGGTGTAACAACAGGGGACTGGTTAAGTGAATTATGGTCCCACTACTCTATGGAATATTAATGCAACCCGTGACAAAACTTGAAATGATAATTAAAAAGGCTAAGGAGCAATACCAAAAATATGCATTGTATGATGTCAAGTGATAAAGGCAAAATACCACATTGTATATTCACTACGAACACAATTACAAGGAACATGATTACGTATGGACAGGGCTACAAAAGACTGACCCACATGCACAAAGAGTGGCATTCAGGCCATGACATCCAGGGTAAGAGTTTATTTTGTTGTTGTTTCCAATTTTTGTGTACTATTATTTTATCTTTCACTATAAAATAAGTGGAAATTGTAAAAGCAGACAGCTAGCCTTTTCCCCTTGGCTTTCATGTGACTTTTACTTGTTCCAAATAGTCATTTTCACTGGAAAATGTGAGATTCCTTTTCAAATGAATCAAATATGGAAAATATTGTGTGGTCCATTTTGTCTTAGCCAACTCAGAATTGGTCTCTGGGTAATGAAAGTAAGTTGAGAACTGTTTTCTTTGCACATGTTTGAGCGGTCTCGATTTCACTGTGATGTGCAGCAGAAATCACGTTGCTGTCAAATATTGGCTGGTGTTTATGAGGCCACGGATTTGGAATAAGAGAACTCGGGAGTGACAGTCATTCCATTTGTAAAGTGTCTTCCTCCTGGGACCAAAGTTGGACTCTGAGTGTATTTCTTTCTCATTTATGTGATGACATTAATATAAATCCAAGTCTTGATGTTGATAATGTGCTGCTGTTTATAGACAACAGCAGTTGTTGTTGGGACAATATAACTACACAATACAATGACAGTAATGCTGTCCCCTTGGTGCAATCTGTGGTAAGGCTTTGAGGCACGATCCTGTTTCCTGTAGGACTGCCTCAAGCCTGAGAGAAGCAACGCAAAGGTCACATTTTTGTTCAGGGTTTATTTCCCATCAACAAAATAGGTCGACAAGGAGGCTTGGCGTGCCACAGAGGGCAAGGGTGACACAGAGAGAGCCTAAAATCCTGGCACGCCCGTTCACTGGCTGTGTGACCTCGGGCAAGTTACTTTACCTTTCTATGCCTCAGTTTTCTCGTCTGCAAAATGGGAACAGTAATAGAGCCATCTAATAGGTTTGCTTTCAGTATTAACTGAGCCAACACATAGTGCTTAGCCTCGTATCTGACAGTAATAGCTTAATAAGTGGTGAGTGCTGGGGCGCCTGGCTCACTGAATCCGTGGAGCATGTGATTCTTGATCTCGGGATTGTGAGTTCAAGAGCCACCCTGTGGGTGTAGAGATGACTTAAAAATAAAATCTTAAAAAAAAATAAATGGTAAGGGCTATTACTAGCATGTACAAGATACCATGCTAAGTAATAGGTTGTTTCCTTGTCTTTTTTCTTCCATTACATTATACGTTACTTGAGGACAGGAACTATGTGTGACTTGTTCACCATTGTAGCCCCTGTCCCTAGCACATGGTTTGGGACACAGCCAGCTGCTCAAGAAATATTTGTGGAGGGGTGCCTGGGTAGCTCAGTCTATTAGGTATCTGCCTTCAGCTCAGGTCATGATCCTAGGATCCTGGGATCGAGTCCCATACTGGGTTCCCAGATCAGCAGGGAGTCTGCCTCTCTCTTCATCTGCCTCTCCCGTGGCTCATGCTCTCTCTCTCTCTCAAATAAATAAGTAATCTTTTAAAAAAAGAAAAGAAGTATTTGTGGATATTCTGTATTCTTTTATGAGATGACTAGTCAGCTATAGCCCCAAGAGGAGGCTGAAGAGAGGCTCAGGAGCACAATCTATTATACTTACAGGGGCTAGAGAGGGAGGCACATGTCCCCAGGGTCCCAAGGGAGACAGCACGTGGTCAAGAGGCAGAACACAGGAGCAAGAAGGGGAAGACAGGAGTGGCCATTCTTGTGTTCCAAGGTGGGGCAGGGTGAACAGTTTCAGCTTGTTTGATGTCCATAGGCTTTGGGCTCCAGGGGTGGGCACTGGTTGTCTGGCCCCTGGCTCTGATATTGTCACCTGTGTGTGTAGGGCCCAGATAGAGGAGAGATGGCTTTGGACTGGTTGGTTTGCATATCAAAGGCATGCTCCTGATTAGGTCCCTGGCTATTTCTAAGAATTGACTACTCCAGGAGGGGCAGTTTCTCCCCAGACAGAAACATTTTCTAAAATGTGAGAACATCATAATGTACAGACAATTAAAATTAGTTTTAGACAGTGAAATGAATCTGACGATTGCCTAGTGCTTTTCAGAAATACCAGGAAGCATGAGATGTGGTCCCTAACCTCCAGGAGTTTATAGGCATTGTGCAAAGGGGCTGGAAGAGGGCAGGGAGATCTGGCTAGGCCTCTGGGGATTTGAGGGAACAGGCACTCAATTCAAAACCAGAAAACCAGGTCTTTTTTATTTATTTTTTTTAAAGCAAGCTCTAAGCACAACATGGGGGGCTTGAACTCATGACTCTGAGATCAACAGTTGCACACTCTACCGGCTGAGCCAGCCAGGCGCAGCTGGGAAGCTGTGTCTTGAATATTAGTTCTCCCTACCAGCTATGTGGCCTTTGGAATGCCAATTAATCTTTCTGAATTTCAGGTACTTCAACCCTAAAATGGGAATAATAATAATAATTTCAAAGCTCACAAAGTGTTATGAATTTATGTGACAAATGTATATGAATGTGCTTTGTGAACTGGAAAGCAGTATATATAACTAAAGAGATGTTATTATTCTAAAGAGCAGGCAGAGCAATGCTGGGGATGGTAAGTTTCAGATAGGCAGAACTTAGTCTTTGAGGGATATGGCAGGTCAAAAAAGAGAAAGACACCAGCTTCAGCGTTAGGTTTATTACTAGACTGGCTTATCAGTTAAAAAATGATATTCATGATTCTTCACCCTTTCCAGATAGAGAACAAGCCCTAGAAAATGATTTTCATTTTATCATGTCTAATCTCTGCTTAAGTTGTTTCTAAGATTGAAGCAATTGATTGGGAACTCTAGAGTTTGACAAATTTTTCCTTCTGCTGAAATAAGGAATGATATCAAAGCCAATTTGGAAGTGCGGTATTGAAATGAAAGTTTGGAGGGTTGTTTTTTTTTTATTATGTCCCTCCCCTTGTCCTCAGCCTCCCACAGTACTCTTTACATTGTTTAGCCCATGAACTATGTTAGAAGTACCAAACTGGGGCGCCTGGGTGGCTTAGTGGATTAAGCCGCTGCCTTCGGCTCAGGTCATGATCTCGGGGTCCTGGGATCGAGTCCCGCATCGGGCTCTCTGCTCCGCAGAGAGCCTGCTTCCTCCTCCCTCTCTCTCTCTCTGCCTGCCTCTCTGCCTACTTGTGATCTCTCTCTGTCAAATAAATAAATAAAATCTTTAAAAAAAAAAAAAAAAAGAAGTACCAAACTGATTTACCCGGAGGAACTGGAAGGAAAAGCAGACGCACAGATAGGCACAGAAGGGTTCTAACATTGACTTGGTTACTGGGTAAAAGAAAAGCAGGTAGAAAGAGAGAGAGAGAGAGAGAGAGAGATTGATTGTCAGGGAGCAAGAATTCCTGTCCATTCAGAGGTTCTTCTAACTGGACTAAGAAACAAATTGACATGGGACAGATGAACAGGACATCAAATTTAATAGGCAGATGTATGGGAAATCCATATAGACATGGAAATTCCAAAGGCAGGCAAAAAGAGGTCTAGATGTCATCCTGAGCTAAGGAGAAGGGGGTAGGGTCTGGGATTGCAAAGGAAAGGAATGCATTTCACAGGGCAATAAGAAGAACAGATATTGCTAATTAGATGTTTGGCCTGCCATCCAGATAGGTCACTCAGATAAAATAAATCTCTGCTAATAACACTTATTCTGGGAAAGGTCCCAAATTTAGAGTTTTCTATGTGGTTAAGGGTGGGCAAAAGTTTCCCTGGAGCCGGCAGAGTCTCAAGGGCTTTCAGCCAAAAAAAATTCGTAGTGGCTACTTTCAGGCATCTGGCTTGAGCAGTGGAGACCTGAGTGAGGGTCTCCCCTCAATATCTATGTATCTATACAGTATATTCTTCCTTAAGTAAATGCTTCGCGTCATCAAATCCTCTTGGTGGTCTGGGCCCACAGTGGCCCCAGAGCTGAATGCACACGGGCTCATTAGAGGACCCACCTAAAAATAACCATAGGCCCTAGCTGACCCATGGGCTACTTACAATGTGGCACAGGTACCAAAAAAGGAAATTCTGTACATTTCCATGCGTCATCACTCCCCTCTCCCCCATATGTAACCCCCCACCACTGCCTCCTGGCAATCTCTCTTTTGCCCTCCTGCCCACTGCTCCCTCACTGTATATTCAATAAACTTCTATGTCCTTTGTCCTGCCTTGGGTGAATTCTTTCCCTGCCAGTGCTGCTGGCCTCCACCAAATCAATCGATCAGTCAGTCGATTGAGTCGCCCAACATAATCCACATGCCAAAGTGGCACATTCTTGAGAGGGTCTGTCCTGAACCCCTACAATATCTATGTATCTATACAGTATATTCTTCCTTAAGTAAATGCTTTGTGTTATCAAATCCTCTTGGTGATCTGCCATCACTGTTGGAATCACTAGGCTGGTGCTTTGTGTTTGGTCCAAGAAGAGTGGCTCTAATGATTCCCTAGTGCCTGGCACCACACACTTTCAAGCTGATCTGTTCAGAAAAGAAAACAATACAATGGTGACATGCAAATCAATTTCTACTTTAAGCATAATAACAGAAACTGCTTGATTCCGTGGGGCAGGAAAAATAATTTTCCCTCTACCTTTTTAGGTTCTTGGCTGAGAATCCTCCCCACCACCTTATAATAAAAGAGATTGGCAGGAGAAAAAAAAAAGTTTAATAACATATGTACATCCCACGCACATGGGAGAGACCCAGGAAATTGGAGTAACTCTCTGAAATGGCTGAAGTCATCACCTTAAAAAAACATTTCCATCTAAAGACAAAAGAAGATGTTGGGATGAGGAGTCAGTTATGGGAAGTGACTGGGAAAAGTAAGGGAAACAAGGGTAAGGTTGTTAGAGTTAAGCTCATGACTTCTCCACTGACAACAGTTTCTAGAGATTTATAGTCCTCTTCCTCTTCTTGGCACAGCTGGGAAGACACCCTTACAAATGGAGATTTCCCTTATAAATGCATCTTCTATTTGGTTCTCAGAGCTTCATCTGTGCCTGTTGTTCCTTAAAAATGATTGGCTCAAAATAATCCTTATGCTAAAGGGACATATCCTGTGGTGCCAAATTCTGGTCCCCTTCAATCTGATTACTTTTAATTTTCCTTCCTCCTTTGATGAATTGAGCTGGGACGCCATGTTGCTGTGGTAAGACAAACACCAAATTTGGGGTCAGATAGTTTGGGTTCTGAATTCTTGTACTACTCTTTGTTAGCTGGGGAATGTTGAGGAAAGTCCCTGAGTGGACTCTGAGCCCTAGTTTTCAGCTGAAAAATAAGGGAAGTTTTGTGAGGACTCAATGTGATACTGTATGTAAAGCAACAGGCACATAGTAGGGGTTCCAAAAATAGTTGGTGAGGAAAGTAAAAGTATGTTTTGGTTGTGTCTTCAAAAGAAAAAAAAATCACTGGAAAGAGAGGTAGTCTCTCTTGGGGCCTTTAGTAAGTTTTTGATGGTGGCCTTGCTCATCTATGTTACTCAACAAACACCTTTACACTATGAAGAGAGTATAAGTATCTTCCCTGGTCTGACTGGGGTCCGTGTGACAATTGTGAAATGTTGGGGTCTGGGAGTGAATGGTCAAGAAAGAATTCTTGAGATGTCTTTGGTGCAAAAAAGGTAGTATTATTAAAGCATGGGGACAAGACCTGTGGGCAGAAAGAGTTGCACTGGGATTGTGATGGGTGACTGATTATATCCTTTCAAGTCAGGAGGGAGGTAGGGATAGCAGAAGTCTCTAAGGAATTTGGAAGCAAGGTTTCCAGGATGTTGAGGAGCTAGCTGCTGTTAGAATAAGGTCATTCAGGGGCACCTGGGTGTCTCAGTTGGTTAAGTGGCCAACTCTTGGTTTTGGCTCAGGTCATGATCTCAAGGATATGAGATAGAGCCCTGTGTCAGGCTCTCTGTTCGGTGTAAAGTCTTCTTCAGATTCTCTCTCCCTCTCCCTCCAGTTTACACACACACACTCTCTCTTACTCTATCTTAAATAAATAAAATCTTTAAAAAACAGAGAGAATAAGGTCATTCACTACTGTCTAGTAAACCGTAGTCATGAGACCCTTCCGATTTATATCAGTGTGCCATATGCTTAGAGGATGATTGGTAATATATAAAGTAGGGTGGGGATAGAGTTAAAGGAAGTTTCTAAAGGCATTTTCTTATAATAAAGAAGACTTACAGGATCCTGGAGACGGGGCTCATGTCAAGCTAAAGTTGTCTTTTGCCTCTAGCAAAATATCATCATTGAGGCAGCTGGGTTCCTGAATGAAGGTCACTGCCTGTCCCAAGGACTTGTCAATGGGCTGTAAATTGTGAGAAAGTTTAATTTTCCCCCATATGTCTTTTGCCTTTGTTCTCCACATCAACAGTCTATTTCCTCCACATTATAAGCTAATTCAAGTTTTTTGTGGAAATACATTAAGTTTTTAAATAATTAAAAAAAAATTCTTGTCTCCCCATCTTCTGCTCAGGTTGCTTCTTTGAAACATTCTAAACAACACCAGCAGATTAATTGTCCTGAAACACCAAGCTGAGAGTTGTATTTCCCTACTCACTGGAGTCCAGTTGCTCCCCACTGCCTACCAATTTCAGTACTTCCAAGCCTGGCAGTCAAGCCTATGTCTGGGACCTTTTGACTTATATACTATGCTGCTCTCGCCTAAGGGGTTGATAGATGGCTAATAGTCAAAGTGGACCTTTTCTTGTTTCCTGTAGCATTCTCCTGGAAAGTGCTTTGGAAGGGAAAAATAGAAGGAGATGGGGGTCAGGGCGTGATGCTGCTAATTTGCCACTTTGGCATGTAGGTTATGTCGAGCTGAAGATGATTAAGGTCCAACAGACTCAAGAAGAGCTTTTACATGCCCCCCTTTAAGGTAGGGAACCTGTGCCAGGAAACAAGGAAGAGAGCTATTACCAAAGATATATATATATTTTTTACATTAAGGAAGATTTCTCTCCTTGGCATGGCCAATATTTGTTTACCAAATGTTTGCTCTTCCCAACTTCCTGTGAATTATCTTCCTCCCCTTTGAAATCCCAGGTCCCTATCCTCTTCTTCTTAGCTCAAGATGGCACAGTAACCTCAATTGCCTAACCACTGGGGAGCCTGTAATGTCTTTGTGAAGTTCCTACCTGTACATAATTAATTTTTTCCCCATGAATCTGTCTTATGTCAATCTAATTATTGGGCCAGCCAAATAACCTAGAAGGGAAGAAGAGGAAAGTTTTCCTCCCCTACAAAGAAAAAAAACTGGAGAATTACTATGGAGAATTACTATGGGAATTACTATGGGGAGAATTTACTATGTGTACGTACACACATACGTACACAATATATGTGTACGTAGGTTCGCGTGCACCTGTGTGTCTATGTATACGGATCAGCCAACTTTTCTCATGTTCTAAGAAGAGCGTAAAGGGGAGAAAAATATACCGCCCCCAAATATGTCTCCTTGGTACACTGACTATTTTAAGCTGGTTATTTTTTTAAGAGGGAGGGAGGGGCAGAGGGAGAGAGAAAATCCCAGACAGACTCCATGCTCAGTGTGGAGACTGATGCAGGGTCCTATACCATGACCCCGAGATCACGATCTGAGCCAAAACCAGGAGCTGGAAGTCCAACCGACTGGACCACCAAGGTGCACCTAAGCTGGTTATTGTTAAGCAACAGTAGACACAAGTATAGCACCCCTTTTCTGAGGGTTGATTTTGTGTGCCAGCTTGACTGGGCTAAGGGATGCCCAGAGAGCTGATTAAACTTTATTTCTGGGTGTGTCTTTCATGGTGTTTCTGGAAAAGATTAGTATTTGAATCAGTGGACTGAGTAGAAAAAGATCCGTCTTGACCAATGTGGCCAGGCATTACCTACTTCACTGAGGGCCCCAGCAGAACAAAAAGGCAGCTGAAGAGCAAATTCTCTCTCTTGCTTCTTAAGCTGGGATGTCTGTCTTTTCCTGCCCTTGGGCCTTGGAGCTCCTGGTAGGGACTTAGACTGAATTTACTACCAACTCTCCTGCTTCTTGAGCTTGCATGGGTCCTAGTGAGGCATAGCTCAGCTTCCAAGGTAACATGAGCTGAGTCCTAGAATAAATTTCCTCTTATGTATCTGTATGTATACCATTGGTTCTGTTTCTCTGGAGAAGTCTAGTACACTTTCCCACACACCAAATCTGATTCATCACCCTGTCCTGTCCATTCTATCTCATAAATAATCCCTCAAATCTACCCGTCTCTGCACTTCCTTTGCTGTCCCCTCTAAGGTATTGCCATCTTGGGGAATCCATCTGGTTTAGTCAGTAGAACATATGACTCTTGGTCTTGGGGTCATGAGGTCGAGCCCCACGTTGGGCATAGAGCTTATCTAAAAACAAAAAACAAAACGACAACAAAACAGATAAAAAACAACAAAACAAAAAGCTTCTCAGCCTCCTGTCTTGCTCCCTTTCTACACATTCTTTTCACAGCTGCCATGTAATCTAAAATAGAAAACTGGTCACGTCACGCCCCATGGCCATGCTTTCATGGTTGGTTTCTACTCCATCTTCGTCTCTCTCTCTCTCCCCAGCTGCCCCTTTCCTACCCCAGGCTGCCTAATCTTTCCATTCCTCAAAGATTTTATATTCTCTTTTTTATCCACACTTTTCCTTCTGCCTGAAGGTCTTCCTGCCAGCTCCTGCCTTTAACTGAATAGCTCCTATTCATTTTAAGGTCCCAGATTGGACATCATATTCTCTAGCATCCTAAATTAACCTCAAGTCCAGGCTCAATGCTCCTCCTAGAGGCTCACACATACACACAACCTGCACTTCCCCTATTTCACTTTATGGCAACTGTGCATTTATGTTTGTGTCTCCTCCACTAGACTGTGGGCTCTCAGGGGACAGAAAGAATATCTGTCTTATTTATGGTTATTTCCCTCCCCATCTCTTCCCATAGTCCTTGATACAGTAAGAGCCCCGTAGTCATTTGTTGAGTGAATACTTAAGCTCCAGAAATTTATTTTGTTTTCATCTGGGAGAGCTTTTTTCTTTTTTAAAAGATTTTAAAATTTTATTTCAGGAAGAAAGGGCAGTGGAGGGGCAGAGTGAGGGGGAGAGACGGACTCTGAAGCAGACTCTCCATTGAGCACGGAACCTGACACTGGGCTCCATCTCCCCTGAGACCATGACCTGAGAGGAAATCAAGAGTCAGATGCTTAACCAACTGAGCCACCCAGGCGCCACCGCCAAGGACACCTTTTTGACACACGAATTCAAATGCTACCTGTGGTAAATTTAACTTCATAGAAGAAAAAATTTTTTTAAAGGATTGGCTATCATTCATCAGCAGTGAGTATAATGGTATATACCTAGCTATACCGATTCAGATATATAGATCAGAATAATGAAGACGGTTGCAGGGAGGCGGTGGGCCGGAGGATAACAAAAAGAAAACAGAACACTCTGCATTGTTTGAATTTAGACAGTGTATCTAGGAACCCACCCCCCCCCGCATATTTAAGCATTCCTATAACTGTGTTTACTCAGTGACTATGGTTTCCTTGATTTGGTGGTGGTGGTTTTGTTTTCCCCCCATGGTTTAAAATACCTTCAGCCAAAGCAGCATTTATGAAAGCCCCCAACCAGATGTGTCGTTTCCATAATCTGAACTCTTCCATAAACCCCTTACAGGGTTCTCATTATGATACCTAGTTGTTGCAATGATGAGGGTATGAGACTTACCCCTTTCCTACTTTGTCAGCTCCTTGAGGGCAGGGATTGTTTTCTAGGGCATATATATTGAATAAATGGATGCAATAGTCAAAAGGATCCACCTTGAGAGCAATCGTTGGCAGCTCAGATGGAGGCCGAGACAAAACATCTCATGCAACAGAGAGGATGCAGTCTCTAGTTTGCTGGTCCCTGTTCCGGCCAGCAGCCATTGGCCTCTAAATGTTGTGCGTAGCCCTTATTTACTTAATTGGAACCTAACTGCATTGAAAGAAACAAATGTAGGTAAATTGGACTTCATCAAAATTAAAAGTTTATATTCTGCAAAGGATTCGATCAAGGGGGTAAGATAAAAACCCACAGAATGGCAGAAAATATTGGTTAAGCCCTTTATCTGTTAAGGATTGAGCATGCAGAGTATATAAAAAACTCTTACAATGCAAGACAAAAGACAATCCACACAGGGGTGCCTGGGTGGCTCAGTCAGTAAAATGTCCAGTTCTTAATTTCAACTCAAGTCATGATCTCAGGTTGTGGGATCGAACCCCATGACAGGTTCCATGCTCAGTGCAGAGTCTGCTTGTCCCTCTTTCTCTGCTCCTCCCTGACTTTCTCTCTCAAAAAAATAAATCAGATCTTAATAAATAAATAAATAAATAAAACCCAACCCACCCAATTAATATGTGAGCAAAGGATCTGAATAGACCTTTTCTCAAAGAACATATACATATTTCCAACAGGCACCTGGAAAGATGCTCACATCATTAACCATCACTTCATGCCTATCAGGATGACAATAATAATAGTAATAATAATTAATGTTGGCAAAGATATGGAGAAATTGGACTCCCCTACATTGCTGGTGGGAATGTAAAATGGTGCAGCTATTTTGAAAAATAGGCTAGCAATTTCTCAGTTTTTTAAAGATTTTATTTATTTATTGTTTATTTGAGAGAGAGAGAGAGAATGAGCAAGAGCAAGAGCACAAGCCAGGGAGAGGGGTAGAGGGGGAGAGAGGAGCAGACATCTCACTGAAGAGGGAGCCCAATGTGGGACTCGATCCCAGGACCCTGGGATCATGACCTGAACTGAAGGCAGATGCTTAACCCACTGAGCCACCCAGGTGCCCCAATTCTTCAAACAATTAAATGGAGATCATATGACCCAACAATTCCATTCCTAGGTATATACCCAAGACAAGTGAAAATGTTAACACAAGAACTCATGGGCGAATGTTCATTACTTATCATGTTGCAATAGCTAAAAGTGGAAATAATCTGTAACATATAAGGAATTCATGTAACTCAATAGCAAAACGCCAAATAACCCAATGAAAAAATGGCCAAAGACTGAACAGATATTTCTCAAAAGGAGACATCCAGATGGCTAACAGATATGTGAAAAGGTGTTCAATATCACTCATCATCAAGGAAACACAAATCAAAACCACAATGAGATATCACCACATACCTGTTAGAATTATTATGATCAGAAAGACAAAAGGTTAACAGGTGTTGGTGGGGATGTGGAGAAAAAGGAACCCTTGTGTACTGTTGGTGGGAATGGAAATTGGCATGGTCATTATGGAAAATAGTACGGAGTTTCCTCAAAAAATTAAAAATAGACCTACCTTATGATCCAGCAATTCCACTTCTGAGTATATGGCCAAAGGAAATGAAATCAGTATCTCGAAGAGTAACCTGCACTCCCACGTTCACTGAAACACTATTCACAACAGTCAAGGTATGGAACGATTCTAAATATCCTTTGACAGATAAATGGATAAAGAGAAAATATATATGGTAGAATATTATTAGTCTTTTAAAAGGAAAATCTTGCCATTTGTGACAATATGGATGAAACTAGAAGATATTATGCTAAGTAAAATAAACCAGATGCAGAAAACCAAATACATTATGATCTTACATGTGAAATCTAAAAATGTCAAGTTTGTAGAAACAGAGAGTAGAATGGTGGTTACCAGGCCAGGGATGGCAGGGGGGTGTAAGTGTTGGGGGGCAGGGAGATGTTGGTCAATGGGGGCAAAGTTTCAGTTTTGCAAGACAAATACATTCTGGAGATCTAATGTACAATAATAGGAGTATAGATAACAACATTGTACTGTATACTTGCAATTTGTTAAAAGGGTATTTTTTTTTTAAAGATTTTGTTTTTAAGTAAACTCTACACCCATGTGCAAATTGAACTCACAACTCTAGGTCAAGAGTCACATCCTCTACTGACTGAGCCAGCTGGGCACCCCGAGGGGGTCCTTTTTTTTTTTTTTAAAAAAGATTTTATTTATTTATTTGACAGAGAGAGAGATCACGAGTAGGCAGAGAGGCAGGCAGAGAGAAAGGAGGAAGCAGGCTCCCTGCTGAACAGAAAGCCCGACGCGGGGCTCGATCCCAGGACGCTGAGACCATGACCTGAGCCGAAGGCAGGGGCTTAACCCACTGAGCCACCCAGGCACCCCGAGGGGGTACATTTTAAGTGTTCTCACCACACACACAAAAATAATAACTATGTGAGATGATCGATGTGTTAGTTTCATTAAAATGACTATTCCACATTGTATACTATGTCAAATCAAGTTGTACATCTTAAATACATGTAATGTTTAATTGTCAACTCTACCAATAAAGTGGAGAAAAATGTATAGACATATACAAATTAGACTGCCAAAAAAAAAAAAAGTGGAAACAACCTACTTGTCCATCAACTGGTGAACGGATAAACAAAATGTGGTATATGCTCACAATGGAATATTATTAAACCATAAAAAGGAATGAAGTACTAACACATGTTACAGATTGGAAGAGCCTTGAAAACAGGCTAAGGTGAAGAAACATGTCAAAGAAGATCAGGTAGGCTGATCCGAGTGCAGTAATGTTTGCAATTAATTGATCACAACCAATTACAGATTTCTTTGTTCTTTCTCCACTCCCACTGCTTTGATTGACCTGCCTTAAAAAAAAATCAGGGAACCTTGGGTGTCTCAGTCAGTTGGGTGTCTGGCTTCAGCTCAGTCATGATCTTAGGGTCCTGGCATGAAGCCCTGCGTCAGGTTCTCTGTTCAGTGAGGATTCTGCCTCTCGCTCTTCCTCTTCATCACCCCCTCGCCCACCACTCTTTCTGTATTAAATAGATAAAATAAAATCTTTAAAAAAGAGATAATGTAATATATTATATATTATTCCATTTATATGAAATGTCCAGAATGGAAATCTACAAATGCAGAAAGTAGGTCAGGAATTAAGGTCTCACTGTCTCATGGTTTCTTTCTGGGGAGATGAAGTTCTAAAATTCGATGGTGGTGGTAGTTGTACAACCTTGTGAATGTACTAAAAGCCACAGAATTGCAGAATTCAGGAGGGGAAGGTTCACCATATGTGAATTATATCTCAATAAAGCTGTTATTAGAAAAAGAGAAACAAATATAAATTTCCTATCACCCCAATTCACTTCCAGTCCTTGTCAGTGCTTACACATATATTTATTTGTGTATTTATAATCAGGGTGTGTCTAGTATTGTGTGCCATGCTTTTTTACTTAATGTCATTGCACATACATTCCAATGGGTCATATTAACCTAGTTTATATGTTTGTCAATTTTAAAATAAAATTTAACCAAAGTGTAACAGATTTGCTACATAGAAAAATGCACAAGTAACATGAGTATAGCTTGGTGATTTTTCTCAGAGTCACCCATCTACTTGTCATTTTGCAGAGCGGAAGTTACGTGCATCATGGTGCTGTATTATACTTTGCATAGCTAGTTCCTTATTTGAGGGGACCTTCCAAGTTGTTTTTGACATTTCAAAATTACAAATAACAATGCTAGGATCATCTTTATATGTGTTACTGTCCAATATACAGAGAATAACCCAAGTTATTTCTATATTCTCCAAACCAAGATTATGAGATCAAGAGTATGTAAAATATCAGTAGACTGCTTTTTCTGAAAATACAAATTAATTTCTAGTTCCATGAGCCATATGTAACTGTACCTAACTCACCACAACTTCACTAACATTAGGTTTTCTCATTTTACTCTTTACTACCCTAGTGACAAGGTGTCACTTTACATCTGTTTTGATTTCTACTCTGTCATTGCCAGGGTGACTGTTCATCTGTGGGGTGATTTTTGTCTGTAGTTCTCCTGCAGAAGCTCCCCATCTCCTTTGGCCACTTTTCTAGTAGCATCTGGATGTCAATTTTGTGTCTTTTTCTCAATTCCAAATGTATTTTATTATTTTATTTTATTTTTAAAAGATTTTATTTATTTATTAGAGAGAGAGCAAGTGCACAAGCAGGCAGAGGCAGAGAGAGAAGCAGGCTCCCTGCTGAGCGAGGAGCCGGCTGTGGGACTGGACCCCAAGCCCCTGGAATCATGACCTGAGCCAAAGGCAGCGGCTTAACTGACTGAGCCACCCAGGCATCCCCCAAATGTACTTTAATAGCATGATCTCACCGATAATGTTTTCACATTTGTGTGTCCATCTTGCAGCTTTGGAAATATTTGTTTTACTTACTTAAATTGAAATACAATTGACTATACTTTATTTTATGTCGTTGCAAAGGTGTCTATTAAAATGTGGTAAATGATAGCCTCCATTTATCTGATAAACTGTTTTCCCTCTTCCACAGCTGGGGTAAAAATGTGAGTACATTTTCTTCTTAATATTTTTATTATACTTAAGTCTTTCATTCACCTCGGATTTATTTTACTCTATGACTTAAACTATAGATCTCAGTTACTTTTATCCATACTGAAGTCTGTTAATTAAGTGGTGATTTCTTTTTCTATTATTGTTTCTGGTTTGTCAGATATTGAGTTACTAAATAATCAGTTGTATTCCAGAGTATTAATAGTTCCTTGAGCATTTAAAATCCAAGTATATGTGTCAATGATTTGTTTAAAAATATATTTTTTAAAGATTTTATTTATTTATTTGACAGAGAGAGATCACAGGTAGGCAGAGAAGCAGGCAGAGAGAGAGGGGGAAGCAGGCCTCCTGCTGAGCAGAGAGCCTGATGTGGGGCTCGATCCCAGGACCCTGAGACCATGACCTGAGCTGAAGGCAGCGGCTTAACCCACTGAGCCACCCAGGTGCCCCTGATTTGTTTAAAAATCTTAAAAGGAGTCTACAATAATTGTGCTCTTTCAGAAGAATTTTTCTAATAAGTTGTCCAAAGTCTATAAAACTGCTTTCATTTTTATGGTGTTAAATTTATATACAAACATAGCTAACTTTACAATATTTGGTCCCTCAAGTATTATTTCTTCTTGGTAAATATCATCATTTATTCATGTCCTTTCTCTACTTCTCCCATCGGTATTGTGCCATTTCCTTTTAGTGTATTTTTTTTCTCTCAAATTAAGCGAATGACTAAGTATTTAATATGTTGTCATCATCTTGAGTGTCCTTTTGCATTATATTGTCTAGCTTGGTGTCACTCTTATTAGGAATGCAACTGGCTTTTGTCATTTATCTTCTATTATACTACTTTGCTGAATATATTTATTTAATTTTTAATGAATTTTGTGTTGATGCCTGGGACTTCATTATATAATCCTGTCATTTGGGAGGAGTGATATTTTTATTTCTTCCTTGCACATACTTATAACTCACTTTCAATCTTATTTTATTACCAAGTTAATTAAGACTGATGAGAGAGACATCCTTGTCATATTTATGTTTTTAATAGAACGTCTCCAGTGCATCTGGCTCTTGATTTTATGTGCGTGTAATGATCCTGTTAAGAAAGATAATCTTTCGTATGTCAACCACATTTCAATAAAAAAAATTATACAAGACAGTCCTCAAGTCTCTTTTCACACTAAACATCATTTGTAGAATAAATAATTTACCTCAGGATAAAAAAATAAAGAAAGAAAAACTTCCGTGCCTTTTTATTTTGTGTAACCAATGGAAGTTTTGAATTTTGAGAAAAGTCTCCTCACCATCTTCTGAATATCAGGCCTCAGCTCAGACAGCCCCAGAGAGGCCTTCCCTCCTTCATGACTTTATCTATTGTGCCCACTCACCTCTGGCCACACTCTTATGTCACTCTGTCTTATTTTCGTCAGAGCACTTGTCACCATACGAAACTCTTCTAGTTAGCTTTTGCCTCCCTGGCTTCCCTCCCCCATGAGAACAGAAGCTGCAAGAGAGGTGGGCTTTTTGTTTGTCTCCTTCACTGTTGCCTCCCCAGTGCCTAGAACAGTGCCTGACACACATGAGGCAGTCGATACATATTTTTGGAAGGTATAAATGAGTATAATTTTATACTTTATCCATTAAACTGATATGTTTTCAAAGTGTTTCTATGGTTACAACATTTTTGTACCCAGCTCACTCACAGTTTCTTTTTGTTATGATGTTGTTTAGAATGTTAGTGTCCATAGTCATAAAACTAACCTGTATTTTACTTTCCTGATATTGTTTTTTTTGAGTATTTAAATAAAAATCATATTTGCCTCATAAAACAAATTTGGTGGTATACCTTTTTCTATATTTTTATTATTTAACTTACAGATTGTTTAATAGAAGAATTGTTTCTTGGAAAAATTCTCGAGTGAATCGATCAGAGCCAGGTGCCTGATTTTACATTCTTTTCTTTTCTTTTTGTTTATTCTTAAATTTCAGCTTTCTTGAGGTATAGTGACTACACTGTTTGAATATTCCTTTTTCTGTCATTTCCTTTATGAATAGTCAATTCATATTAACTTTCCTGTGTCATAATTGGTATTGTATATATTGTGTAGGTCCTCTTTCCTAGCTACTGTTATCACTTTTATTAGCACATAGCTGTTAGTGATAATAACTCAGCCAAGTCAATCTTCAACTCATTCAACAAATACTTTGGAATCATTGCCCTAGGTTCTGGTGGCACAAAAATGAGGAAGATACAACTGGACCACAGTTTGTAAAGTGTGCTAGTTAGTCTCTTGTTTGTGGTCCCCTCAATCCCACTCCAATCCATTCTCTGCACTTCTCTGTGTCCTGGGAGTTTGACCTCTATAGACTCAATCATCAAGGCTCTCCTGCCCTCTGACTTCAGGTAAGATTCCGTCTTCTGGAGGCATGGGAGGTTGATGTATTTATTCTCCTGGCTTCCTGTCTTCTAGGCGGTGTTTTGATGGTGGCTTCATTCTTTGTCTAACGCCACAGCTCCTGTTAGGCAGCCCCCCTGTTACAGCTCCAGTTCTTGCCATGGTCCCCGTTAACCTTAAAAAATAAAAGTGCCAATTATTTTACCAGCTAAATGGGTTTATTTGGGAACAGCAGAGAATTACAATGTGGGACAAGCAAGTTAGGGCAATATCATATCATAGATAAGTCTAGAGAAAGAAGGAGGGGAAGGCTCTTTAATAAAGGGGGGCAGTGGGCAGGGCTCTTGTAAACTAGAAGTCCATTGGAGTAAACTGGGAGTCCTAAGTATAGTGGCTTCTCATTGGCTGAGCTGTTGCCAGGGGGAAGAGGAAGTCTTCCTCCCCCTACTGGGATGGTAAAGCAGTATCCACCTGAAAGGTCCTTCTCTTCATGCTAGGTCTGCAATTGACCATGAGTAGTAGGTAGGGAGTGAGAGCTGCCCCTGGCCACTTCCCAACTCCATTTTAGAGAGGTTTCCCTTTATTCATTTTCACATCCCCTAAACATCATTTTTTTTTAAGATTTTATTTATTTATTTGACAGAGAGAGATCACAAGTAGGCAGAGAGGCAGGCAGAGAGAGAGAAGGGGGAAGCAGGCTCCCCGCTGAGCACAGAGACCGATGCGGGGCTCGATCCTAGGACCCTGGGATCATGATCTGAGCCGAAGGCAGAGCTTTAACTCACTGAGCCACCCAGGCGCACCTCCCCAACATCATTTCTAATCCTTTCCCCTTAGGGCTAAGGTAGTATTGTTGCGGTTGTTAGCCTCAGAGAGCTTCAGCCTCCCTTGTTAGGTCCTTTAACCCTGGGGGCATTATTACAAACAGTGCCTTTATTAGTCTCCAGTAAAACCTTTTGGAGTGTGCCATCTGTTTCCTGCTGGGAGTCTGGCTAATACAAGGAGACAGACAAATAAATGAATAATTAAAGTATAGTACAAACGTGTTTTAATAGAGATATACATGGGGTGCTATAGAAACAGAGAAGAAGGCCATGCAGTCCCAAGTGTTTTAAATTTCTCTCCTATGTGTTGTTAAATTGCTTTTATCGTCTCTGATTTATTATGGTTTTTTTTCTTCTGTCTTGTAAAGCATTTGACCAAAAATTCTGTTAATTTTTCAAAGAAACAGCTACTAATTTGTTTACCAAATATTTCTTCGTATCTGTTCCATTTTGCTTATTTTTTATTTGGATCCTCTATTTCTATATTTTGGCTGGTTGCTTCATTTCCTTTTATTTTATTTTTTAAAAGATTTTATTTATTTTAGAGGGGGTAGGGAGGTGCAGAGGCAGAGGGAGAGAGAGAATCTCAAGCAGACTCAGTGCTGAGCACGGAGCCTGATGTGGGGCTGGATCTCACGACATTGAGGTTATGACCTGAGCTAAAATCAAGAGACCCCTGCTTAACCCACTGAGCCACCCAGGCGCCCCTATTTCCTTTTAAAGGGCTTTAGTTCATCATGTTTCTCTCACCCTCTCTATTTTACTTATTAATACAGGCATTTACAATGACAAGTTCTCCTTTAAGTACTAAATTGGCAGCATTCCATATATTATAAAACTCTTTATATTTTCATTTAAAAACATTCTGTTATTTTGTATTCCATTTCCTCCTTGACTTGGAAGTAACCTAAGAAAGTCTTAAAAATTCGACATTGCTGTTTATTATTTAGTTCCACTCTTGCAATATACTTTTAATGTTATTTCATTATAGCCTGAGAATGTGCTATATAGATTTTTTTATATTTACCAAATGAACATTTGCATTTTCTGTGTATGACTGATTTTTGCGACGTTTCTGTAGTAACTAAAAATAAAGTGTTTTCTACTGCTTGATCATGAGGTGATCTCCATGTGATAATGCTGTCCAGCCCTGTGAGGCACCTTCAGAAAGTTATCCCAACCTCTGCTTCCCTCCCCAGGTGCCACCACTTAAAGGGAGATCACTGAAACATACGCTCTTTTTTTTTTTTTTTTAAGAGACCTGAACAAAGAACTAATCAGACTCAAACTTCAAACCTTGTCCTCTTTTTGTTTGGTTGGTTGGTTTTTTCGGGTGGGGGGTAAGGAAGCTGCTTTTTTGTTTTTACTCTCCTAGTCACCGACTTTGTTAGTTCCTTTCTGTTGTGCCTTGACCGAGTCTTGGGAATGAATGGATGATTGCTTCTTTCTTCCCTCTGACCACTTCAACTGCTCCTTTGAGTCTGCCTCAGGCCATGTGTCTCCTAGTTGCATCTGCCCTTCAGCATTGCAGTGAACTCCGGGACAAATGCCACCTCTGCATCTGTGTTTGGCTTTGTTTGTCCTTCACCTGCCTGGAACAGAGGTGGCTATCTGGTCCATGAAAAACAATCCTGTTCCCTCTTGCACAGTGTGGAATTGTTCCTGGAAGGTTGCTGTAAATCCAGGGACTTCATTTCCCAGCACCCTTTGCATCCAGGCGTGGTCGTGTTCTCTGCCATGGAATGTGAGCTAATATGCAATGTGTCACTTCTAGGCTGGGGTCTCTGAGAGCTGGTGGGGTTATTCCACTCTTCTTTTCCTCTTCTGATGGCCAGAGGACTCTGGGATTCTTTGGCAATGGTAGGAACACAGATTGGAAGCAATTCGGTTTCTTAATTATCATGAAAGAAAGCTGCCCGTGAACCAGGAACATGCATGTTCTACTCTTTAAGTCAGTGAGAATCCTCTAATGTCTTAGGTCACTGAAATGTTGGGGTTTATTTTTATTACATAAGCCACCATCGCCCTAATATACTGTGGACCATTCTACCTCAAGTATTAAGATTGCTAATTAAATTTAATTGGACTCTTCTGATATTTCTGTCAGTTTTTTTTTTCAATATATGTTGTTGCTTTGTACTTTGGGACCTAACGATAGAGACTATTAGGTTTTTTTGACTTTCTCTTCATCTTCATTTTATTTTAAAGTAATCTTGCCTCCCAACATGGGGCTCAAATTCACAGCCCTAAGGTCAGGTGTCATATGTTGTATTGACTGAGACAGCCAGGTGCCTCAGGTTTTATTAACTTTTTATTTTGGCTTCCTTGTTCAATCTCCTATTCTTTTGCTGTGGTATCTATATTGTCTTATATGATTAGAAATTACTGTTTTACTGGCATTGGTATCAACTATAACAGACCTTAAGCCAGCTCTTAACTTTGAATCAGTTCATGTATTTCTATTTAAAATAAATTTCTTGGGGCACCTGGCTGGTTCAGTCAGTAGAGTGTGAGACTCTTGATCTCAGGGTCCTGAGTTCAAGCCCCACGTTGGGTGTGGAGCCTACTTAAAATAAGAAAATAAAATACATTTCCTTTTTTTTTTTAAAAAAAAAGGTTTATTTATTTATTTTAGAGAAAGAGAGCATGAGCAGAGAGGCAGAGAGAGAGGGAGCGAGAATCTCAAGCAGACTCTATGCTGAGCACAGAGATGATGCTGGGCTTGATCTCACGACCCTGAGATCATGACCCGAGCCAAAACCAAGAGTCAGATGCTTAACTGATTGTGCCACCCAAGGTCCCTGTCCCCCCTCCTTTTTTTTTAAAGTAAGCTCTACACCCAACATGGGGCTTGAACTCACCATCCCAAGATCAAGAGTCACATGCTCTACTGAGCCAGCCAGATGATCTTGTCACTCTCCTTTTTAGAAGAGAATTCAACCCACATATGTTGTTCCTATAATGGATACTCTGCCAGTGGGATGCACTAGGTGTGTGACCTTGGCCAAGTCTTCTACTTCCTCTCCACTTCAATTTTCTTATCTATTTTTTAAAAGATTTCTTGTTTTTTTTAAAATATTTTATTTATTTGAAAGAGAGAAATCACAACTAGACAGAGAGGCAGGCAGAGAGAGAGGAGGAAGCAGGCTCCCTGATGAGCAGAGAGCCTGATGCGGGGCTCGATCCCAGGACCCTGGGATCATGACCTGAGCCGAAGGCAGAGGCTTTAACCCACTGAGCCACCCAGGCGCCCCTCAGTTTTCTTATCTGTTAAATAGGAAGCACATATTACAGGATAGCTATGAGAATTCAATGAAATCAAAATCCAAAACAGCCTTGTTGGACTGTGTTGACAATTTGCTTTAGTTTTTCTAGAATCTAAACTATATTCCTTTTCAAAAGAAACTTCAGTTTAGGTGGATCCTTGTGATAATAGCTTCCCTTCACATAGTTTTACATAGATTTTCCATTGTGATTTTTTTCTTCTTTAGAACATGAGGGACAAGATTTCCAGGCATCCTTTAAATATTTTTTTAAAAGATTTTATTTATTTGAGAAAGAGCACACATGTGTATGAGTGGGAGGGGAAGAAACGGAAGAGGGAGAGAATTCCCAGCAAACTCCAAGCTGAGTGCCCATCACTGGGCTCCATCTCATGATGCTGAGATCATGACCTGAGCCAAAATCAAGACTTAGACACCCAAGTGACTGAGCCAATATTTAAAGGCACTCTCTAAATATATATTTGTATCTATAGATATAGATATATATGTGTGTGTATACATACATATATATATGTATATACATATATATATATATTTTAATTTTCCTTGGGTAACTGCATAATGTCCCCCAACTCAAAGTGGAAATAGTTGATATTGTAGGTAGCAGGATTTGAACAAAGATTTTCTGACTTTTAAATCCAGAGCTCTTTCCAGGGCATTAAGATTGCTAGTAGAAGATGAGGCAGTAACTTCCCTCCTCATCTTTCATTACCACCACCATTAAAACAAAGCCCAGAAACGAGTGACCCTTTACACAACTCAAAAAAAAAAAAAATCAAGGTGTGATAGACGGTTTAGCACCATTGAAGTTTGATTGAAATCTGGGATTTCCCCCCCTTCAATTAACGTGGTAATCCATAGATATAATAGCTCTTTGGATGATTAAGAGATTTGGAAACAATGATGCAAGAGAAGTTATATGAGACACAACCCTATAATGCCGCTGATTCGTTATGTAATTGTCCTAATCCTGAATGCTAGTGGCACCAAACAATGCTTGGTTGTTCTCAGAAACTTTGAGAGAGTAATTCTGGCATAACATCTTTCGCTTCTCAGAGAAAATATAGCTTTCAGTGAGCAATCCAATTGTGGGTTAGGAAGAACGTTTTCTGGGGACAGAGAATGAGTATCCAGTGTTGTGGTTTTGCAGTGAGATCCATAATTGTGTGTTCCCAAGGGAAGAGGTTCAAGAAGGGCATCTCGGAGGGAAATTTCTGCCCTTCTCTGTGGTTCAAGCACGACCACGGGGGCTGAAAAGTAGATGCATGAGAGGCTAGAGCCACGCCTGATCACTGAGGAAGGTCGTCTCTTACACGGTATGCTTTGAGGGGCAGTGGCAAAGTCTCCCCCTCCCTTCACACTACTCCCTCCCCACTGATGCTGGAAACTTCTGAGCATCCTTGTGTTCAGCCTTGCCATCTTTGAGGAGGGTTGCTTGTTGTGATGAGTCCCGGCTGATATAAGGAATTGTTGAATCACTTTATTGTACACTGGAAACTAATATAACACAGCATGTTCATGAGACTGGAATTAAAATTAAAAAATAAAGTAAGAAAAAAACCCAATACAAATGGCCCCAACACCACCACCCATTAAGCTCCCAGCTCCTCCAGATGAATGAGTTTCTCAGACCTATTTCCTTTTTTTTCCTTTCAGAAGCAAGTTTTGGTTGCTTCAGGAGGCAGGGTGGGTAGGGAAGGCAGAGAAAGATTTTAGCTGCCTGATTCACATTTCCCCCAGCCATTTTGGACCCGGTTCCCTTGGCCTTACTAGAAAGCCCTTTCACACATCATCTGCTCCACAAAAGCTTGAGTTCCTGGAGACTTGGGTCTTCACCCAGGAGCCCGGGAGACCTTTGTAGGAATTAACCTTTGCGGGCGCGTGGGTTCAAGACCCTCAGTGGGCCTTGTGTCTGGGAATGTGTGGGGCTGCGGAGCTGGCTGTGGAGCAGCTCCTTCATGGGCCAGGCCTGCCTTTCCAGTCCCTCTCTTGTTTCTCCACAGAGGGTGCCCTCTTGGGAAGAAGGGCTCCCATCATAGGAGCTGGCTGATGGGGAGGGGAACGTGCCAGGAAATGGAAGACGAATGTTCAGATTCCAAAAGGGAAGGGTGGAGTTCAGAAGGAAACCACTGACTTTTGTATATGATTTCGTGTGTAGAAGAAAAAAATGTTACCTGACTCACAGCTGGTGGAGGGGAGAAAGGAAACGGGGAAACTGTGAGGGGCAGGGACTCTCTTTGGTCCTAGCTCCTGAGAAAACCAAGGCAGCTGGCCTGTGCGGGTTCCCTCCCACCCCAAGGCTTAGGCCTACCTGTGCCATTAGATCTCCAGGGGAGGCCCCGAGGCCAAATCATGAAGCACGGGGAGTTGAGCTTTGCTATTCTTACTTCAGCCTTCAGTTCCCATCTCGGGGCCCTTTCCTTTCTCTTCTGTCCCTTCTCCTTTTCTCATGATGAGTTGAATGCTTCTGAAGTGTCTCTAGTACCTTAAGAAAAAGAACCTGAGGCCTCGTTCAAAATTTCGGGGTGACAGGGTGACTGGCTGGCTCAGCCAGTAGAGCCTGCGACTCCTGATCTCAGGGTCTTGAGTTCAAGCCCCACGTTGCATGTGGAGCCTACTTTAAAAAAAAAATAGGGCTGACATTTTCAAGTGGCATCTTTCCCAGGGGAATTTGCCCCCCCCCCAACCCCCCCCCCCGCGCCCCCAGAAGACAGTGGAATCGGAAGACACTACCTTACCAGGAGCCCTGACTCAGGAATTTCAGGACAGGTGGGGGTGGGGCTCAGTGTCCCTGGAAGGGCGGGGCCCAGTCTTGAGAAGCTCAAGGAACGTTCAAGAATTGTTGTGCCGGGAAGAGGGAATTCTGAGCCACTGTCCAGCCCACGGCTGTGTGTCCTCGGCTCTCTACCACCTCCCAGAATGCACCTCTCCGGCATTCAGACAACAACATCCAGCCTTTCTTTCCGTCGGCTCCCTTCAATGTACATAAGGATCCTTCAGGCGGAGGCTGTATTTGAATGAAGTCCAAATTGTGGGCCCTGCCTTCGATCAGAATTCAGACAAGCAGGGCAGCCCTCCAAGCCTCACCTGTTTGTGGTTAATCTCCACCAATCAGAGCCCGACCGTCTCAGCGCCCTTACGGAGAATGAAGAGTATCCAAACAGAAGGGAGAAGCTCCTAATCCCCTTTCCCAGGCCCAGAACCAGACAGAGGTGAGCGGGGAAGATGGCATTTAATGGACTCCAGGAGGCTCCTAAACAAATGTCAAGTTTAACATTAATGTGTTTAGAAAAGGCACCCAAGATCATTCTTTTTAATCTGTTTTGTAAACTGCCAGCCAGCTGGCCTCCCAGGATCATTTTCCATTTGTTGGGTTTCATAGATGACAACGGTCCCTCAGAGGCCCCCAGGGCAGCTGGAATCACCCTCCTATTGATAAGAAAAAAAGGCAGAAGGAGAGAGAGGGGCAGAGAGGGAGAGGAATCGTGAGAAGAGAATCTTAGAGCAAAAGTTAAATGTATTTAAAGACAAATTAATATTAGGAGTCAGCCTGGAAAAACATATGGCTTGAAAATGACCATTCCAGCCTCCGTTGGGGAGCCTTCCTCTCCCTCCGCCCGCCCCTTCGTGCCTCCCTGTGGAACCAAACAGGGGTTCCCAGGCCCCGTCTTCAGGCGATTGTGTGAATCAATTGCTTTCTTGTTTGGTGAAGAGAGTAAGCCATTATTTACAGCTGTCTCTCAGGAGCCTTGGGGAGATGCAAAATAATTGTAGTTCCCAGCAATGTGATTAAAGTGTGTGTGAGAGATGCCCCCGCAGCCAGAACAGAACAGAAAAGTGAGGAAGTACTTGATTCCAATGGGTGTTTAAATTGGAAAATCTCACATATGACTTTCCAGCCAAACAAAGGAGGCGACTTGAGGGACATCTTTAAAATACATTGTTAAAGCTCGTTGGGGCAAAAGCCTTTCTTGGATGTAAGCAATAGCTTCAGATTCGGGTCCCCAGGGCTGGCTGGAGCCAGGGGAAGCCCGAGCCCTGTGAATTATTGGCCTGGCTTGCATCTGGGAGGAGCCTAGCTTTAAGAGTGGGCCCTTCTGGACTCTTCCAAACACACAGCGACTCCAGGAAGGTAGTCTCCACCCAGGCCTTTGCAGCCAAGAGAAAACCTGGGGCCCCTCATGAGTGAGAAATGAGGAGAGGGGAGAAAGGGAGGGGAAAAACAAGAAGATAAACATTCCAAAAGGCCTGAGAAGAGCCTCCAGAGAATTCCCACTTTTCCCTAAATCTACTACTTGAATTTTCAGTGCATGTGCATTTTTTTCCCCTTCTACAATTTCTTCATTAAAAACACAGGGGCAAATCCCTTTGCTGTGGACTGAGTTCAGGCTCATCAGCTAGAGAGCACACCTGCAGCGGGGTCGGGGGAAAGCGCATTTCCTTCCCTCTCAACATTTGTCTTTTATTTGGGCAAATCAGGAAAGGGAATTCCTCTCAACCCAACGGACTGACTCTGTGGAGGAAAGAAGACCACTTCCCCTCTGGGGGCTTTTTTCCTCATCTTGAAAATGGAGAAGTGAATCATCTTTAAATCTTCCCAGCATTCAGTAGGTTTCCCTAGGGAGTGAGCTCTTCGAGAAGACACCAAGAATGTGAACCGATTTGCATTCTGGGACAGCTAATGTCTTAAGTCAGTCTAGTTTGATTGTCATCTCAAGGAATCCCCTAACAAGTAGTGGCATACTTAGTCATTTTATGACCACTAATGGTTTTTATTAGACTGCTCTTCTAAATAAAGAGTCAGTGCATCTCTCTATATAATCTGGTGCTGACAGATTTCAAGTACATAGAATTGGCACAGGTCCAAGGTGCATCTGGAGCATGAACCTTGGAGGTAGGCAGATCTGAATTTGAATCCAAGCCTCTCTGTGCCTCTTACTGGATGAGTGGCCTTTGACACATTATTGGATCTCCCTAAGCGTAACTCCTCATTTCTGCAAAGGGTTGTGGTGAAGCTCTTCTACAGTTGAGCAAGCACAGATGAGGCACTAGCACAGTACCTGGGACATAGTACTTAAGCAATATGGCCGCCATCAGCATTTGCCTGCTGATATCAAGCAATTACTTGTGTTTGCAATGGTGTGTTGTTAAAATGTTCTTTCAGTGTTGAGTTTGCTGTCGGGTTCTATGCCTCACTCCTGCTCTCCCTCTAGCCCTGTCTATCCCTCTACCTGCCTTGCTTTCCTCTCTCCCCTCCTCCTCAACCTTTCTATTTTCCTCCCTCCCCTTGTTCTCTCCCCCACCTCCCTACTCCTCTACACCCTCTCTTACAAGCAGCCTTTGTACTGCTCTTGGCTGCTTTCCTGGTTCAGTCTAACTCAGGATGTGACCTTAATGTTACTAACAATAGCAGTTCACTCCCACAGCCCACACTGCAAGCTTTCTCTGAAACAACTCATTTTATCCTCACAGTCCTAAGAGGTACACGAGTATCCCCCTTTTACAGATAATGGCACAGAACACAGAGGGAGATTAAGCAACCTGCTCAAGTTCAAGTAACCACTGAGTGATGGAAATGGGATTCGAGCCCAGAGAGTGTGGCTCCAGGACATGGGTTCCAGATCTGTGCTCTTTGTCTCGACAGGACACTGACTTCATGAAGCAAAGAGAGGTGAGACTTGTGTGTCTCCACAGATGACCCAAACCACGAACAATGCACTTACTGATAATTGAATAGACTTTGAATACGCATGCTTTCCAAGGTTGTTCTGCTCTAGTACTTGAATCTTTGCTGCTGTAGGTCATAGAGGCAGGAAGGGAGAGGGCAAGATAGAGTTGTAGAGGACAGTGGGGTGTGGGTAATGGGTCTCAATCAATGTGAGTGAAAATAGCCCTGTGATCCAAACCTTCCCAAAGTTGTATCCCTAAGCAAAGCCATAAGAGCTCATTTACAGGCACCAGGAAGCTGAGCTTTCTACTTCCCAGGCATGTGTGTTCTTGCTTGTCACACCTTGAATGGACCTTGCCCCTCCTGTGGCTTCCTGTGCAAAGGGTTCCTTCCCCACTAGCATTAACAACTGTTAGTAAGTCTTTTGTACCACTCAGTCAGTTGTCTCATCTGTAAAATGGAATAATGCTCCCCTCTTTTGTAGGGTAGAGTAATTGTGTGGACTTAGGACAGGGTGTGTAAAGCACACTCAATACTATGCAAACAAAAAAGAAGAAAACAAAATATTCCAAGGCTCACAGTCACTGCTCCTAACAGGCTTCCAAAACGATTGCTTGTATCTCTTAGGATTTTTACTGGTCCACTTTATCCTCTAGCTGATCCCAACCCTACTCCCAATCCCTCCTCGAAATTCTGGTGCTTGGGGAGAATTCCTTGCTCATCTGGGGCATACTCTTCTTCACCTTTGCCAGTAACCTTTGACCTTTCTCTATGGGAGCTTAATCCAAGTGTCTGCTCCCCCCTCCCGAGGCAAAGTGTGTGACCTTATTTAAGTCATTTCCCTTGAATGGGCTTTAGTGGCCCTATATTGGATAAAAGGGTTGGACTTGGTTCATGGCACTTAACTCAGGGTCCCTGGAGGTCCCTTCTTACTGGGAAGTTATGTCCATCTTTAAATGTGTTAGTTGCTACAGGCTCGGGGCCTCTTACCATTGGTTAGTTCTCTAAATTGGTTCAGATTTCATCAGTTCTGTTCAATGAGTTGTTTCTTAGTGTAAGAGTCCCTAATTTATCTGCTGATGAAACTTACCTTATTCATTCTCCAAATTCATTAACCTTCAAAAACAGATTCGGAAATTGGAATTAGAAGGCAAGATTGATATTTCTTTGACAGTAATTTGTTAACCCTTTGGTTATCTGACAAAGTCAAGCAACAGGGAATTCAGGTTATCCAATGAAGTGCTGGGTTTTCTCCATTTACAGAGAAATGGCTCCAGAGGAGAACTTTCCTCATGCAAGAGTGGGATCCGGGGTCTCAAGCACCTTACTCTCCACTGTGCCTCAGTCCTTTCTAAGCCCAGATACTCAGTCCTGTTGGTAGACCAGTGGTCAGCCAACTGTGGTGCACAGTTCAAGTCTGGCCTGCCACCTGTGTCTGTATACCTGTTTTGCAAGCTAATAATGATCTTTACCTTTCTTTCTTTTTTTTAAAAATGCTTATTTAGTTTAGAGAGAGAGCAGGAAGAAGGGCAGAGGGAGAGAGAGACTCCCAAGCAGACTCCCCACTGAGCTGGAGCCCACTGCGGGACTCAATCTCATGACCCTGAGATCCTGACCTGAGCTGAAATCAAGAGTCAGATCCTCAATTGAATGAGGCACTCAGGCACCCCTTTACTTTTCTAAAATGGTTGAAAAATCAAAAGAGTACTATTTTGTGACAAATGACAAAGCTTTAGGGGAACACAGCACATGCTCATTCACACACCTGTTGTCTCAGGCTGCCTTTGCACCACAACAGGGGAGGGGATTAGTTGTGAAAGAGCCAGTATGGGCAGCAGACCTCCCAGCTGGCCTATTCCATAAAATGTCTACTAGCCCCATCAGCTCTACTCTCAGAGACTTGGAAAGAAGTTTATGAAGATGCCAAGTTCTGGCTACCTCTGTACTACTGGAACAAGCCCAGAGGGGGACTAGCAACCCCTCAAACCCAGCCCATCTAGCCTCACCCTACCCTACCCCTACTCCACCACAGAGTCAAACCTCGAACAGGTACAGGGCACCAAGCACTAAATCTCTAACTCCGTCATATCCCTGGGCAGCCCGTTGTTTTGAAATGTTCTGGTTTGAGGTCCACAGGCAGACGGGAGGTACATTTGGCTTATGGAGCTCACCTCTGCCTTTGTTCCCAGAAGCAGAGAACCAAGGGGTCACACTGCTTTTTGCACTGATTTGTGGAAGGCGGCCTCAAAGAACAGAGTTGAGTCATTCTGAGAGCTTCCCGGTGGCCAACGGGCTTCCACATGGAGATGGTCAACGCGAGGACCCTTTTGCCTTGCAAAGCACATGACTAAAGCCCCAGCCATTCCTCCATCCATGGGCAGGTATAAAACCCTCATCCTTTCATGAACAAAATTCATTTGATTTCAGAAATAAACTTAGAGGTTTAGCAAAAAGGCAGAAAATCTGCTTCCAAGAGCCAAAAAAAGCAATGTTATTTCGAAGAGTGGTGACAACTTCTTCTGATGGCCAGAATTTGAGAGAACGGCAGGAAATGGTGGGTCACTCCCCCAGTACCTGTGTGGCCTGTAGCCCCCTGTTTATCTCACCCATTCCCTCTGGACTGTTTTTATCCTCTGTCTCTACTTGTGTCTCTGCCCCTTTCTCCTTGTCTTCTTTCACTTCCTTACCTCTGCATCTGTCCTCTCTGGTCATCCTCTGTTTCCCATCTCCCTCTCTCCTGGTCTCCCACCCCTCACCTGTCCATAATATAAAATGGAAGAAAGCCCTTTAATCATTTGTAAATAGTATTTGTGGTTTCAGGTCCTTATTTTATTTTATTATTTTAATTGCCTATGCCGTACTTTTCATTTCCATGACTTATGATCTCTTGATTTTAAAAACAGTTGAATGAAATGTCTTCTGTTTCTCAAACTAAACAAAAGGGCTTTTTGCTCATCCATGTGCCTTGGTAAGAAGGCTAAGAGCTACTTCTAATGGAGAACTTACTAAGTGCTGAGCCCCCTTTTAGGCACTTGAGATGTTATTTTATTTTGAGAAAGAGACAGATAGAGCACAGTGGAAAGAGGGAGAGGGAAAGAAAGAATCTCAAGCAGACTCCATGCTGAGCATGGAACCCATCATGGGGCTCGATCTCATGAGCCTAAGATCATGACCCTGAGATCACGACCTGAGCCAAAATCAAGAGTCAGACGCTTAACCCACTGAGCCCCCAGGTACCCCACGCACTTGAGATGTTATCAAGTCATTTAATACTCACAGGATGAAATAGGTACTGTTGTTATCATTCTCGTTTCAAAGGTGAGGATGTGAGACACAGATACTACATGTCTTGTCCGAGGCCCTCCATCCTGTGTCCGGCAGAAAGGTTGAAATGCAGGCAGTCTGCATCCCAAGTTCATATCTTTCACCATGAAACTTAACTAACCACCTCTGGGGCTAGAAGGCCCCCAGTTCAAAGAAGGCACAAAGGTTTCCCCATTGATTACTCAGGCTCCTTGGCAGGACTTCATGCTTTGGGCATGTACATCTTCCACAGATATAAAGGCCTACATTTATTTTCCCAGAAAACATTGATAGAGATTAAGGGAAAGGTTGGAACCCTCCCACTGCCTCCTTTAAGTAAAAGGTGCCAATGTTTTTCTTCTATTCAGGCTCCCCATGCCCCACACTAACCCCAAGTAGAGCCCCTCTTTTATTTATTTGTTTTTTTTAATCTTTTCTATTTTACAGGAAATGAAAAAAACAGGTTCATGGCTCTCCTGTGCCATTTCCAGACCATTATTCCATGGCCATTGCTCACCAACCATGTTGACTTTGAAGCCTGATGATGATGATGATGATGATGATGATGATGATGGTAAAGAGAAAACCTGGAGAGGGCAAACATTAGCCCAAAGTAATGGATTTATTTTTCTTTTATTTGAGGGGGGAGGGTCAGAGAGAGAGAATCCTAAGCAGGCTCCATGCCGAATGTGGAGCCCAACACAGAGCTCAATCTCATGACTCCAAAATCATGATCAGAACTGAAACCAAGAGTCAGACTCTTAACTGACTGAGCCACCCAGGCACCCAGGGAATGGATTTCTTAGGGTAGAAACATCAGTGTTTCCACAGACTATGTAGGAAATATTCTTAGAAATAATAATAACTTACTGTTTACTGAGCATGTACTATGTGCCAGACTCTGCTCTAAAATCTTTACATGTATTAGATTCTTAAACCTTATTAAGATGCTTATGACAACTTTGTGAGGGAGACTGGGTGACAGATGTGGAAAACAAGGCCCAGAGAAGTCAAGGGACTTGGTCAAAGTCACACAGCTGCAGCCAGGGTTGAAATCCAGATCAGTCTGACTTAAAAGCTTGTTCTTAGAAAGCAAACTGCTATATTGATGACCTTCCAGTTATACCATGTAGATGAGCAACTCCTTTTTTGTAAAGATTTATTTATTTGAGAGAGAGGACGAGAAATGGACTCCCCACTGAGTACAGAGCCTGACATGGGGTTCACAGTGGGGCTCGATCCCATGACCCTGAGATCACGACTTGAACTGAAACCAAGAGTTGGCTGTCCAACCGACCGCCCCACCCAGGCACCCCTAGATGAGCAACTCTGGCTCACTGCCATCTTTGCCACTGATTCCAACTGCCCCCCACCCAAGGTTCCCGTGGCCACCGCCTACTTAGTGGCCCCTCGGGCAGACATCTGTTCCCGTAGCCACCTGATTTAGATGAGCTTGATCTGCTCTTTCTCAGTGGGGAGCAAGGGACTTAACCTGGAGCCAACATGCTCTTAAATTCTTTTCCTGCCTCTTTTTCTTGGTCCCTGGAGGCTACTAAAGTTACTTTTCTCGGAGGGTGATTTTGTTGTTTTTGCCGTTTTTCCTTTGGAGAATTGTTAAAAAAAAAAAAAAAAAAAAAAAAAAAAAAAAAAAGCTTTCTTTCCTGTGTTGAAGGTCTACCGGGCAATCTTTATTTTGGTTTGATTTAATAAAGGAACCTTTCAAATTACAAAAATCTAGCTACAATGAAGAAAAACTGGAAAAGAAGAAAGACACGTGGTGTCCCATCACCCCAGCCCAAGCGCTGTCATGGTTTGGCAAAAGGGCGCAGGGGAGAAGCCTAGGCTCTAAAGTCAGACTGAATGTGTTTGGCTCCTTAGGCCTGCGTTTATTAGCTCTGTTAATTAGCCTTTCTCACCTTCTTAGTGGCTTCTGATCCCAATTTCCAGTGTACGGAGGCAAGGGCTCCCCCCACACACACACTCCGAATTCTCTGACGCCAGCTGGGCTGTCCTCCAACTTACCTCAGTTCTGACACTATTTAACCAGAGATTCCATCAGATTCCACACGTTAAGGGGTCAGTCTTACAAGTCTGCCCCCACCCTGCACTTCAGAAGGAAATGCAAGCCCAACTTGTCACCTGGGCTTCTGAGCGATGAGCTATAGATTGGAGGTTCCAAAGACCCGCTCTTCAGGTTTGATTAATTGGCTAGAGTGGTTCACAGAACTCAGAAAAACATTTTCTTGACTAGGTGACTGGTTTATTATGAAAGGGTATGACTCAGGAACAGCCGGAAGGAAGAGATACATAGAGAGGGAATAGGGAAAGTGAGTGGAGCTTCCATATTCTTCCCGAGCTCTGGTCTCCCCAAATCTCCATGTGTCCACCAACTTGGAAGCCCTTTGAAGCCCATCTTTCTGGTTTCTTAGGGAAGCTTCATTACGTAGGCATGGTTGACTAACTCATTGGCCATTGACGATGGATTCAACCTCAAGTTCCTTCTCTCACTGGAAATCAGGAGGTGAAAATGGGGTTGGCCCCTCTAGCAACCAGCCCCATTCTCAGGTGTGGTCTAAAAGTCACCTCATTGGGGCACCTGGGTGGCTCAGTGGGTTAATCCTCTGCCTTCGGCTCGGGTCATGATCTCAGGGTCCTGGGATCGAGCCCCACATCGGGCTCTCTGCTTGGCAGGGGGCCTGCTTCCTCCTCTCTGCCTCCTCTCTGCCTGTGTCTCTGCCTGCTTGTGATCTCTGTCTGTCAAATAAATAAATAAAATCTTTTTTAAAAAGTCACCTCATTAATAGGACAAATGGCACATTTATCCCTTTCCTCAACTAAGAAATTCCAGTGGACTTAGGAGCTCTATACTAGAAACTGGACGGAGGAAGAACAAGTATCAATTTCTTAGTATAAATCACAATGTCACACCTTCATTTTCTCTATCTGTAAAATGGGGACCACATAATAGTGTAAGGATCTGACGAGAAGGTGGGAAATGCATATTTCTGCATCTTGAATAGAAGAGGCACTCAATAAGTATTTGTTCAGGCAGTTTATTTCTTTCCAGTCTATTTTTCCTAGGCAAATTCTGAATAATTTCAGTAATAATGTATGTGATCTCTTATACTGTGTTTCTTCACTGCACCTGTTTCCATGGTGCCTATTTTGTCTGCATGACCATCTGTTTTAATGACTACATGAATGACCATCAGATGGAAAATCATTATTTAGCTTCCCCCCCTCACTTTTGGGGGCACTCAGGTTGTTTTCAGGTTCTCAATTTTATGATGAACATCAGTATACGTGTGTGCATGTGATTTACTGTTTTCATAAGGTACCGATAGATTCTTTACACTGGGATTTGTTTTCAGTTCAGTTTTTTTAAATTAGACATCTTAAGAACATCTTAAAATAACCAGAATGAAAACCGCTCTGGTTCCTGTGGGCTTTCCAGGTGGGGGCAGGGGCTGGATCCTTCCTGTGTGCAATGCATTTGGGGACCCGCAGGAGGTAGCTGCCTAACCCTGCACTCAGCCCCAGAAGGCGGCCATCGGATAAAGAAGCAGGAAAGAGATCTTCCCCACTCCAGCTCAGTCCTGTGTTTTAAGCCTCCCCACATGGAAATCATTTACCTGAAAGGAAGGCAAGAGATTCTGGATGGAATTTTCTTACTCTCATTCTTGGTCTCTATGTTTGGGAGAAACTTTAATTTTCTGGCTCTTGTGGAACAGGCTTCTGATGGACTTAGAAGATCTCTCACTGAAAGCTTCTGAAATGAAAGAAGAGGCTACGATATCACTTGCATTAGACTCTGCACTTTCTTACCCTTTGATTCTTTCCCTTCCAGTCTCACAGCTACTGCTGTGATGTTAGTAGATGGGGGAGGGCGAGGCCATGCAGGCGCTAGGCTCTGCTGCAAAGATCAAGGGGATGCCCAAACCCTCACATTAAAAAAAAAAAAAAGATTTATTTTTAAGTAATCTCTACACCAGTGTGGGGCTTGAACCTCCAATCCCGAGCTCAAGAATCTTGTGCTCTGCCGACTGAGCCCGTCAGATGCCCCAAAACGTCATGTTTTAATGCAGTGTTTTAAATATCCAAATTAATGCAAAAAAATCTATAATGAACAAAGTATCAGAAATTTAAGTACAGAATCTGACAGTGCCGTTCCAAGCTATGTTGGAGCTGAGGAAAAAGAAAAAAAAATGTGTGTCCATGTAAACATGATCCTATATATTTTTAAAGGTGTTTTTTTCCCCCAGAGGTAGATTTTTGAAATTATCATTGATGTGTTTGTTTTAAATCCAAAAACTTGAATTAAATTAAAACCAGGGCCCCCCGCCTGGCTCAGTCAGAGGAGCATGCATCTCTTGATCTCGGTGTTGTAAGTTCAAGCCCCACACTGGGCATAGAGATTACTTAAATGAATAAATAAATAAAATCCAAAAGAGTAAAATTATAATTAGTAAATCCTGTTTTGGGTACAAATAAAACATTGAAACCGAAAATAATGTTGGGAGTTTGGATATTCCTACTTCTAAATTTTTCAGTGTGGTTTTTTTTTTTTTTTTCCAACTACTTTAGTTTCCATTTGATGAGATAATTTTTCTGTTTTCCTTGCCTTGCAAAATTCATCCCAGCAAACCAGCAAATATTCAGCTTGTTTTAGGAAGAGGGCATGAGAGAGAAAGAGAAAGAAAAATCCCAAGCAGATTCCCCGCTGAGCCTGGAGACATGATGCGGGGTTCGATCCTACTACTCTGCGATCATGACCCAACCCAAAATCAAAAGCCACCTCAGGTGCCCCAAACCAGCAAACATTTAATAATTCCTATCTGTCCAGCCCTGGGCTGTCGTGTGAATGACACAAATATGAATAAGGTGGAGCCATTGCCTTGAAGGAGCTTGCGGTCTTCTAGAGAGTTCAGACACCGCACCCTGGGGCTCCAGAAGAGGGAGAGGCTATAGTAGGTTCTGCAGCTAGAGAAGACTTCTTGGAAGAATGGCAGTTTAGCTGAAGGCAGAATGTGCCAGAGCCTGCGGTCTGCAAGAGGGGGCTTGTACAGATGGAGCTGGAAGGAGATGAGACGGGAAGCCTAGGGGAGCCCAGATAGAGAGCATCTGAAGGAGGAGCTGAGGAGGGACTTTCAAGTCAGACAGTTCTGGGTTCAACTCTGAGCACACCCACTGCCTCCCTGAACAGTGATTTGTCCTCGTTTTGTTTCCTTGTCAAGTGGGGGTGTGCTGGATATCCCCTGTGTGCCCCCACCCCCCAGCTTCTCTATCCTGCTGGTACCAGAGGCAGATCTCAATGGATGGCGTCAGCGGGCTCCTCTCCCCTCTGGCTTCCCGCTGGATTGGGCCAAGGGAGGCACTGGCTGGAGGCGGAGCATCGGGAGAGTGGGGACAGTGTACTTCCTCACCTGGCTTCCTCCTTGCTGCACAGGTGCAGGCCATCGGCCTCCCTCTCCTCACAGCCACCCACAGCTTCTTCGGGGCCCAGCTGACCTGAGCCATCCGCACCCTTTTGCGCCCCCAGCCTGGGGCGGTGAGGGTGCCCGGCCAAAGCTTCCACAGCCTTTGTGAGTTTCCCTAGCTCTGCCCACGCTTTGGCAAGCATTCTCTTCATTAAACTCCCCTTATTTAGCTGTTTTGAAGGTGCCATCTCTTTTCCACTGGCACTCGGCGTGCAGTAAGTGCTCATTAAATGTTCGCCCTTACACGGCACCGCCTAGACAAAAGCTTCTCTGGGGAAGGCTCTGTCCTTTGCAGAGGTCTGCCTTGGGGTCCTGCCTAGGTGTCAGCAAAATAGAACAAAGGATCCTCCTTTCAGAGTCAGCAGCCGTGCCAGGGTAAACGTCACGATCGGCTTTCCCAACAGCCTGGCTTGGTGACACCAGCCAGATAATTATTCCAGGCAATTTCTCCTGCCACTGTTCCCGTTGGCCTGAGTCCATCACTTTGTCACCTGGTGCTGAGGCCTCAGTGAGCCGTGGCTCAACAGGCATTCCAAGCAGCTGTGTTTCCGTTTCTGTTTCTGTCTTTGGATCAGTGTAGGTCAATGCTTCACTGTGCTCATAGTCTATAAAATAAAGACCTTGGCTGAGGCCCCCTCGCCCTCCCCTCGCCCTCCCTCCTCCCTCCCGTGTGTGAACGCAGCAATGTGGGGAAGTCGGCGGCGGCACCTTCGGGCTCTGCATCAGGGACCTCCCTGGATGGACTTGGCTGTTGTGTTGATCAATGGAGAGGAGTTTTATTTCTGAGAACGTTGTTGCATCAAAGCCATCACTCATGGCCTTGGCAGGGTTATTCCACCGACCTCCCTTTTCCTCCTAAAGTTGCCAGAAATCCCAATTCTGTCCCCCTCCCTTCATTGCTGGTGTCATCCCTGAAGATGCTGTTCCAAGAATGGTCCTTCTGATTTATCCCATAAATTTAAAGAAGCTACAAACACTGCTCTAGGACAATCTACATCAATTCCTCCGGGCAGGGGGAGGGGGTGATGGTTACAAAGCAGGTGTTGTGCTTAACACCTACTGTGCATCGAGAGACTGCTTATTGTTGGCCTGTCTGTCCCAGTGGCTTCCCGTTAAACCCACCGAGTCCTAGCAGTGTGAGGGGTGACTCCAGGGCTATTGCTCAGGTCGCTCCAGTGGGTGTCCCAGCTCTCTGGAGACAAAGTCCAAGGCCTTGGGACTCAGGCCTGATGCTTCTGTAACAATTGCAATTCTTCCTTAGGTCCATTTGCAAAAATGGCTATCTACACACAGGACTGGGAGTACGGTCCTAGGAGAAGTAAACAGTCCCCCTTCGTTCTAGGGGCGGGGGTGCTGTTCAAATAGAATGCACACAGCTCGAAAGGGTCCAGCACATCTCCCCTATCATTAACATTCCCGTTGAGCCCAGCACCATCTCAGTATTGTTTCTAGGCAAGTTCCTTTGTCTGCTGTGTCACTGTGTCATCGTTCCACAGTTTGCCCCCTTCCTGGAATTGTTGGACTTGGATTTCAATATGTGCTTCTCTGCTACATGGGTTTGGAATCACAGTAGGATTATTTTTACCTCATTCGTCCATTCATTCATTCAGTTCCATGCCCAGCGTGGAGCCCAATGCAGGGCCTGAATTCACAACTTTAAGATCAAGACCTGAGCTGAAATCAAGAGTCTGACTTCTAACTGAAGGAACCATCCAGGCAACCCTCATTTATTTTTATTGTGAGCTTGAACCACTCGACTAAAAAATAAAAATAAAAAGACTCAAAACCGAATACCCATTCAATCCTATCTGTTTCACTTCACGTTATTGTGTACACACATCTCCATAGATAAACGAAGTCCACGTACTTGTCATCTTTCACTGGAGAGAATTCCGCTACAAAACCTCAGCACATTAGAAGATGCCAGATTTGCATCTTTTTCCATTGGCAGGTGGCACTTCAGTGTGCACGAGCTGTAAAGAGAGCGCTGCTTCTCGCTGGCCACAAATCAATAACGAGACACGATATAAATTAAGTCACATCGGAAACAAAACTCGGCAAGTTGAATTTAATTAGTATACATTGTTAGAAGGCAGCTTAGTCTCTCTTGATGTTGCCTGGTTCCAGGTATTATTTACTTAGCCGGGTACAGAAGATGTGATCTGAAACAAACCTGAACTGTTTTGAACTGTGGTTCTAAGTGAGCTTGACTTTCATTTACCTTTGAGACACCCACCTTCTGCTCTGTGCCTCCGTTTGGATCCTTTTCATTTGTACCACGGGGAACTGGATCGCCATTGTTCCCTCTCCCAGTGTTCATTTCCTTCTAATTTCCTGGCTCCTGTGGTCCGACAAAGCTTCACTGACCTTAAGCGCCTTGAGAGCAGTGTGTTACAAGCGGGCAAAATACCACCGCGTCTTACTTATTCCCGTGGCTGCTGGTTAGTCTAAAGATTATTAGAAATATTCTGCTACTGGCTTCGTGGTGCTCTTTACTTTAAGGGAGCGCTTTGCTTTGTTGGAATCTATACGTTTTGTAGCACCCACCACAAAACAGGGGTAGGTCCTGGGTTCATTCCCCTCCCAGTGAGAGGTACGTATATAGTCTCTTGCTGAGGGGTGGACGAGTCGCCTAGATAATGATCATCGAAGGCCATTCAATGCCTTTCAACTTATCTACCTGTTTCGTCCCAATTCGACCTTGGGATAGCATACTTCATATCTGTGGCAGATTCTAGCGCAGCAGTAACCTCTCTACCTTCTTGAAATAGCGAGGAGAAAGACTACCATTTGCACGACAAGTCAGGTGGATGGGAGAGGGCATTGATGGGTTTGCTCAGAAGAAACCACTCAGGGGCTATGGGCTGCATTGTGTCTACAGTGACTGAGTATCTCGCGTTAGAGCAGAGGCTCCAAAGAATGCCCGGCCCCATGGTCATCTGGACCAACACTTTTTTTGGGAAGCACTATGCCCAATGTGAGGCTTAAACTCACGACCCTGAGATCAAGAGTCACATGCTCTACTGACAGAGCCAGCCAGGCGCCCCTTGATGGTCTCTTGTAATAACAGGTTCACACTTAACAAGTTCCCTAGCTAGAGACAGAAAATGCATTCTATGGGCAGACTACAGAATTAAGTAGTCTACTGTGAAAACCAAGCCATGACCTTGACTTCCTTTTAAACTCTGGTCTAAGCAGCTGAACTTACAGTTACGGCTTATAAGCCATCCCTGCTCCTTGAAAAACAGTTCATGCACCCTTCTGGCTGATAGCAGGATGTAATAACCCAATAAAGTGGGTGGTCCAAGAAATCAATCTTTGCAAGTCTGAAAGAGGCAGTTACTAATGTGGTAGTCGTTTGCATTGTTAGGGAGCTCAGTTTAGCATGCATAGGAACCTCATGCTAATAAGGTTTATTTTAAAGGTTTAATAACCTTTATTTGCTTACTGATCTATGAATTCGTTTATTCAATGATTCATTCATTTACCAAATATTTATTAAGCACCTTATGTGTGCTGGGCATTGCATTAGGCTTAGACTACAGATATAAATAAGGCAGTTTCTATTCTGGAAGACCTCACATGTTAATTGCTACTACTACTACTAATTATATTACAATTGTTTTATTACTATTGCTGCCATTATTGGATTGTAGTGTGATAAATACTAAACTCTGGCATATACATGTACTATGGGATCACAGATGAAGTAACTACTCTTGGGGCAGGAGGTGGTGAGGAAGGATGTCACAGACTTGGTGTTGAAGACTGTGTAGGAGTTCACTAAACAAAGAAAGTCAAGGATTCACTGGGTTATTGAGATCAGAGAATTTTTCATTTTAATGCAACCAGAGAAGAAAAATTTTCTCATACAAAGAAAACGGGTTCATATTTGTTCTAATTTCATTTGCACCCATGTTCATGTACTCCTTCATTTATTCAATATATTTAAAAATTTTCCAGTTTTATTGAGAGGTTGAAGCTCAGAGGGAGAAGCAAACACCCCCCCCCCACCCTGAGCTGATCAAGAAGCCTGATGCGGAACTCGATCCTGGAACTCCAGGATCATGGCCTGAAGGCAGTCACTCAACCAACTGAGCCACCCAGGCACCCTCTCTGCCTGACTTATTTCACTTAGCATGATGTCCTCAAATCTGTGTTGTCACAAATGGCAGGATTTCCTTAATTTTCATGGCTGAATAGTATTCCATTGTGTGAGTGTGTGTGTGTGTGTGTGTGTGTGCGCGCATGCATGCATGCACGTGCAACATTTTCTTGCTTGTGCAACATTTTCTTTATCCATTCATCCGATGTTGGACATTTAAGTTGTTTCCATGTGTTGGCTGTTGTGAATGACACTACAATGTGGATGGAGCAGTCACTATTTACTGAGTATGTACTATGTGCTCTGCTCTATTCTAGCTACTGAGGAAACAGCTTTTAAAAAATCAGACAAAAATTTCTGCCCTCCTAGAGCTTATCTTCTATTAGGTAAGGAGACAAACAACAAAGAAATGAGCAAAGAATATATATATATATATATATATATATATATATATATGAAATTCATATACACATATATTTCATATATATTTATATATTTTATATGATTTTTGTATTTATAATATATATATGAAATATATATATATATATAAATATATATATATATATATTTGGAAGGTAATGGTAATAAGAAATAAGGTCTCAGGGTAGAGCAGGAAAGGGACATAGGGGGCACTTGAATAAGGTGGTAAGGGAAAACCTTGCTGCGAAGGTAACATTTGAGGAAAGAGGCAAGTCCCCGAGCAGACTGGGCGGAGTGTTAGCAGGAAATGAGATCAGAGAGGGAGCAGGAGGTCAGGCCGCGTACAACCTTGTCAAATCTAGCAAGACACCTGGCTTTTACACAGAGACAAGAAACCATTGGAAGCAATAAAATCATGGACGCCAGTTGAAAATTTGGCTCTCAGATTTTTGGGAAACTCCTGTACTGAAACAAGCATTAATATTTTCCAGTGAGAGGGGCCTGGGAGCACAGTTGGTTGAGTGTCCAACCTTTGGTTTGGGCTCAGCTCATGATCTTGGGGTCCTGAGATCAAGCCCCACACAGGGCTTTGTGCTCAGTGGGGAGCCTGCTTCTCCCTCTCCCTCTGCTCCTCTCCCTGCTCTTGTTCTCGCTCAAAAAAAATAAATAAAATCTTAAAAAAATATTTTCCAGTATGAACAATAAAGTGTTTTTTTAAAAAAGATTTTATTTATTGATTTATTTGACAGACAGAGATCACAAGTAGGCACAGAGACAGGCAGAGAGGGAGGGAGAAGCAGGCTCCCCGCTGAGCAGAGAGCCCGATGCGGGGCTCGATCCCAGGACCCCAGGATCATGACCTGAGTTGAAGACAGAGGCTTTAACCCACTGAGCCACCCAGGCGCCCCACAATAAAGTGTATTTTTAAAAAGCTTTTTTTTGGCAATGAGTTAAAAACTTCCTTAAGAAAACTTTTCATGAAGTTGAAAAATAAAGAGTTTTTCATTAAAGTTATGATTTTAGAATATTTCGTGCCATAACTCAGTGTTTGCCTTGATGATACCTCCTGATTCTACTGCTCCGTCTGTCCCCTTCACCCCACATTTAGAAAATGCCAACATTACAGATGGGCCGACAGGAATGGGAGGTGTGTCCCAAGAACATCGCCCCCATGGAAGGGGCACAGACAGCACAGGTGGGATGACTTGGCAGGGAGTGGGTGTTCGCGGGGCTCGATAGAGAAAACAGTTGCAGAAGGATCCTTGAAGCTCTTTCTGAACCTCTGGAAAATACCCATGATGAGACTTCTAAATATATAGACACCTAGGTTTTTAAGATGGATAATGGCAAGATCAGATCCTATCCTTGAAGACTGTTACTGCTCAATGTTGAATAACACTAACCTAGATTCCAGCCTGCTTTTTTTTTTTTAACAAAGAAAATGAAATGTAGTTCAGACATTCACATTTGGCCCTCCCTAAAGACACTAGAGAATTTCCAGAACGGGCAGCTCTCTTCTGGGTATTTCTCTGAGCGGCCACTGAGTGGCAGTCCAGGGAAAATTATTATAAAGCACAACCTTGCTTGAATACGAATACGTTATTTATGAAACGGAAACTGACATGATGCGGAGGGTGGAAATCTTTTCTGCATCTGGGCTCTTCTTCTCTATGAGTCCTGCCATGGACCCACTGGAGACAAAAGCAGGGTCATTTGTCAATGGCCCGCCGTTAGTGGAGGCCACACATCTTTCATGGCCCCTCCGGGGATGGGGCGAAGGTATCAGAAGCAGGTGTGTGTGTATGTATATATGTGTAGGTCACGAACATTAATCTGCCCGTGCTATTCAAATGGCACCTGGAGAGCTGCTTGTTTGGCTGCATAATGCGCTCTTTAAACAGAACTAGATCAGTTTGGGAATGCAGACCTCTGCAGCAGTTCGGTCGGAGGGCTCCCATTTCCAGCCCTAGTCCACCCCTAGAACACACCTCAGCTGATGGCCTCACAAGCAACTTGACTAGTATTAGCTGTGTTCTGGGTTCATTTGTGTCCTCTTCAAACACATATGTCAAAGTCCTAACTCCTAGTACCCCATGAGGGGACTGTATGTGGAGATTGGGTCTTTACAGAAGTGATTAGGTAAATTGAGGACATTAGGATGGGCCCTAATCCCATATGGCTGGTGTCCTATGAGGAACAGCAGGTTAGGACACCGACATGCACAGAGGAAAGACCACGTGAAGACTGAGGGGGAAGATAGCCATTGACCAGCCAAGGAGAGAGGCCTCAGAAGGAACTAAGCCTGGTGACACCTCAGGCTCAAACTTTTGGCTTCCAGACCTGTGAGAAAATAAGTTTCTTTTGTTTAAGCCACCAGGTTTATGGTACTTTGTTATGGCGGTCCCAGCAAACAGATAGAAGCTGCAAACAGAACTGTTTCCCTACTTCTTAGTTAATGACACTTGACTCAACCCAGAGCCATCTTAGCGTCCTCCTTCTCTTTTTCCTCTCCCTCCAAATTTCTTGTTATCCCCATATAAAGGAGCCCAAAGCTCTATTTATTCAGTCACTGAAATGTCTCCTGAATCCATCCAGACCTCACTTCCAATTGTCTTAATTTAACCCACATCATCTTCCATCTGAATTGTGCAATGGCCTCTTAAAGTATAATTTGGCTTCTCATCTCTCTCTTCCTCCATAGCCCTTCACTTGATTGCTATTTGGCACTTTAGATGGGAGAAACAAGAGCGTGATGGTCTACTGATGGCAACAATGCAGTGGAGAAGGAGAGACAATGAGTCAGGTAGTAGAATTTCTGGTAATGACTGGCACAGGTGAAATGGGAAAGGGTCTAGTATGCAAGTATGCTAGGGGCGTCTGGGTGGCTCAGTTGGTTGAGCGTCCGACTCTTGGTTTCAGCTCAGGACTTGATCTCTTGGTCATGGGATCTAGCCCTGCATCCAGCTTCACACTTAGTGTGGAGTCTGCTTCAGATTCTCTCTCCCTCTCCCTCTCACTCATTCTCTCTCTCTCTCTCTCTCAAAATTCTTAAATAAAAGCTATAAAAAAAACAGTATGCTAGCACGCAGGAACAATCTTTCATAGGAATACAGACAGCTCATCTATAGGGACAGAAAAGGAAGTAGAGAACATGACAGATAATGAGGTAGATTTGGCGGTGGGAGTGTAGAAGGTGTCTTCTGACAGCTATTTTTTTTCTCAGTGGGAGAGAAATCATGGTTGTCCATCAATCACCCAACAGTGAGAACAGTAAGGATAAGTAGCAGGCTTGAGAAGCATAAAGAAGTTATGAAATCAAAGAGGTACATAGGAGAGAACTGGTCTGGGGAAAGAAAGATAGCATGATGCTGGGCAGTGCTGGAGGTCTGTGGTCTTGGAGGCCAAGTGGGAGCTGTGAGCAGAACTTGGTGCTCTTCTCTAGCTATAGTAGGCTGCACAGAAGCAGGTCCAGTGCTGCTGGGGGTTTGCCAGGTGAGAATAACAGAGGAAGATGGAGGCCAGGGGATTGAAGAAGATGACCAGAATGATGGACTGCAGCTTTAATGCCAGGAAGGAACTGAAGCTTTGAGGGGCCCAGGATCAGTGAAAAGATGGTACAACCAGCAGACTTTAGGATGCCATGCAGTTGAGGGAGTTTGGGTTTGAAAACAAGGGAGCTGGAGGGTTAGGAGATGGTCCCCAGAGGGGGGAAGCTTGAAAATAAGTTTAGGGTGGGGTTCAGTAGTGGCAGTGAGATTCCGGGGAGAAGGGCCAAGGCAGGGTAGACAAGATCATTGGTGGAGAGGAGTTCAAGGAGTGAAAGGCCAGATTGGGAGGCCAGAGAGGAAGGACTATCTATGTGTATATTAAAACCACTAAGAATGATGACTAGTATAGAGTTTTAGAGAGATTACGATCCCAGAGCTAAAACTGACATCAGACATTTGTAGTTTGGGTCCTTTGGAAAAGACAAGACTCAACCAATACCAAGCAAAGCCATCTACAATTTCTGACAATGTTGCTTCCAATATCTTTCACGTCCCTCAACCTCACCACCTCTTGACAAAAACAAAGTTCTGTTGACTTTACTGCTCTGATACACGAGGCTTTGGCTAATGTGTCTCTAATTCCCAAAGCAACTACTTTCACCTGAACAGCAATTTTTCTTTTAAAATTTCCCAAAGCATCAATCCAGCTTTCTAAAAGCATTTAAATGTTTTCTTTTTATTTTTTAAATGTATTTATTTGAGAGAGAGAGAGAGAATGAACAGGGATGAAGGCAGAGGGTAAGGGAGAAGCAGACTCCCCACTGAGCAGGGAGCCCAAAGTAAGGATCCATCCCAGGACCCCGTGATCATGACCTGAGCCAAAGGCAGGTGCTTAACCCACTGAGCCATCCAGGCGCCGTAATGTTCTCAAATGCAACGTGCCTTGGGCACTCACAGACTTAATTTTTGTGATCTCTATGTTTAGGGGAAACTCGGGATGTCCATACCATGTAGTGATTTCCTGAGACACAAGTCTGAACTTCATTTCCTACCGGGTTGTGGTGCGGAATGAGACACTGGTTGACCAACATGTATTAAGCCCAGCCAATCGCCCAGATTCCGCAGCTCAGAACAGGAACACCAATGAAGTCAATACAATTTTGCTCCTGCCTACCCATACCCCCCACTGTGTAAAATAAAGAATCTGAAAAGAAAGCCAACTGCTGGGGCTGGCAATGAAAGTGAGCAGAAATGAAAGAAATCTAAGAAGGCAGTGATTCTTTTGCAGAACACAGAGGCTTTGTGAGGGAATCACATATCACTGTGATATTTCAGAATTTCAAGGACCTCCAGTACAGAAGAAAGACAAATCTGCATATTCTTTCTCAAACACTTCCACTTTGGAATAGGCAAAACATGTCCTCCTAGCTATACTCCCCTAACACTACCCACCCCCCCAACACTTGTACTCTTGGCAGATCAAGTATAATAACAAACATTTGCTTTGTGTAAGAAAAATTAAAACCACAACCGGTTGGCTCTTCCCTTACCTGTAACAGTAGGTTTCCCTCTTATGGAGAGTAGGATAAAACTAGCAATTTGGGGGGCGCCTGGGTAGCTCAATGGGTTAAAGCCTCTGCCTTCAGCTCAGGTCATGATCTTAGAGTCCTGGGATCGAGCCCCGCACCGGGCTTTCTGCTCAGCGGGGAGCCTGCTTCCCTTCCTCTCTCTCTCTACCTGCCTCTGCCTACTTGTGATCTCTGTCAAATAAATAAAATCTTTAAAAAAAGAAAAACTAGCAATTTTGGTGTCTCATCAAGCTTGTTAAAGTAGGATTCTCCCTGTACGGGCAACTCTCACAAAGGCCAGAGAAAGATTTAGGTCAAATGGACCAGGACTTTAATTATCAGCTGTGCACGTTTTCAGCTCCTAGAGCCTTCTGTGAAACCCCAGGCCGCTTGCCCCAGGTAACTACTCTATTACTGAAGTGATTTGGAGGGGACTCCTCAGGGAGAAATTATAATTGGAATTGTCATTTATCCTAAACTTCTATCCTAAAAGACTAGATCCTGGGCACAAAGCCAAGAACCCCATATATTTAGAATATTTCCAAAACCCTTGAACAAGGAAGCATGCTTCAGTGCAAGTTTAATGTTCAGGGTTCTCTTGAGACAACATGTTTAAAAGGAGGGCAAATAATAGATACTTAAGTTTATTTTAATGATATCTTCTTGGAAGTCCCTAAGGTCCCTTCCAGCCCCAAGCTCCCGTGATTCTAAGTCTGATGAAACTAATTTAAAGGACTCACTGAAGAGATAACCACAAATGACCTACCCCTAGGGGAATTTCTAATGAGCAATTGATCTGCATTGTAGGAAGTGTGAGACCACATCTTGAGCTACTTGGGTATCTACCGCAGAGTCTATCAGGAACTTAGACCCATAGAACTTTATCTATGAAATCTTGTTGATGGATGACTTAAGGATAATGAAGTTGGAGAGGGCATTGCATTATTTTTGGTGAGAGGCCATAATGATGAATGATAGAGTGATAGATCTTCAGAGTTTGATGAGACCACTGAGATCATGTAATTCAGCATTTTCCATTTGTAAAGCCATGGAAGCTCTTCTTCTAACAGAATATGTTGGTTTGTTTGCAGTAGGGATGGGGATCCTGGAGACCTAGGCCTCTGCAAAACACAATTTAAAAAGATACTGATCAAGTCCAAAGCCCTCATTTAAGACATTAGGGAACCAAGGCTATAGAGGGATAGACAGTGGACATCATAGCACATCAGGGCTGTAGTCCTTGACTCTCCTTTAACTCTTGGTTTTTCCTGGGTTATTTTATAAGTACTTTGGTTCTTCACAATCAGGTCCTACCTCTGTGATCATTTGATCATGATACCCCAATTGAGCTGAAATATTTCCATTCAACTCAAATTTATTTCCTTTGGCAGACCAAAAAAATTGAGTTTCATAGGGTATTTGGTCTGGAATTCAGAGGGTTTTTTTGTTTTGTTTTGTTTTGTTTTGTTTTGTTTTGTTTTTAGCTTAAGTAGGGTCCACTTGCCCATCGTCGTTCTCTGACTCACGAGCCTGGGACCAAGAGTTGCACATTCTACTGACTGAGCCAGCCAGACATCCCTGGAATCTGGATTTTTAAGGGCCTCTCCAAACCATGTGAAGTCTAAATCCAATACTGAAAGATGATGTCAGGAAGCAATCTTAATAGGTTATTGTTGCTTTTTCTGAAGTTTATAAGTACTGAAATTAAAGGAAAAGAGAGGGTTTCATTGTGCACATAATTAAGGGAAATTAAGACAAAAAAAGACTAAGTGTTGTGAGGACAGGGATAGTGCCTATTAGATCACTACCACATTCCCAGCACTTAGTACAGCACCTGACAGATAGTGTGATGGTTAATTGTATGTGTCAGCTTGACTGGGCTAAGGGGTACCCAGACAGCTAGTAAAACCTTATTTCTGGATGTGTCTGTGAGGGTGTGTCTATAAAGAGATTAGTCCTTCAATCAGTAGACTAAGTAAAGATTACCCTCACCAATGTGGGCGGGCATTATCCAATCCACTGGGAGACTGAATAGAATAAAAAGGCAGAGGAAGGGAGAATTCCCTCTTTACTTGAGCAGAAACATCCATCTTCTCCTGCCTTCAGGCATTAACACTCCTGGTTCTCAGACTTTTGGACTCAGGCTAGGACTTAGACCATTGGTCCCCTAATTCTCAAGCCTTTGGACTTGGACTGAATTACGTTAATGGCTTTCCTGGTTCTCCAACATGCAGACAATAGATCAGGGGACGCCTTAGCCTCCAAAAGCACGAGAGTCAATTTCTATAATAAATCTATCTATCTATCTATTATCTGTATCTTACTGGTTTTATTTTCTGAAGAACCCTGACTTAATACAGATAGCAGGTATTCAATGAATATTTATTGAATGAGCAATGACAAACTGTCCTTACACTGAATTCTGAAAAAGGTAGAGGACTATTTGTTCCCCAAGCCACCCAGGAACCCCTCGCTCTTTCATCTTTTATTTTCCAGATATAAGGAAAGCTTTCTTAAAAAAAAAAAAAAGATTTTAGGGGCGCCTGGGTGGCTCAGTTGGTTAAGCATCTGCCTTCAGCTCAGGACATGATCTCAGGGTCCTGGGATCAAGCCCCACATTGGGCTCCTTACTCAGCAGGGATCCTGCTTCTCCCTCTCCCACTCCTCCTGCTTGTGTTCCCTCTCTTGCTGTCCCTCTCCCTTTCTGTCAAATAAATAAATAAAACCTTTTTTAAAAATAAAAACCACTAGCAAGCACCCAAGAAACAAGCACACACACCATGAAGTACAGGATTCAGCCTTGAGCAAGTTCAACAAAATGGTGGGTTAGGAAGTTCCAAGGTCTTGTTCCCTGTGGAAACACAAAATCAAGAAATCTGGCTAAATAATCTTACAGTAGCAGCAGAGCACAGACAAAGGTCTACAACAAGGAAGTGAACACCCAATCAAGAAAATGCTACATTCAAGAGAGAAGGAAAATCTGTAGCATTTTTGTTCACCCTTGCCCATCTCCTCCCTGGTGCGACATGGTTTTGGCTTAGAGAAGGTGGCAGCCCAGTTCCCAATTTCCTCCCTAGAACCAGAAGGAGCAGCACAGACTTTATTTGTAGCATTGTAACCTGGCTGCAGGATGCCTGATGAACTGGTCTCTGTTTGGCTCAACTCAGATCGCAGGTGAGAGGAAGCAGTTGGGTTTAGGAAATCCGTAGGGAGACTAAGACTCTTTGGCAAGATATTATGGGTGCAGATATATAATAGGCCCGCTAAGGATTCAGAAAGAAGCTGGCGTGAGAGTATTTGAGAAATTAACACATTTTAAAAAGCAGCTGTATATACAGAAGAATCAAAAAAGCAGACACAAGCCCACATAAATTGCATGCTTAGAAAAGACTGGAGAAGATATTTTTTAAAAGATTTTTATTTATTTATTTGACAGAGAAAGAGACGCAAGAGAGGGAATGTAAGCAGAAGGAGTGGAAGAGGGAGAAGCAGGCTTCCCACTGAGCAGGAAGCCCAATGTGGGGCTTGATCCCTGGACCCTGGGATCATGACCTGAGCCAAAGGCAGACATTATTTATTTGACAGAGAGAGAGAGAGAGACAGTGAGAGAGGGAACATAAACAGAGGGAGTGGTAGAGGGAGAAGCAGGCTTCCCACTGAGCAGGGAGCCCAATGCAGGACTCGATCCCAGGACCCTGGAATCATGACCTGAGCTGTAGGCAGATGCTTAACCACTGAGCCACCCAGGTGCCCCAAGACCTGAGAACATCTCAAGTTTCTCCATGAGCTGACCCCAAGTTTCAGGGCACATCCAGATAAATAGAAAAGACTTCAGCACAGAGCCAATGTGAAAAGACTGGGAGGTGGATTTTTTTTTCCAGATGCCCAATCCCCCCCCCGAAAAAAATCATAAAAGATATAAATAAACAAGAAAACACGGTCCATTCAAAGGAAGGAAATAAAGTAGCAGAAACCGTCACTGAAAAAGCAGGCATCAGACTTAGTAGAAAGAATTCAAATACAGTCAAAGAGCTAAAAGAAATACAGACAAAAAACTGAAGTAAATCAGGAAAATGATATATGAACAAAATAAGAATTGCAAGGAAGGGATTGACATTATTAAAAGGAAACAAATTCTGGAGCTGAGAATGCAAGAATGGTTCAACATAAAGGCCATATGTGGAAAACCCACAGCTAACATCATATGTAATGATGAAAGACCAAAAGCTTTTCCTTTAAGATCAAGAACAAAAGAAAAATCTTCCCTTCTGCCACTTCTATTCAGTGTAGTATTAGAAGTTCTACCTCATACAATTAGGCAAGGAAAATAAATAAAAGACATCCAGATTATAAAGGAAATAGAATCATCTCTGTTCACAGGTGACATGATCTTATGCGTAGACAACATCAAATATACCACAAAATCTCCCCAAACTACCAAATAAACTCAGCAAAGCTGCAGGATACAAAAAACAGTTGCATTTCTAGACAACGAACAATCTGAAAAGGTAATTAAGAGAACAATTCCATTTACAATAGTGTTAGAAGGAATAAAATAGGAGTAAACTTAACCAAGAGGTAAAACACTTCTACACTAAGAACTAAGAAAAAATATTGCTGAAAAAGTTATGGACAACACAAATAAATGGAAAAACATCTTATATTCATGGGTTGGAAGCCTTAATGTTGTTAAAGGTCCATACACCCAAGACAACATGCAGATTCAATACAGTCTCTATCAAATTCCCCATGACATATTTTGCAGAAATAGAAAAAAAAAGTCCACTCTAAAATTCATATGGGATCTCAGAGGACCATGAATAGCCAAAACAATCTTGAAAAAGAAGAATGAAATTGGAGGACTCACTTTCTGAATTAAACCTTGCTATAAAGATATTGTAAGCAAAACAATACTGTTCTAGTGTAAGGATAGACATATAGAACAATGGACTAGAGTAGAGATCCTGGGCACATCTGGCTGGCTCAGTTGGTAGAGCATGAGACTGACTCTTGATCTTGGGTCATGAGTTCTAGTCCCACATTGGTGTAGATATTACAAAAAAGAGAGCGGGGGAGAGAGAGAGAGAGAGAAGGAAAGAAACAAAGAAACAAAGAAAGAGAAAGAAAAGAGAGAGCCCAGACATCAGCCCTTGCATATATGATCAAATTATGTTTGACAATGCCAAGACCTTTCAATGGGTACAATAGTCTTTTCTACAAATGGTGCTTAAAAACAAAAACAAAAACAAAAACCAGAATGAAAAACAAAACAAAACAAAACAAAAAACCTAAAAATCAACTTGCAAAAGAATGGAACTACCAGGTAGGGAATACGAGCATCAAATAGGGGGTTGGACTATAGTCCAACAACCAAAAGTGTGGTCTGTATAGCAATAGTGTTGGAGTCACCTGGAAGCTTCTAAAGGACACAGACTCTCAGACCTCATCCCCTATCTGCTGAAACAGAATCTGAATTTTAACAAGATTCTCGGATGATTCAATGCCCCTTACAGTTTGAGAAGTAGTGCCGGATATGATCTTTGATGTCTCTTAACCCTGAGAAATTAAGATCTCTCGTTGCTACATCTGAAAACTGGGTTACTTAGGGATAATTAACTAGAAACTGTCTATGTTACTAGGAAAATGTTTCCTAAAGTTATGGTTCAACTTTCAGACATAGGGATGGAATGAAGGAGTCTCAGGGAAATGAGAACCCTACTCACTCTAAGGAATGGCACACTTGCTCTTAATGGCCATTTAAGACTTAGAGTTCCCATCCGGAGATGAGGCCAACCCCAACTGCCTACAACACAGGTTCTTAAACTTGAGCTTGCATCAAAATCACCTAGAGGGCTTGTACTCTAACAAGCAGGGTGTCCAATTCAATAGATGTTGGGAAAGGCCCTCGCATTTGCATTTCTAACACTTCTCCAGCGAATGCTGTTGCTGCTGGTCTGGGGACCACGCTTCTGGAAGCACCTGCCCAGGGTGAAAGGCTTCAGTCCGCTGGAGAACATCAGATCAGTAACCTCCTCGGGGTTGAAAAAGGCCTGGGTGCAATTTAAGCCCCTTGCCAAGAAATTTGATGATACTTCAGGCATAGTATTCAGCCTGGCGTCACTTGACTACAATGAGTCAGGCTAACCTGCTTGCTAGTGATTGTTGTCCGGGGATGTGAAAGGCTTGATGTGTTGGCCTGGGATTTTCTGAGGTCTGCTCAACAAATAAGACCTGTTCTGGCTTTCTGTTGTGGTTTTTATGTATGGAGTGATCCCAAAGGGAGATATTAAATTGAATCCACTAATAATCAATCACAGGTGAACTTGGCCTTTATTACATATTACCTTGCTGAAAGCCATGTAGTCAAGTGCCCTTCTTTTTTGAGTCAGTAGTTTCAGATCCCCCTGGCCTTCTTTTTCTATAGTTGTCTGAATTCTGAAAAAAATTACAAACAACTTATCTTTTGGAGGAAAGCTGCCTTTCTGTGACTCTTCTTGCAGAAACAGGCCAATCGCTGGGAGCATCTCACTAGAATGTAATATAGAATTTTTGAATTTTCTTGAGCATGTCTCCTTCCCAATGTTTAACTGGTGAGTCTTTCATTTGAGTTCTTTTCTACCTTCCTGTACTAGAAGCCTGTGGTAATGCCACTCTGCTTCAGTTCATTCTGATCAAGCCCTTCAGTGTGAAACTGGGCAAATAACTTCTCCAGGTGGTCTTTGAAAAGGGCCAGATTTATAAATGATTGGTGTGTCTTCTTTTTTTTTTTTTTTTAAGTTTTGTGAAGTTGTGTTTTTTTTTGTTTTTTTTTCCAATTTATTTATTTTCAGAAAAACAGCATTCATTATTTTTTTCACCACACCCAGTGCTCCATGCAAGCCGTGCCCTCTACAATACCCACCACCTGGTACCCCAACCTCCCACCCTCCCCCCCTGCCACTTCAAACCCCTCAGATTGTTTTTCAGAGTCCATAGTCTCTCATGGTCCACCTCCACTTCCAATTTACCCAAAAGCACATACTTTCCCCAATGTCCATAACACTACCCCTCTTCTCCCAACCCCCCTCCCCCCAGCAACCCGCAGTTTGTTTCGTGAGATTAAGAGTCACTTATGGTTTGTCTCCCTCCCTATCCCATCTTGTTTCATGGATTCTTCTCCTACCCACTTAAGCCCCCATGTTGCATCACCACTTCCTCATGCAAACTTGATAAGCCAATGATTCTGAAAGCACAGAGTGTTTTGAGATTTAGAGCAGTTTAAGTGAAGGTTTACCTTGTAAAGATTCTGTTTTCATTAAAGGGTCTACTGCTGATCTTTTGCTGTGTAACTACTCCCAGATAAGGGATAAAACATTTTAGCTCAAGATTCCCTGGATTGACTACTGGAAGTCATGTGTGTTCCATGCTCTCTCATCTTCCAGCAAGCTCATCTTTGATGAGCTTTGTCAGAAGGCCTTGTCACTTTGCAAAGGGCTTTGTCAGAGGGAGAAAGAAAGGATTGTGGCCATGTTTGCAACCAATTGCAAGGAGTTACGTCAGAGTCCTAGAGCATGCTGCTCTCTTCTTCTGAAATGCTTTTGTCTTCACCCTTCTCATGGTTGGCCCTTCTTGCCCTTCAGATTGCAGCTTAAGTATTACCTCTTCTGAGAGGTTTCCCTAGCAGCCTGTCGTCTAATTCATTAATATAATGCTCTATTTCAAATCCTTGCTTTTCTCCTTTTAAGTACTTATCACATTTTGTAATTGTATTATTTGGGCTTATCTAGTTCTCTCAATTGCACCAATAGAATGGTAGTTCTGTAAGGTCAGGGAATAAGTTTTGTTTTTGTTTTTTGTTTTTTGTGTTTTTTTTTTGTATCAATAGTATTTAGTCTAGCGCCTGACCCAAAATAGACCCTCAGTGAATATATGTCTAATGAATGAATGAATGGAATGGAAGAAGGAAGGGACATAATCTGTCTAAGCGTTTCAGAAGAGGGAAGAAGGGTTGGTTGGGTGTTGTAATAAGCAGAGCATAGGAAAGAATCAAAGAAGATCAATAAAAAGGTCCAGTGGCTGGAGGGGGCAGGAAGCCTGGGTGGCTCAGTGGGTTAAGCGTCTGCTTTCGGCCCAGGTCATGATCTTGGGGTCTTGAGTTCGAGCCCCACATCGGGTTCTCTGCTCAGTGGGGAGTCTGCTTCTCCCTCTACCCCTGCTGCTCCCCCCTGTTTGCATTCTCTCTATCTCAAATAAATAAGTAAAATTTCTTTAAAAAAATGTCCAGTGGGCTCTCACCACCTTGTGTGATGTCCTTAAAGGGATCCTGATAAGGGCTTTCTTCCCAAGATGGTCCTTCATACCTGGGGTTAAAGCATCTAGGGACTTGGAACCTTAAAACCTAATATGACTTATTTCAAACGAAGAATCAGGGCCTGTGGTTTGCCAAGGGTCATTTTTCTGATTTCATGATTGTGTTAAAATAAGAGAGCTAGACATGTAATAGAAATAGAAAATTTTAAAATATTTTTAACAAATCATTATCACCAGATGAATAAAATGATGAGAAATGATAACTTATTTGGGGAAAGGGGGCATGGATGATTGGCATGTTTCAAGGAATCTGGAATTTCAGCTCAGAGTATCAATCCTTTAAGCCTTGAGGCTCTTAGCATTCAAGCCACTGCAAATCTATAATTTTTCCAAGAACCAGTCCTGTTCTCAGCCCTACTTTGGTAGATTCTAGGGGAATGGCTCTTACCAAGGCTGATTTTCCACTTCAGGGATGTTGACAATATTTTCACTGACTTTTGGTTGTCACAATTGGGAAAATACTACTAGCATACAGTAGGGTGGAGGCCAGAGGGACTTCCAGACATCCTACAATGCACAGGACAGCACCCACAACAAGAATCAGCCAGCCTCTTCGCAGCATCAGTATTTACAATAGCCAGGATGTGGAAATAACCTCAGTGACCACTGACAGATGGACAAAGATGATGTGGCATATAGACATAATGGAATATTATTCAGCCATAAGAAAGAAAAAATCTTGCCATTTGCAGCAACATGGGTCAACTTTGACAGCATTATGTTATGTGAAATAGGTCAAACTGAGAAAGACAAATGCCATGTGATCTCATTTGTATGTGGAATCTAAAAAAAAAATCTCATAGGACCAGAGATCATATCTGTGGTTGCCAGAGGTGGGTATGAGGACTCAATGGGGGGTGAGGGAAATTGAGTGAAGGTGGTCATAAGTTTTAAGATAAGTGAGTTAGGGGCACCTGGCTGGCTCAGTTGGTGGAACATGTGATTCTCTACCTTGGGGTTGTGGGTTCGAGCTCGAAGTTGTATGTAGAGATTACTTATAAATAAAATCTTTAAAAAATTACTTAATAAGTTCTTGGGGATATAATGTATAGCATGGTGACTATAATTAATAATACTAAATTTAAAAGCAGCTATGAGTATAGCTCTTAAAAGTTCTCATCACAAGGAAAAAAATTGTAACTGTGAGATGATGGATGTTGAATAAATTTAATGTGGTGATCATTTCATAATACGTAAGTACATCAAGTCGTTATGTCATACACCTTAAAGTTATACAATATTGTGTGTCAGCTGTATGCCAATAAAACTGGAAAACTTTTCTGCACAGTGAAGGAAACAATTAACAGAACTAAAAGGCAACCCACTAAATGGAAGAAGATATTTGCAGATGACATATACAATAAAGGGTTAGTATGGAAAATATTTAAATAACTGACACAACTCAACACCCAGAAAACAAATAACCCAATTAAAAAGTGGGCAGAAGACACGAACACATGTTTCTCCAAAGATGATATTCAGATGGCCAACAGACACGTGAAGATGCTCAGTATTACTCATCATCAGGGAAATGCAAATCAAAACTACAAAACCGTACAGAGGTTACTCAACAAATTAAAAATAGAACTACCCTATGATTCATCAATTACACTACTGGATATTTACCCCAATATATAAAAACACTAACTCAAAGGGATATGTGAGCCTCTATGTTTATTGCAGCATTATCTACAGTAGCCAAATTATGGAAGCAGCCAAGTGTCTATCAATTGATAAATAGATAAAGAAGAGGGGGTATGGGGGTGCCTGGCTGGCTCAGTCAAGCATGCAACTCTTGATCATGTGGTTGTGAGTTCAAGTCCTATGTTGGGTATATATGAGCAAGATACATAAAGCTTATATAGAGAGATATGTATAGATATATATTATATATAAATAAATTATATGTAATATATTTACAGATAATATAATAATTATATAATAAATTATACACACACAGACATATATATATAGTGGAATACTGTTCAGCCAAAAAAAAAAAAGAATGAAATATGGCCATTTGCAATGACATGGGTAGAGCTAGAGAGTATTATGTATTACACAAAATAAGTCAGAGAAAGACAAATATTGCAAAATTTCACTTACATATGGAATTTAAGAAACAAAACAAATGAGCAAAGAAGAAAAGGAGAGAGAGAGAGAAGTCAAGAAATAGACTCTTAACTCTAGAGAACAAACTGCTGGTTAACAGAGGGGAGGGAGGTAGGAGGATGGGGAAAATAGCGGATGGGGATGAAGAGGGCTCTTATCAGGATGAGCACTGAGTCGTGTATAGAATTGTTGAATCTCTATATTGTACACCTGAAAGTAATATAACATTGTATGTTAACTATGCTGGAATTAAAATAAAAAAATTAACAAAAAATTATAAAACTGAGTAAATATAAATTCACAAATGTGTAAAAATATAAATGTAAAAAATATTTATGTATAACCCAAAAAACCCTAGAAAACAAAACAAAACAAACAACAACAAAAGAATCAACCAACCCCATATGTCAATGGTGCCCAACTTAAGAAACCCTGCTGCCAGGGACAAAGCCTAGAATGAAACGCATTAGTGGGTGTGAGGAAGGGAATCTGACACAGCTGCACATGGATGAATCTGGAAGACATCATGCTAAATGAAATAAGCCAGTCTTGAAATGTTGAATACTGTATGATCCCACTTACATGAGGCACCCAGGATAGTCAGATTCATAGAGACAGAAGTTATATGGAATTAGAGTTGCCAAAGCCTGGGGGAGCGGGGTGTGAGTTGTTGTTTATTAAGTACAGAGTTTCAGTTTGGGAAGATTAAAAAAATGTTCTAGAGAAAGATAGTGGTGATAATCACACAGCAACAGACATAGGCTTAATGCTACTGAATTGTACATGTAAAAGTGTTTTTTAAAATAGCACCTCGGGGTGCCTCACTAGCTCAGTGGGTTAAAGCCTCTGCCTTTGGCTCAGGTCGTGATCCCAGGGTCCTGGGATCCAGCCTCGAATCGGGCTCTCTGCTCAGCAGGGAGCCTGCTTTACCGCCCCCCCTCCGCCGCCTGCCTCTCAGCCTACTTGTGATCTCTGTCTGTCAAATGAACAAATAAAATTTAAAAAAAAAATAGCATCTCAATAGACATTCACCCAAGAAAGACATACAAATGACCAACCAACTACATGAAAACACACTCAACAGGATCAGTCGTTATAGAAATGTACATCTAAGCCACGACAAGATACCACTTCACACCCCGCAGGATGACTAAAATCAGACACAGACAGAAACAAATACTGACAAGGATGTGGAGAAAGCAGAACACTTACACTTTAGTGTTGGGATTGTAGAATTGTGCAGCCCCTTTGGAAAATAATCTGGCTGCTCCTCAAAACGTGAAATCTATTGCTACCATCTGATGTCGCAGCTCTGCCCCTCTGTATACACACAAGAGAACTGAAGACCTAACCACACGACTTGTACACAAAGGTTTCACAGCAGCTTTCTCCCCAATAACCGCAAGAGAAAAATAGAAGCAGCCTAAAAGCCCATCGGCTAATAAATGGACCTTCAAAATGCAGTATAGGTACACAGTGGAATATTATTTGGCCATAAAAAGGAACAAAGTGCTGATCCATGCTATCATGTGCCTGAATATGGAAAACACAGTGCTAAATAAAAGAAGCCAGTCAGAAAAGACCACATATTATATGATTTCTTTACTTTTTATTTATGTATTTTTTTTGGTGATTTTATTTTGCGAGACAGAGAGAAAGCATGCACAAGCAAATGAGCAGGAGGGGAGGGCAGAGGGAGGGAGAGGGAGAATCTTAAGCAGGCTCCATGCTCAGCGGAGCTTGATGGAAAAAACAAGAGTGGGAAGACTCACCTCAAGTTTTTACAAAAGTTTTGGTAATGGCAACAAAAAGTTCAATGTCAGAAGTGCAAGTAGACAATGGACTTGCGCCATCATATTTCAAAGAGCCTATGAGTGTGCGTGTGTGCATGTGTGCGTGTGTGCATATGATTAGGTATATGTGAGAGATATGTCTACACTTTGGATCAGCACAGATGAAAGGAAACCATCTTTTGCCCAAATACTCCCAGGAAGCATGTCTCCCAAATACAAAGGTCATCATGTTTGTCAGTTTCTCCCAGTGTGGGCTGGACCAAGTTATAAGAGTTTGACATTTTGTTCACAATGTTCTTTTGCATGAATATTGATATTTCAGCAACGTTGATTTCAGAGTGTACTCATCTTGATTGCTGAGGCTTTGGTGTCACCTCCAATTCTGTGCGTGACTCACTTGCCCCTGCCTATTCTCCCCGCTGTTCCGGTCTTTTCTGTCGTCAGGCTTGGGCCATCTCCGGCTCGATGCCACCATATTTCAGCTTGGAGTCTGCTCACTTTACAATCTAGAGCAGTTACTCCAAAGGGGGAAAATGCTGGCAAGAGGAAAGCTCTGTTGTTCTGCAGCCCTGGGCCATGTGAGGCGGGCAAGAGTCAATGGTTAGAAGGTGTCTGTTTCCAGTGCTCCTGGATGAGGTAGGTTCTGCTATAATCGCGAATCATGGAAATGAGTCTAAGATGAGTTGAGCTGTTTCTGTTCTCCCACCTTTAAAGGAACTGTGAATTGTTTGCCTCAGAGAGCCAGAGGTCTTCCCAGAGGCTGTCTCCAGCTCTCCTGTTGTTGAATAGCTTTCTAAAACATATTACGCACTTTTTTTTTAATTAAAAAAGATGGGGGTTGCTGGGAGTCTGCTTGAGATTCACTCTCCCTCTTCCTCTGACCGTCCCCCTGCTTTCTCTCCAGTGCTCTTTCTCTCAAATAAACAAAATCTTTGAAAAAGTGGGGGAGGGGACCAATCACTGAAGTTACATTTGAACGTTTGAGAAGGAGTAGAGTGAGGTGGCCGAGATCCACTGGTCTCAGAATGAAACAGGCCTGGGTCCTCTCCTGGCTCTGGCTGTTACTGGCTCTGCATCTTCGAGATACCTTTCTTCAAGCTCTAAGTTTCTGTTTTTGCATTTTTTAAATGGGGTCATGACAGGACTTACCTCATGGCTGGGTGATTGGTGATGATGATGAAAACGGTGGGGCTGTTTTGAGGCAGGCTACATCTCTGCTGGTCGGGGAGCTCTTCGGGGGAACTTGGTGCTGGGATGGCCCTCAGTGGCCCATGAAGGCAACTTGTCAATCCCCTCAAAACTCCCTGGCCTTAAAATTAACAAAACAGGAAACAACATGTGTTGGAGAGGATGTGGAGAAAGGGGAACCCTCTTACACTGTTGGTGGGAATGCAAGTTGGTGCAGCCTCTTTGGAGAACAGTGTGGCGATTCCTCAAGAAATTAAAAATAGAGCTTCCCTACGACCCTGCAATTGCACTCCTGGGTATTTACCCCAAAGATACAGATGTCGTGAAAAGAAGGGCCATCTGTACCCCAATGTTTATAGCAGCAATGGCCACAGTCGCCAAACTATGGAAAGAACCAAGATGCCCTTCAACGGATGAGTGGATAAGGAAGATGTGGTCCATATACACTATGGAGTATTATGCCTCCATCAGAAAGGACGAATATCCAACTTTTGTAGCAACATGGACGGGACTGGAAGAGATTATGCTGAGTGAAATCAGTCAAGCAGAGAGAGTCAATTATCATATGGTTTCACTCATTTGTGGAGCATAACCAATAGCATGGAGGACAAGGGGCGTTAGAGAGGAGTAGGGAATTTGGGTAAATTGGAAGGGGAGGTGAACCATGAGAGACTATGGACTCTGAAAAACAGTCTGAGGGGTTTGAAGTGGCGGGGGGGTGGGAGGTTGGGGTACCAGGTTGTGGGTATTATAGAGGGCACAGCTTGCATGGAGCACTGGGTGTGGTGAAAAAATAATGAATACTGTTTTTCTGAAAATAAATAAATTGGGGAAAAAAAAAAAAAAACTCCCTGGCCTTTTGACACTGCCCAATGGGGCTCTTCCTTTTCCAGGATGAGTGCCTTGTTCACTATTGGCATCACCACTGTAGAGCCCTATGCTGCCTGTTTTCGTAGAAAGAATCAAAACGTTTCCTTTTCAACTTTCTCTCTCTCTTTTATCATGTCCTTACCCAACAACCCTCCCCCCCACCACCAATACCTACTTCTCTATGTCCTGGACACTCTCATCTCAGGCTTCTCCCTGTGGAACAAATCAGGGATGTGATTTTCACTCTTGAACTCTGATGTGTCACCTCCTCTCCCTTCACCTCTAATAATAAGGTCTCAGACATTGACAATCAGTTTTTCTCTCTCTTGTCTCTCTATCTCTTTCTTTCCCCATGTGTGTCTTATTCTTTCATTAAAGAAGTAGAAGTAGTAGAAGCCAAGTATTTGAAATGCTGGAAACCTGCCCTTTCTAAATATCCTCACAAAAAGAAAAACCGAAACACTGTATGGAGAAACACCCTTTTAAAAGAAAATGTGATATATATATCACATTTAAATATATATATATATATATTTAATATATATATAGACACACACACATACACACACATTGGGATATTTTACATATATATGTATATATGGTATATATATGTATATATGGTGTATATACATTTATGTGTGTGTATACATACACAATATATTATACATACACACAATAAGTTATTTCTCAGCCATCAAATATTTTTAAAAAAATGATATCTTTCCATTTGCAATGATGTGGATGGAACTAGAGGGTATTATGCTAAGTGAAATAAGTCAACCAGAGAAAGTAAATTATTATATAATCCTACTGATATCTGGAATTTAAGAAACAAAACAGAGGATCATAGGGGAGGAGAGAAAAAAATAAAACAAGTCAAAACCAGAGAGGGAGACCAACTGTAAGAAGTTCTCTATCAGGGGCGCCTGGGTGGCTCAGTGGGTTAAAGCCTCTGCCTTTGGCTCAGGTCATGATCCCAGGTCCTGGGATCGAGCCCCGCATCGGGCTCTCTGCTCAGTAGGGAATCTACTTCCTCCTCTCTCTCTGCCTATCTCTCTGCCTACTTGTGATCTCTGTCTGTCAAGTGGATAAATAAAATATTAAAAAAAAGAAGCTCTCTATCATAAGAAGAAAACTGAGGGCTGTTGGAGGGGAGGGGTCTTGGGGGGATGGGGTAACTGAGTGATGGACATGAAGGAGGGCACTGGGTAATTATGTAAGACTGATGAATCCCTAACCCCTACCTCTGAAGCCAGTAATACATTATATGTTAATTATATGTTAATAACATGCTAATGAATTTTAATTAAAAAAAATAAAAAATTTTTAAAAATAATTTTTAAGATTCCCCGGGTGGGAATCCCCAAAGTAAGATTTCTAGGTAGGAACACAGTGCAGCCAGAGTGGAGGATAGCCAGCTGGGAAGGAAGAGGAAACCAATGTGGCCTTTGTCACTGCTGTCCGGAGTTAATTGGAACCCAGCAAAGCTGTTGGAAATAATTACTGACATCTCCATGCATGAAACAGATAACCTGATAAGACGGAGCACGCCTGCCCTTCAGATGATCTCAGTGTAGCGGGGGGGATGTGACCGTGTGTTGTCAGCAGACCGCGGTGTGGCTCGTTCCCAGTAGGCCTTAATGAGACGCCTCGTACTCACGCAGTACCTGGGCTGGGGAGGGAATGGAAAAACCCAAAATGGAAGCAAAAATGCACACTTGCCTGCTATCATTTCTTCACTGAAACCAGGCCAGGGTCACTATTGGAACAAATGCCCAAGGAAAGGGGGACAATGGGGTGTCGTGCGTCTGTCCGCAGGCAGGAGCAACATGCCTTCACCTGGCTTCCAAGAGTCTTTGGAGAACTGGATGAGGTTCTTCTCACAAAGTCCTCACACTGGAAGCTGCATCTCTCCACATCCTATTTTTGCCTCTGTGCCTCCCTCGGTCCCTCCCTTCCCTCAGACCTCCACTGTTGCCCGAGCTGGGATTTCCAGTGTATTTACCTTGCAAGCAGCTAGGCGGTGCCAGCCAAGTCTGCTTATTCTCCTTACCTTTGGGCGAGGGGAGTGGGTTGAGGAGGGAGAAGTGCTCAGACAGGTTTTCTGGACAGTGTACTGGAGCTGCCCCTGTGGCTTGGATTGCCTGCTGGAAGTGATGAGTCTTCTGAGCGGACAGCCCACACAGACAGCATTCCCCATTCTCTGTGAGCTTTGGAAGCATGCAGAAAAAAGTACCAAGACTACCAGGCCAAATCCCTCATTCTGTCCGGAGCCGGTCTTCGACATCAACAGGAGAGAGACACTGTCAACTACTCTTCTGCCTGGCAAGGAATCTAGAAATGTGTATTACAATATGCCAGTGGTTTTAAAAGCAGATTTTGGTTTCTTCTTGTTCTCCATAGCATACAGAGCAAAGCCAAAAGGAGTGTTTTCCATTCAGCGGAAGCTCTGTGTCAAGATGCCCTTCAACGGATGAATGGATAAGGAAGATGTGGTCCATATACACTCTGGAGTATTATGCCTCCATCAGAAAGGACGAATATCCAACTTTTCTAGCAACATGGACGGGACTGGAAGAGATTATGCTGAGTGAAATCAGTCAAGCAGAGAGAGTCAATTATCATATGGTTTCACTCATTTGTGGAGCATAACCAATAGCATGGAGGACAAGGGGCGTTAGAGAGGAGTAGGGAATTTGGGTAAATTGGAAGGGGAGGTGAACCATGAGAGACTATGGACTCTGAAAAACAGTCTGAGGGGTTTGAAGTGGCGGGGGGGTGGGAGGTTGGGGTACCAGGTTGTGGGTATTATAGAGGGCACAGCTTGCATGGAGCACTGGGTGTGGTGAAAAAATAATGAATACTGTTTTTCTGAAAATAAATAAATTGGAAAAAAAATTAAATTAAATTAAATTAAATTAAATTAAAAAAGGAGCTTTTATTAAAAGGTCTTGTTTTATGTGGTTCCTTTAATTCCTAGGGTCTGTGCCCACGAAAATCAGATAGATCAAAAACATTAATGGTGGTATAATTACCAAGTGACCTCCTCCTTGGTATTTGGTATGTTCTTGGTTTGATGAGTGAGAACTCCCCCTGCTAGCAGTTGTCAATAAAGAAACTTTTTTGGGCAGTGGCACCTTGGTGGCTCAGGTGGTTGGGTGTCTGACTCTTGGTTTTAGCTCCGGTTGTGATCTCAGGGTCCTGGGATCAAGCCCCAAGTTGGACTCCGTGCTCAGCTTGGAGTCTGCTGGGGTTCTCCAAAGAGTGTTTGCATTGGTCTAATAGAACGTAAAGGGGTGCAGCCACTATGGAAAACAGAGGCAAGATTCCTCAAACCATTAAAAAAAGAATTTCCGTATGGTCCAGTCATCCCATTTCTGAGTCTATCCCCACAAGAATTGAAAGCAGGATCTCAAAGAGATATCTGCACAGCCATGTTCATTGTGGCATTGGTCATAATACCCAAGAAGTGAAGCAATCCACAGGTCTGCCCTTGGATTAGTGGAGGAACACAATAGTGGGTAGGCATACAGTGAAATCTTATGCAGCCTTAAAAAGAAGGAAATCCAGGGTGCCTGAGTGGCTCAGTGTCACATTTTCATGCAACAGATCTCTAGAAGTTTTTATCCTGCAGCTGAAACTCTATACCCATTTACATCTTCCCATTTCCCTCTCCCTTCTGCCCCTGGAAACCACCCCTCTATTTTCTGTTTCTAGGAGTTAGACCACCTTAGATACCTCATATAAGTGGAATCATACAGTGTTGTGGCACGTAATAGGATTTCCTTCTCTTTTTTTAAAAAGATTTTATTTATTTGAATAAGCTGGAGAGACATGACCAGAGATCATGACCTGAGCTGAAGGCAGATGCTTCACCCACTGAGTCACCCAGGTGTCCCGAGATGGTAAATTATAGGTTACATGGTTTTTTACTACAATTAAGACTTTAAAAACTACTGAAAAATAAATAAAATCAAAGCTGTACTGTGAAGTTTATGTTTTTGTGTGGGTTTTAGTGTTCATTTTGTTCTAAATACCCCTCCAGTGTGCTCTGTCTGTAAGAACTTCAGGAGATAGGCTCTCTCCGAAGTGCTGATTATACTGGGGGGAGGTTCCTTCGGGCATTGCACTGGGTCCTGCTCTGTCCCTTGGTCAGGTGTGGTCCGGCTGACAGCACTCCCACGTGCCTTCTGAAGGCCTGGCTTTCAGAAGATTCAGGCAGAAGGTGTGCATAGAAATGTCTCCACATCTGGCCAAACTGTTCTGATCTCCAATAGTGCATATAACACCAGGAGAACGTCATTTCCTTCCCCCTCGCCAGGATGCACTACAGCTGCTCCGCACACTGCTCCCTCCTCCTTCTCACTGTGTTTTGTTCTGGAAGAGAGAATGGTGGTCGTTTCTGTTTCTGCTTTTCAGTTATTTGCCTGAAAGTGGCCTAGGTCAACATCTCGGGGAAGATGTGGTAAATCGTGTCAAATGCAAGTCAAGTCTACGTGTTTTTTGTCACCACGATGTTTGTTCTTTAAAATGATCTGAAATATCACTCCTTCACTCCAGTGGATCCTGAATCCCAGCCTAGGAATCCAGACATGGATTCAATAAAATTGAATAAAATTAAATAAAATAAATAAAAAGAAAATTAAATAAAATTCTCCTTTTCTTCAATATCTCGCCCTTTCTCCTTTTTAAATTTGTTTTTCTCTTCCCACATGATTGTTTCCTCTATTTTTCTTATTTCTTTTGGTTCATCTCCTTTCTTTCTCTCTTTTTCATTTTTTGTCTCTATTCATTCTCCTTTTCTCTCCCTTCTCTCTCCTCCCATTTTTCCCATGGCCCTCCGGTCCATTCTCCTCCCATTCCCTTCTCCCCTCTCCCCTTCCCACTCTGTTGCTGCCTCCTCCTCTCTCTGCTTACTTCCAGGAAGTTTACTAGAACCTTGGAGAGATTGGAAAGGACCACTGAACTAGCACCCACTAGACCCACTGGAGGGAGCTAGGCTCCCTGGGTGTTGGGCTTCCTTCTCAGTGGCAGGAGATACCAAGAAATTGTCCTTTACTTTGGAGGGAACATCCCAGCAAGCCACAAACCACAGGACATCTAAAACCTTAATTGCAGTGGCATGATCTCTTGTTTCTCCCTGTGTTTTTCTCTTGCCCTCTGGATACCCCTGTGTCTTACCCGGGCTTCTAATGCACTTGCTACTTCATACTTTTCTGGTCCAATTACCATGATGTCATCACTAGAGCAGACCAGTGATGTTCTGAGGAATGTTCAGATCCCTTTGGACTATAATAAGGCAGAGGGATGGAACGTTAATAGACCCTGGGGGCAAGATCATAAACACATTTTACTGTCTTGTCAGTTCCATGTCAATGTGAACTGTCTCCTGTCATCTTTCTTGATAGGAGCTTGCTTTCTAGATCTCACGCCCCCATCTGGCCCAGCAGCCACAACTAAGGCTGGGTGTATTTGGCAGGCCACTGTCACTCCTTAGGATCTGTCTGGCTTTTGCTGTGTCGAGACTGGTGAATTAGTTGGGGGCAGGTTGGAGAGAAGTAGGCCTACATCATTTAGTTGTCCGAGGCTGGCACTGATCTCTGCCCTTCATCCGGAGAATTGTAACTTACCATACTTCCAGGGGCCAGAGGCAGGTCAGTAATGCACATTGTCTTATAAGACAGAAGTCTTCTCATTGTCTGTAAGGTGGGGGGAAGATGGGGGGAGCACAAACTTTTCACAGGGAGGAGTGGAGTACTTCTGTAGGCCTGGAGGGCCTGCATCTGGGGAGTCAAGATTTTTGAGTGCATCAACCCACATTCACCAACCCAAGTCCTAGGGCTCCTTCCTAATTTGGGTCCCAACATCTTGATGCCAGGGGCACCTTGGTGGCAGATACCTTCAGCTCAGGCTATGATATCAGGGTCCTGGGCTCAAGCCCCGCATTGGGCTGCCCACTCAGCAGGGAGACTGCTTCTCCCTCTCCCTCTGCCTCTCTCCCTCGCTTGTTCTCTCTCTCAAATAAATAAACAAAATCTTTAAAAAAAAAAAAAAGAACATGCCAGAAGCATCTCCATGCCAGACCTGCTGGGGATGAGGTCTCGGGCCTGACACTTAGCTGCTTCTCCCACTGGAAGGAGCAAAACAGTCTTAGGGCCCTTAACGGTGAGTTCAACCTGTTACCGCATCTCTCTCCCTAGTAGTGAGATTCTGAAGAGCAGGAATGGGTTGAATTTATGACCGATGCAAGTGGGTCCTCAAAGGAAGGATGGAGATAAAGGAAGAGGGGGCACTAGAGGGAAAGGTGGACAGCAAGGCCGAAATGAAAACTACCCAAACTTGGAAACTTTTTGTTCTGTTGTGCTAATGAACTTGTGCTAACGAAGCTCCAGGCTTGAAGGGTGAAGAAACACCAATCTTCAGGTCTGTCAGGGGCCCTGTGGGAGATGAAGCTGTGTTTACTGAGCAGTCTGGGGGCACCGAGGCTCCTGCTTGCAGTTCCAGGACGCTTGGCCTGAAGACCTGCATGAGTTGTCAGTACAGTACGTTGTCCCCGACTCTAATTGCCATCGGAACGAGTGAGGCATTTAGCTTGGGTGCCTGTGTTTTCATTTTCATAAATGAATAATTACCCTACCACCCTGAAGAGCACAAGGCTGGGCACAGTTGGGGACAAATGCATACCTTCGAGTACCTTATTGAAACTGCACATCAGAAGGAAAAGAGCCAAGGGGGTAAGTTTCTCACTGGGCTGCAGAGCGGGCTGGGAGACCGCCATGAGTTTTGCTGCCAAGCGATTGAGTGGCCTTACTGTCTGACTCCTGAGAAGGATGCAAACAGGGAGCAGAAGGGATATGCTTATGCCGTAGTGGGTGGTGGTCGTTGTTCCAATCAAGAAGAACCTAAGAGACCTACCTAGCCATTTCTGATGCCTGGGCAACCGGCTCGACTATTTCTCAGCCTTCCCCTGGGCCACTACCCCAGTCCCCCAATCGGTCTCCCTGTCACTCGTCTCGTCCCCTTTGAATCCTTTCTCCCAGTAGCACCAAACAAATGGGGCTGCCCCATAAACATGCTCGCATCGCTCCCATCCTTAAATCCCAATTGTCTCCAGGCTAAGGGTCCATTATTTTGACCTCCACGCACAGCACACATTTTTACTGAGCACATACTACAAGCGAGTAGCATCCGAACTGCTTTATGGGTATCATTTCGTTTTAAGCTTCACCACAACCCTGGGATGTGAATGCCATTTTACTGATGGGGAAACTGAGCCATAGAATCCTTAATCTCCTTGCCCAATATCACGAGGCTAGGAAATGGCAGAGTTGAAATTTGAACCCCGATCTCCCCTTCAGCAAAACCAGTAACTGTGACCCCCCGCCTCTGTACTGTCTGGCTCTCCAGCTTCATTTCCTGCAGTATCTGCCTGCTGTGGGCCCAGACCCTGTGCTTTAGCTCTTTGTTCACACTGTCATTTAAGTTGTCTTAAGTTTAAAGTTGTCTTTTTAAAGTTTTAAGTGTCTTCCCTCTTGACTGAAATTCTTGCAAGCAGAAACCATTGTTTACCTTTAAGTCTCTACTAGTTCTCTATTGCCACATAACGACGCTACCACAAACACAGCAGCTCAAAGGAACACACACGTGTCATTTCACATTTTCTGTAGGCCAGGGCTCTGGCCACAGCTTACCCGGGTCCTCTGCTCAAGGTCTCACAAGACTGGGATGCCTGGGTGGCTCAGTCAGTAAAGCATCGGCCTTCAGCTCAGGATCCTGGGATGGAGTCCCCCACTGGGGTCCTTGCTCGGTGGGGAGCCTTCTTCTCCCTCTGCCTCCCACTCCCCCTGCTTGTGCTCTCTCTCTCTGAGACAACTAAATAAATAAAATATTTTTTTAAAAAGGTCTCACAAGACTGTCATCAAGGTATTAGTTGCGACTTCTGTTTTACCTGAGGTTTTACTGAGAAAAGGATGTACTTCTAAGCTCATGTGGTTGCTGACATGGTTCCGTTCCTTCTAGGCTGCCAGGCTGAAGGCCTGTTTGTCATTGGTTGTCAGCCAGAGGTGACCCTCAGGTCCTCCCCCGTATGGCAGCTAAAGACACAATAGCTTTATTCTTCAAAGCCAGCAAGGGAGAACATCTCTCTTAGCAAGATGACCATTAAAATCTTACAGCACGTAATCATGTACATACCATCACACACATCGTGTCACCTTTGCTGTATTCCGTGAGTTAGAAGCAGTCACAGGTCCTGCCGGTACTCAAGAGGAGGGGTCACACAGTGGTGTGAACACCAGGAGGTGGGGATAATGCGACCACAGTATCTCACCATCTAGATTTAGAACTACTGCGTTTCGCAACTTGCCAGACTCGTCCATTAGTGCGATCCTTTACTAGGTGCTCAGCTCAGTATTTGCTGGCTGAAAACACAACCAAATCAGAGCTAGACAAGCTGAGGAACAAAATTAATCGAGGTGGAGCATTATAGAAAGAGTTATGACATAGGAATACAGAACTGATCTCTAAGGTCCCTTTCATCATTACAAGTCTGAAATTCTAGATCGTCTTTAGGACCCCCACTTTCTTCACGACATAATAATAACCAATGCTTCCGTAGCATTTACTTGCGCTAGATATTGTTCTAAATAATTTCTATGTTTTAGATTCTCACAGTAACATTATGGGGTGGGTTCTTTTGTTTTCTCCATTATATGGATGAGGCCGCTGAGGTTCATCATTCTGGCTCCAGAGCATAGGCAGTAAGCCCCAGGCAATTGTTAATCTTAAAAATAAGACATTCGATTATTTTACAAGCAAAAATGAGTTTATTTGGGAATAGAAGAGAATGACAATTGGGGACAAGCAAGCTATTGCAAAAGCACAGGTAAGCCAAAGAACAAAGTAGAGGAAGTCTTCTTTATAGAGGAAAGAGGGGAGTTGGGAGGGCTGATAGGAATGAGAAGACCATTGGGGTAACCTGGGAGTTGGAAGGGTAGTGGCTTCTCTTTGGCAGTGCTGTGACTGTCTCTCATCGGCTGGGCTGTTGCCAAGGGGGCAGGAAAATCTTTCCTCTTCCAGCTGGGGTCATAAAGCAGTAGCTAAAGTAGCAAGACCTTGGAGGTACCTCTTGCTATTGGGTTGGCCACGGGTGACAAATGGTAGGGCACGAGAGCGCCCCCTTCTGGCCGCCAGACTTCATTTTAAATGAGGTTTCCTTTTATTAATTTTCACACAGTACTGTCTTTCTAAAAGAGAGGCAGATGAGGGAACGAAGGGGAGGAAGCATTTTCAAGGCATGGCTGGTCATATTGATTGAGAATTTCCTTTTCTTTCAAGGTTCAAATTTGAGGTCTTAGTAACAAAGGAGGGAAAGGGAAAGCCGACCATTATCGTAGCTCTTTTTCCAAGCTGGCATCCCCCCAGAGCTTGAAAGGCGAATGGGGAGAACCAGAGCTCGGCACAGCCAGCAAAGAGTGGTGGGAGAGAGAATATTGAAGACTGTAATAGGGAATTAGAGGACTCCGAGTGGACGCCCTCCTCCCTCCGTGCCCCAGGCAGTGACAGGCAGGCACTACTTCCCTTAGGTCCATTCTGTATCCGCCTTGGCTGGACAATGCCCCTTCCATGTTTGGAATTTCCAAGCAGAAAGACAACTAGGTAGGCGCCATGCTGGTGTGGATGGTGGGAGGGAGCTGGGGGAGAAAGGCAGTGGAGCAGAACATACCCAAGAGTGACAGTTTCTTATTCATTAAATTATCAAGTCCCTGACGGAACAGACTGAGTTCAAGTAAATTCTTATTGGGCCTGAACTGGACTGGTTCAGTCCTGACACTTTGCTCTATAAGTCATTCCTTTATTTCTCTACCAGGTATAATCCTATATCAAAGAGCAAGGGAGATTCTGAGTTTTTATTGCTTTCCTGTGAAGTGGGGGTTTCTGGTGCAGGGAAAGATGGCAGGCTGAATCATGCACTCTGATCTCTCAACCCCTTTCCGTCTAAATTAAATAGAAAGTCAGAATCACGGCAAGCTGCCTACTTGGTCCCCCCCTTGGAGACTACATTTTAGCTTTTATGGAACAGAATCAACAATTTAATGGAGAGAAATAAAAATTTATGCCCTTGATGATCACCTTAGAGAGAATGAAAACTCTGTTAACCTCCTTGAGCCAGCCTGCAAAAGGGGAAGTGTAAGCTGACAAGGCTTTCAGGCAACACCGTGGGATGTAGGGCCATAGTAGGTGGGCTCTGGGGCTCTGGGACCCCATATCCATTGACTTAGCAATGGCCCCCGGGGCAAGTCATTCCTGGGAGGCAACATAACTTATGGCAGTGTTTCCAAACACACTGTCTCCTTCTTCTTTTCATATCAAAATCTCTTGCAGAGGTTTAAAATAAAGTGCAATGGGAAGTCCTTCTCTTCAGATGCATCATTAGAAGATTTTAATGGTAGACAATTCAGAAATTCCAATGTAGCAACACGGTTAGTAACATCTTGGTTAGGAATGTGAACTTCCAAGCTAGCCTGTCAGGGTTCAAGTCTGCATGCTCCCATTCACTGGCTTTGTGACCATGGGCAGATCACTCAACCCCTCTGTGCCTCAGTCTTCTCATCTGTACTATGAAGGTAATAATAGCGCCTACAGCCATGGGGTTGTGATGACGATTAAATGAGTTAACATTTGTACAGTATTTGGAATAGTGCCTGACAGAGTAAGCGTAAAATATGTAAGTCTTAAAGAAATAAGCTAATTTATTTATTCACTGGCTGATGGGTCTTATGATGTAGATTTTCTCTTTTGCATCACTCGACAACATGGAAAAGTAAGTATTGTTAATTCCTCATATACTGATACGAATATGGTGCTCAGACAGGTCACGTGACATCACATAGGTTGTATGCTTCAGAACAAGATTCAAGATCATGCAAAGTGGAGGCTTTCCCTTTCCTGGACTACGGGGTTTTGCTGCCCACTTTCTTGAAGGATGTGGACCTTGAACAAACTTCTGATACCGGCCTTTTCAGCTCCCCTGCCGCAGTGGCTGGAGGGCCTTCTAGCTGCCGCAGAGCTCACTGTAGATGCTCCCTGCGTTCGTTGCTTCTCATTTTAGGAGTATGCTTCTGGAAGGCACACTTAAATGAATGGACCATAGCCTCTCTTGTCTCCTTAAAGAATTTAGATAGTTGAATCTGGCCTGACTTCTCCTCGGAGAAACCATATTGTCTTCCTTGAGCAGGTTACATTGAATGACAAGCTCATGATAGCTTTGACAAATTTCACCAGCCAACTTGGTATTTAGAAACTTGTATGATCCCGGCTGCTATTCCTCACTCCCAGTTTTCGCTGTACATCTATGAATCCTCACTTCCCTTCTTTATCAACATCCAGGACCTCTATTCCGGGCCCTGCACTTTCAGGAACCCCTCTCTGACCGCCCTCAGCCTCCACCTCTCTTAATGGGATAAGGATTCTGTGGGGCCGCTCTTTTTAAGAAAAAAAAAATTTATTTATTTTGAGAGAGAGAGAGTGCAAGTGAGGGGGAATTGGTGGTGAGGGAGAGGGAGAGAATTCTCAAGCAGGTTTCCTGCTAAGTGTGGAGCCTAATAGGGGCTGGATCCCAGGACCCCAAGGTCATGACCTGAGCCAAAATCAAGAGTTGGAGCCTTAACTGACTGAGCCACCGAGGTGCCTCCGGGGCCTCTCTTTGCATAGCAAGGGTATAGTGGACATAGCAGGGGTTTCAGAGCTGGACATACCTGAATTTTAAGACCATGTCTGCTGATTTAATAGCTGTGATCATTGGGCAAATTCACCTAACCTTTCCATACCTATGTTCCTTCACCCGAGGAATCAAGACAATAAGACAGACCTCAAAATGCTACGAAAATTAAATAAGTCAATGAATATAAAATATTCAGAAGGGTATCTGGCACCAAGACACTTCAGAAAACTTGAGCTCCTTTTTGCATAATAACCTTCTAGAATCACAGACTATGCAGTTTGACAAACATCTCCACAATTTCTCCCCTGATTTCCTTAAAGTTCCCAGATTTGCCCGGTCTCATCCCCTTGACTGAGCTACACTGACATAGTTTGTTAATTAAAATCAGAATATCTTGTGTACCTAGCATTGTCTAATCTGGTACATCTATGGGATTGATTCAAAATCCAGTATATGGGGAAAATGAGAAGGAAAGCAGCAAAGGTGGGGGTAGAGAGGGGAGAGACATGTCTTGACTATGGTAGAATATGTTTCCAATGCTGGCGGCAACACTATTTCCCAGCCCACACGCCCATTTGGCATGTGGTCTTGCCATTGCTCCCATTGACAGGCCAATTTGTACTGGCCCCATGACCTGTTCTGACCAACAGAATGTGGCAGTAGCGACAGCTGAAACTTGAGAGATCTTCAGCTTCTGTCTCCTTGTATGGAACACTTCTTGGAACTCAGCCACCATATTGTGAGAAAGCCCAAGAAGGCTTCCAGGGAGGCTCACATGGAGGAAAAGCAAGACCCTGAACCAAAAGTTTCAGCTGAGCTCTTAGTCAGAAACTAGTCGCAATGGCCAACCCTACAAATAAGGCCATTTTGGGCCTTCCAGCCATTCCCAAAACCCAGCCAATACTCCGTGAAGTAGGAGAACCACCCAATCAATCCACATAAGAAATAATAAGTTGATGTTGTTTTAAGCCAAGAAATTTTAGAGTTGTTTGTTACACAGCAACAGATGACTGCCACCCAAAGCTTAATAGTCATGTTGTGTCCATGTACACTGTTTACCTGAAAGCATCTTTCAATGATTAAAAACACAAGGAGAAGGAAACACATCATATTCCCTTGTCACAGATTTGAGAGGAGAAAAATTACTGGCCCTTTGTATCGGTAGCACATCGACCTATTCTTCACATCTGTAGAAGTGGCTTTTTTAATGATTTTATTTTAATGTTTTTAACAGATATGCACAGTGTGAAGAATGTATATCTAGCTCCTAATTGTGTTTTGAATTGTCAGCCATCCATAAGAAAAGCCAGCTGCCGGCAAGAGGTGGGAATAATTGAGTTCTCCATGTGACATTCATCTAGAGGGACAGAGGCCTGCTCTGTGACACAATGTGTGTCTTTTCGTGCAACAATTTTGGATGCTGTCCTTGGTTTTCCTAATCTGTGCATCGAAACGTTATTTCCTGTTCTGTTCAGATATTGCCTTCAGATGCTTGATAGTTTCTTCTTCTCTGAGGGCTCAACAACACTTGTAGTGTGGAAACCCTGAACTTGAACGTACTGTAGTAAGAAAAGATCTTTCTTTCTCGCTCCACCATTATGCGAGGCCGCAGCCCATGGTTTCATGGTCTTGAACACACGATTATACTAACGCAAACCAGTATCTTGCATAATTAAGGTGAGATGTGCCACAGTATGTGCAAGTAGAAGTCATCATTTGGCCCTGGATCCCGTGAAGACCAAGGGAGGGGTTCCTCCTTGGCTATAGCATCTGCCAGCCCATATCTCTAATTCTGCGTCCAGCAGCTGAAATGCACAACAGGAAGTGGAAATGGTATTTTTGTAGAACTGCCCTCTGTGGAAACCTTTTCTTGGAAAACACATTCTTAATCACCATGTATTGTTCACTTCATTATGTTTGGATGGCAGAAGGTGTCTGTCTGATCAGAAGTAGCCAGAATTTTCAATTGCTGTTAAAAAATTCTGAGTAAGAGTAAATTTGTTTTCCTGGCAAAGGAGCAAATGTTCACTTGATTCAGTGTTGCAATTAAATAATTAGAACATTGTGTCAAAAAGGAAAGAATTCACAGTGAAAAAGCATTTAAATACTGACCCTACTCAGTACAAGCCCTGTGCCCCAGTGTTTCTTCACTTAGCCTGTCTCTCTGGCTTACTTCTTTTTTTCTAAAGGACATTTTCCCCAAATGACAGTGCTCAAAGAGTAGATAAAGCAAGTCTGTGATGCTAGCCATTACATCCCAATTTCATTTAAACTACAATCCATTATTTTCTCCCTACACTTATTCAAGAACTCATTGTTCATAATTTTTTCATCATTCTGTGATTAGAACAATTCGTATATGTCCCTTGTACGTTGGCCAGATAATGAAATAATCATTTGTGCATCTACACAGTATTTTATACTTATTGTTCACAGTCAAATTCACTCTCTAAAGACATTTTATCATTCTCTAACAAGGACAGGAGTCTTGGAGGCATGTGGTCAATGGGGACAGTTCATTTATTCATTCAACAAATATTTATTGGATATCTATTGTGTGCGAGGCAATATTCTCCACACTGGAAAACCAGACAAGAATCCTTTCTTTGCTGAACTTACATGCTCAGCAGGAGAGACAGGCAATAAACAAATAAAGAAATAAGATACACAATGTGTAGGAGAGTAGAAAGTCTGATATAAAGATAAATGAAGAAGCGGGCAAGGAGTATTTGGCAGGAGACATGTGTAATTTTAAACAGAGCTGTTGAGGAATGCCCATTAATAAGATGGCATTTGGACAGGGGCGCCTGGGTGCTCAGTGGGTTAAAGCCTCTGCCTTCAGCTCTGGTCATGATCTCAGGGTCCTGGGATCGAGCCCCGCATCGGGCTCTCTGCTCAGCGGGGAGCCTGCTTCCCTTCCTCTCTCTCTCTCTCTCTGCCTGCCTCTCTGCCTACTTGGGATCTCTGTCAAATAAATAAAAATCTAAAAAAAAAAAACGATGGCATTTGGACAAAGCCCTGAAGGACGTGAGGGAGCCAATAAGCTTTGTGGATACCTGGAAAGGAACTTTCTGGGGAAGGAGAATAACAATACAAAGGCTCTGGGGAAAGAGAATAATAATGCAAAGGCCCTGGGGCCTGAGACTGTTTAGGTGTGCCTGAGGAACAATCAAGTCCTCTGTCTGTGATGCAGTGAGAGAGCAGAAGAAGAGGAGACAAGTCACAGAGACAATGAGTGAAGGTATTGCTTAGGTTCCAAGGGGGGAGCTGTAAGGGCTTTGTTTTTTTGTTTTTTGTTCTTTTTAATTTAAATTTAAGTCAGTGAACATACAGTGCGGTATTGGCTTCTGGAGTAGAATTCAGTGAGTCATCCTTGCCTAAGACTCCCAGTGCCCATCACAAGTGCCCTTCTACTAATAAAGAAGAGATTGCTATCTAGGAACACATTGGTGGTGTTTTGGGCCAAGGTGGCAGCAGTTGGTGAGGCCAGAAGTGATGACATTCTGGCTGTATTTTATAGGTTGGAACCACAGGATTTGCCAATGGATTGGCTGGAGGACATGAGAGAAAGAGCAGGCAAGGGTGACCCCAAGGTTTTGGTCTGAGCAACTCTTAAGTACTGGCTTAACTAAGATGGGCGGGGGAAGGATCTAGCTTTGGTGAAAAGGGGAGGAGGTTCTTTTGTGGTAAGTATGCAGTGCCTGTTAGACATTCAGGAAGAGATGTCTAGTAGGCCGTTGGGTACCTATGGCCTGGGGAGATCTGGCCCGGGAAGATACATTATGGAGTCGTCCTTGCTTTGATGGCATTTCTGCCCATGAAAACAGATGATATCACTACAGGGGTAAGGGTGGAAAGAAAGGCTCATAGAGCCCTATGTACTCCAAGGGAGAGAATCAGGAACCAGCAAGGAGTCCTTAAAAAGCATAGCTAATTGCAGCTGTTTGGATGCTGCCCCCTGTGAATGGACAGAAGTACTTACGACCAGAATCTCTTGGTCCAGCTGATGTTCTAGCAAAGATGCTCTAAAGGAAGGGAAATGAAAGAAAGGGAGTGAATGATTCTTTGTAGTGCAAAGGTGACCTTTATAGAATGCCTGAATTCAAAGGAACCTTAGAGAGGACGGAGTTCATCTCCTTCAGTGTGCAGAGAGGGAAACTGAGGTCAGAGTCACAGGGCTGACAGGAACTCAAGCTGGATATTGTGATGTTAAGTGGTTTCTAGGTCACAAGATTAGATGTCAGTGCCTGTCAAGAAATTGCCCGTGAGGGTGCCTGGGTGCTTCAGTCATTTGGGTGACTGACTCTTGGTTTCGGCTCAGGTCTTGATCTCAGGGTCATGAGATGGAGCTCTGGGTCAGGCTCTGTGCTTAGAGGGACTCTGCTTGGGTTTCTCTATCCCTCTCCATCTGCCCGTCTGCCCTGCTTGCTCTCTCTCTCTCTCTCTCAAATAAATAAATAAATCTTAAAAAATAAAAAAGAAATTGCCCATGAATGACAGTATCAAATTCATGCTTGTTCTGTTTTTAATTTAATTTTTATTTTCTTTTTCCTTCTTTCCTTCTGTTTGGTGTGAAAAATAAAATAGAGATTTCACTCCTCTACTCACACCAAATGGCTAGCCTGTTGTCCAAGCAAATCTGTTCAATAAGCCCATTTTCTTCCTCACATTTGAAACTGTATAACAACACATTTGTTCAATGCACATTTGGGCCTATTCAGAGAATTTTTATCATGTTCCATTAATTTGTAGTTTATTCTTGCTAAGTAACATAGTTTTTATTATTATATTTTCATAATGCATTTTAATATCTGCTAAGCCCCTATTTCTCTTTCTGTTCAAAATTGTTCTGGCAATTTCCTCATGCTTATTTTCTGGATGAATTTTGCAGTATTAGACTCAAGCTCCAAGTGTTTGTTGAGATTACATCGAATATTTTGAGTAATGTAATTGATTCTTTTTAAATCATTTACACCTTCTCAAAAAGAATAAGGTCTGTCTTCTCATTTACTAGAGTCTTCTTTCATGGTTATCAGTAGAGTTTCACAATTTTGTTTTGTTCATATGGGCCTTGTCCATATCTTGTCAAGTTGATTTCTAAGAAATTAATCTTCACTATTACTTTTACAAATGAGACATGCTCTTACATTAAATTTATATTCATGTAGTATAAGTGTTATTGAACTTTTATTAATAATTCTAACCAATTACCTTATAAATTATCTTCTAATAATAATTCTAACCTATTACCTTATAAATTATCTTCTAACTTAAGTCATTTCTCTGAGTTTTTAATGATATATAGTTATTTCCTGCATTCATAACTATTTTTCTTCTTTCCTTTTTTATATATCTTATTTTCTTCTCTCCTCTAAATGCAATGGCTAATACTTCCAGAACAATGTGAAATCATAGTCAACACAGCCATTATCCTTACCTTGTTCA